>NW_027555847.1:35857206-36069706 GCF_003287225.1 Phascolarctos cinereus
GGTGTGGCCACTGCATACTACAGCTTCTTGGAGCCACAGGTGAGAGCTGAGTGCCAGGTGGACACCAAAGGTGGATGAGCAGCCCTGAAAAGAGCTCAGCAAGCCCTTACACCAGAGGCGCCAGTCCTCTCTGAACACCCCATAATAAATGTTTATTGACTGACTGACTGACTGAAAATGGGTAATACTGTCCATGTCCTCCTTCCTCAGATTGTTGGGATGTTTTATGATTCCTTTTGGTACATGCTAGAAATGAAATCTGTCCTCTAAGCTTGGCTGGAGATTCTTGACTGAGCAATCACTGATTTAGTAACTTATCAGAAGAATGGAAGCTCCTTTAGGGCAGGGACCTTTCTTTGTTATCAATCTGTGGAAACTAGCACTGTGCTGTCAACATAGTGTTTTTCAATCAATGCTTGTTGTTTATGGATTAAAACAACTGTAGATTGAAAGTAAGCCTGTATAAGCCTGGGCATTAAAGGTTTTGCTTACCCATTTTCTCACTTCTCTGCTGAAATTGCAAAACCCAACAGTTGGGTTGGGATAAAGTCAGCCTAAAACAATACTCAGTGTTACTCTGCTTCCTTGTTTCCTGTGGATGCATGTTCAAATTTCTATCACACCATTGTTTAAGGCTTATGCATTCTGAATATTGAGTCTGATGGACACATTCCAGTTTCCAAGAGGGAGCAAGCATACCTTGCAAAATACTGGAAGAGCCCACATCTTTCCAACACCTCATCAGATTGTTTAGTGGAGAGTAATAATATTCTTCAAACTCATGTGGCTGGGGAAATCACAAAGGATTTCAGACTATGGTACCTCATCTACCAGTTTCCAAAGAAAAATAAAGCTTGGTTGGTCAACTGTTAGGAAAACAAGAACATCATTTATCCCCCATTTTTTCATCTTCTGCCCACATCTCACACAAGTTCATGGCAACAGCAGGAGCAATGCAGAAACACAATGTTTAAAATTCATGTAAAAATGTGCAGAAAATGTAAATGGCTGGAAAAGGAATGTAATAAGGTTAAACTTTATGAGCATAATTCCATATGTTGAAAGTGTCCTATCATTATGTCAAATACAGATGAAGCTATAAACTATCTCACAATCAAAAGTGTCAAGTTTCAACCTAATGCTGAATACATGTATATGTATGTATGTATGTATATATATATATATATATATACATATATATACAGCTTCAGAATTTTTATTAAAATATGAAAACACGCTAAACATAGAAAAGCTAACAACTGTATAAAAAGTGAGACAAAGTGTTACTAATGTCTGCCAACTGGTATTACTCACCCATGCAATCAATAACACAAGAGCAACCCCTGTGGCTAAAAACCAGGGAAACAGAAATTCACCTCTCACTCAAAGTTGTCTTATTTGCAGTTACTCCTGCAAAGAATTTCTGTTATTCTGTTGGCTTGACGTTAATCCTAGGAGGGCCTACTGAACAGGTGCGGGGACCATGTGCCCAATGATGATGTCTTTGTTTCTATTTGCAATAAACCAGAGATCATCTACAATATATTTTCTACTGAAGAATTTCAAATAGATCATCCCACATTTGGACCTTAATAAATTACATTCACTTTTTATTACAAGAATTATTACTGGCATGCTGTCAAAATCATACATGAACAATCTTAGAAATATACCTAATGTTTTGAGAGCTGTCATTTTCAGTACAGTTGTAAACATCACTCTGGATTACCAAACTCTCATGTTTGTGGTAACTTATTTTTGCTTATAAACAAATAATCCTTAATAAGTCCTAACTGCCAACTAAAAAGATTCAGACCCAAAAGTCTCTTTCCTAAAGGACCTTAAATTCTGGATCTATAATTTCACCAGGATACCCATTGGAATTTCTGCATATGAGCTAGAAAAACAATATGGAACAATGTGGGTTTTCCAAAGCTTCCTAACCTAGGAAGCTTTTTCTTACATTTTTTTGAAGTAAATGAATAAAATCTTAACTTTCAAAACAGAAAGAATTACAAGATAAAATTATAAGGATTACTAGAAAAGAGATATTCACTATTGATGAATAAAAATAATGTGGTTTTCAAATGAGAAGATGAATTTGAATATTTGGTTTCAACACAGAGAGTACAAATCATTGCTAAGATCTAATAAGATGCCTTTCGATCTGAATTTTTCTAATACAGTGCCACTTCCAGGAGGAAGTAAGACCTAACATATTATTTTGTAGACATTTTGCCAAGCAGGATTAAAGTACCAGCATGGCCATTATACCAGACTAGGATGATTTCTTTATTGATGTAAAACCTTAGACAAATCACTCAAAATTTCTGTAGCTCAGTTTCCTTTTTTGTGAAAAATAGTAAATATCTCATCTACCTACCTTACAGGGCTGTTCTGAAAATGAAATGAAATAACACAAGAAAAATTTTCTTAAACATGCTCGAAGTTTTTGTCTCTGTCTCCACTGGCAAAGGACTGTTCCCCAAAGAGTGACTCTAATCAGTTGCTCTCTGCTGCTACCGACATTTCCTGGGCATCTGCCAATGGATCTGCACTCTCTGTCCCCTAGTCAAACCACCACTGATGGTGAAGCTCAAAAAGACTGCTAAGAATAAAGATGAGGCAAAGAAAAGGGCTCTCCCTACAATGGAGATAGAAGACAGTGAGGATGAGGACATGTCCGAAGACAAAGAAGAAAGCAGTGAGGAAGAGGTGGTGGTCCCTCAGAAGAAGGGCAAGAAAGCTGTGGCTACACCTGCAAAGGAGGGACCATGAGCTAAAACAAACAGTGGTGGCCACCATACTTGCCAAGAAAGCAGTCCTGACTCCTGGTAAGAAGGCCGCTGTGGCCCAGGTTGAGAAAGTAGCCACCCTAGCCGAAGCTGTCATCACATCAGGCAATAAGGGAGCCAATCCAGCTAAAGCAGTAAGTACAATTTATTTTTTTTTAACTTACAGTATGGGGCTTCTTTGCTGATCGTTATCCCCACTTTACATGTGAAGGATCTGAGACACAGAAAACGTGTGTATAAAATGCCAAGCATTTGCAATCAAAGTCTTTAAAAGAGTAAAAAGGTTCAAAAGATCATAGATTTAAAGCTGGAAGACACACAGGACAGCTGGTCCACCTCTCATTTTCAATAGAAGGAGCCAAGGCAAAGGAAGCTTAAGTGACTCCCCGAGGGTCACATAGTCTAAAGTGGAATTTGACTCCAGGTCTCCATGACTCCAAGTCCAGTGCTCAGTCTACTATGCCATGCTGCGTTTCTCTGATCTGTGTATGAAGAGATCTTTAGATGATACTTACTAGTGATTGTATTTAAACTAAAACAAAATATCCAAATTTTTTTTGTAATTTGTTTTATTCATTTTAAACTTAAATACAAAATGAGAAAAGAAAAAAAAAGAACATTGCCATATGCACAGAGGAACATAAGAGAGGATTCAATATAAAACAATAAATTTCCATTTTGAAAAAAAACCTATGTAATTAAATACTATCCATTGTTTTCAAAGCCAAGTAGCTTTTCTGTGCTTCCTTGTAGTTTTTCTTTTGTTCTCTGCTATGTGCTTTTTACTTTATTTTTTCCCTCCCCCATTGAAGACTGCAATTAAGCATTTTGTTGTCTGTGTGCATATGTATATGTGTGTATATGTATATTTGTATATATATTTATAGATAGATATCTATAAACATACACAAATACACTCATAGTCATATATGGAAAACCGTACTATGCATATTTCCACTTGTCATCTCTTTCTGTAAAGGTGGATAGCATCTTCCTTCATAAGTCCAAGTGTTTCCATGTTTTTCTGAAATCAGCCAACTCCTCATTTCCTACACAGAACAATATTCCAACACAATCACATCCTATCTGAGAGATTGTCTATGAAAGTTTTTCCCTAATTCTCTGCATTTCCTGTATTCCTGGCTACTTTGGATTTATTCATACAAGAAATTCTTAATTTAAAATAATCCAAATTATCCATTTTACACTTCAACAATGCTCTCACCCTCTAATATAGTTTGATATTTTTAAATATTTTTAAAGAAGTTAAATTGACGTAGCCATTGAAGAAATAATCTTGGTTATTTGCAGAAAAATTCTACCATTGGGACACAAAATAGGCACCTAATTTGTTAATTTCATATGTTTTGGTCTAGTAATCTTGGTCTTGAAATGTCCTAATTGACTTTCTATATTGATCAGATTTCTGGGTAATTGCTAACCTCTCTATTCCAGGTTTCCATTTTTCACACACACACACACACACACACACACACACACCACACACACGTTTGAGCCTTCTCAAAAGCTACTCCCATTCTACATGATCATGTCTGGTGTGGTCTTTTTAGATATTGAATTTTAAAAGAAATTATAAGAAAGAGGGCAGCTGACTATACCCTCACCTAAAGAGAGGCTGGCACACTAACCTTAAACAATAACTCAGGTGTTGGCTATTTTATAAAGTCTTATTTTGAATTTGATATGGAGGCAGATTTTCAATCTGACAACTTTCAAGCAAGACATGTGCTGCTGCCTTTGCTCCGTTTCTACCTTGTCTAAGTGAGGTAGGTGTCCTATAGTAAGTAGTTAATGTCCTGGGAAAACAAAGTGTTTTGTGCAAATAATTCATTAGTAGCAGAAATGTTGCCTTTCCAAGCATCCCAACTGTATTTATTCCCATGAAGTCTGTTAAGCAATGGAATGTGCTGCAGAAAAGGGGCCTTCTTAATCTTCTCTCTTGAAGATCTTTAAAAACAGCCAGCTGTTAGTTTAGGTGTCATCCTTCCCAGGGAGTCTTTCGAGCACTTCCCTTTGCTCTATGTCCATTTTTTTTTTCTTTTTTGAGGGGCAGTGCTTTAGGGAAAAGTCAACAATGCAAAGCAGGAGAAGAATAATAGGATGACAGCTTTAGATCTATATGAGGCCTTAGAGGTCAGGAAATACAATCATTTTATGAGGGACATAGAGTCCCTCATTTTACAGACAAGAAGCAAAAGGCAGAGAGAGGTTAAGTGAATTGCAGATTGACAGAGGTAGTAAGTGTGTGGGGCAAGAAGCTTTGGGAGCACTTTAAATAGACAGACACAAACTTTTCTACCACAAGTCCATATAGAAGAAACAAATTTTCTGTCTCTCATGAGTCCTGTGTTCAAATGGTTAGGACATTGGTCAGAATATGAAAAAAAAAAAGAGGAAAGCAAAGGTAGGGCCAAGAGTGAGCCCAAAGGGAGTGTCCCATTCCTCCCTCCACTGCTTCTCCTCCCTGCACTGTACAATCCAAGAGATGAGCAGTAACAACAGATGCATTCAGCTGGGAACTGAGAGGACAAGGAGATTGTGAAGAAAGGCAGCTTCAGGAGCCTAGGAGGGCCTTCACTCTTGGGGTCCAGCAAGAGCTACCCATAATGCAGGGAAACTTCATAGGCTCTGCAGGAAAGGAGGAAAGGATTCCATCCAACCAGGAGCTAAGTGACCCCTTTGCCAAATGTTCTCTCTGAGCTTGAGCTCCCTTTACCCTAGACTCTATAAGGACTTGTGGTAGACTATGTTCTGGACTTCAAAGGTATGTTTGTTTGTTTTACTAACTCTTCCTACCATATCACCTGGATAAATACTCCTAATTAACTAAAAGCTAATTAACTCTGGGCAGCTAATCAACGTCAACTAGATTGGGATGGGGAACCTGTGGGCTCAAGGCCACATGTGGCCCTCTAGGTCCTCAAGTGTGGCCCTTTGACTGAATCCAAACTTCACAGAATAAATCCGTTAATGAAAGGATTTGCTCTGTAAAACTTGGATTCAGTCAAAAGGCTGCGCCCAAGGACCTAGAAGCCACATATGGCCTCCAGGCCATAGGTTCCCCACTCCTGAACTTTTGAATATTTTCAATGGACCAGTGGGAAGCTACAGAAATCCCCAAATCCCTACCCTACCCTGAGGGGGAAAAGTGCTAGCTGCTTCCTAAAGACCAAATCTGCTATTTAAGTAGGAATCTAGCATTCTACCTTGCGCACAGTAAGAAATTCGTACTGAATTAGACCAGGGAAATCCAGGCCCGGCCCTTGGGAGATTTTCCTGAAGAAAATACATCTCCTGGATTTTAGGTAGTTTTAGAAGGGCTCACCTTAATCTAAAAGTCTGAGTCATTCTCTTTTCAAATTATTTTTACCAAATTGATTAATAAAAAGACACATTCTCTTCAACCCAACCTAAAAAATGGGAATAGAGTCAAAGAAAGTTGTGATCACTGAGCTTCATAACTCTTTTTCTGCTTCACTCACCCAAGAATCTAATGTCTAGCTCACTCATTTTGCAGCTCTTCACTTACCAGTGTTGCATCCTTTCATCTCCACAAGGGCAAGGACGAAATGCGAAATGAATCTTCCTAACTCAAACCATCTCCCCAAACTATTGCTCTCCAAAAGGCTTATGTAACTGAGTTGAGAAGAAGTGGCTTTCAAGGTTACTTTTTTTAAATTCATATCTTTGTTAGTTTGTTTTCTCTGTACTGCCCTTTTTTTTTTTTCATGTTCTGACCAATGTCCTAACCATTTGAACACAGGACTCATGAGAGACAGAAAATTTGTTTCTTCTATGAAGATACGTATAAGTGCCTTGAGAGCAGGGACCGTGTTTCCTTTCGTAGATGCTTAGTAGATACTGATTGGTTAATTGATTATGTTTTGTATCATTGTTGTTGTTTGTCAGTCATTTTCCTTTGTATCCAGCTCTTCATGACCCCATTTGGGGTTTTCTTGGCAGAGATACTAGAGTGGTTTGCCATTTCCTTCTCCAGCTCATTTTATAGATGAGGAAACTGAGGTAAACAGGGTTAAATGACTTGCCCAGATCACCCAGCTAGCAAGTATCTGAGGCCACATTTGAACTCAGGTAGACGAGTCTGGCTGACTCCAGGCCTGGTGCTCTATGTACTGTACCACTTAGCTGCCCCTTTTATATTTTGTATGTACTTATATATTTACTTGTTGTTTTCCATCAATAAGATGTAAACACCTTGAGGGCGGGGACTATATCATTTTTGTCTTTGTAGCCCCAGTGTCTAACAGAATGGGAGGTGCACAGTAGGCTCTTAATAAATGTTTGTCAACAGACTGATGGATAACTTCCCTAATTGTGAAATATTTGCATATTAAATTAACAAAGAAGAAAAACACTTCTGGAAAAAAATGATATATAAACTTTATGTTACAAAACCCTACTTTTTAAACAAAATAATTGTCCTTCCCTTCCATATTTGATCCCCTAAAGGGATCTTTGCAAATAATTCTCTTAGCTTGTAATTTATTCAAACAAAAGGAAGATTTATTAAAGTTTATTTAATAATGTACAAATAAATCTTAAACATACAATAAAAATCACGTAACGTGCACAGGCATTTATTTATAGACAGTATCCCTCATAATGTTAATTTTCACAACATATAATATTAAGATGTCATAAATGACATTGTGACTCATAATTTTTCAACCGCTAATCAACATCAATAATTTGTTATCATAACACCTGCAGCAGAAAACCCCATTCTACACAAATAAGATATTACAAATGGCAGCAAGTTTGTATCTACTTGTTGGATTAAACCAAAGAATTCTTTATTAGCCAATAGCAAAAACCTAATAAGATTTCATGTTCAAATAACTTTTTTTAACATGCTATCACAAAACAAATCACATTACCAAAGAACAAATGGATCATATTATCTATGGCAAGTGGATTGCTTTATCAATTTATATTTAGAAATGTTTAGATTTTAAAATTAAAATGAGAATTGTTTTTCTAAGACTGCCTAATTCTTTCTTGTTTCAATTTCACTTGCAGAACAGTTTTTTTTTAAATTAGGAAATGTACCAAAAATTATATTTTTATATTTATTGCCCACAGTTCTAATTTTTCATAAATGCATCTTTGTAAATTAAAGTATGAATTTGCTAATATGACAGTGATTCATTTAGTGTACTTTTTTTAATTCACCAAATACAAATGCTTTAGGATGAAATTTTTGTTATGGAATAAATTTGTTTCATATTACATTTTAATCACTGATGTCACTTTTTTAAGCTCAAATAGCCTTTGAAATACTTTGTGAAGGGAAAACCATCATGTTTTGTAGTAATTCAGCAATGTCCTAAATTCGGCTTCCAAGTCACCACACACTTTTACATAGAGTCTTCCTTTTAATGGACTGCTTAAAAAAATAATAAAGTACATTATTTTTGTAACAATTAGAAAAACTGTACATAGCATCTGTTTTTTATTTGTTGATTCAGATCCAAGCATGAGAGACTATATTTTTAACAGCATTTGCAGATTTTCATTTGATCCTGACATCAGTTGACCTCCACAAGGACAAAGTCCAATATAATTCACCCACATATGAGGTTATTTTCATTTTAAAATAAAACAGTTATATTGAATTTTTTTTTGGTTATGACATTGACATTGACAGATTTTTAAACTAACAAGTATTCCCTAACATTCATTTCAATTCTATATCTATATGTATAAAGATATACACGTATATACAATACATATATATGTATATATAAAGATATACACATACATAAATGTGCGTATATATATATATATATATATATTAAGACAGACAAATAGGTGTAATCAAAATAGGCATTTTTGCCTCTTTTGCTTTATGCACTTGCAATACAAAATAGGAAGATTTTACTTTCCCATTTTAGTGGTCACAGAAGTCTTCAGCCATTAGGACAGTTCTGCTTTCAATCTTATGATCCACAAATGAAACCCTTCTAACCTGCTTTATGTGATTCCCCAGGCATCACTTAGGTATAGGTACTATCAATATTTCTTCTGCCAAATGAGGCTTTTTTACATTTAATAATTCAAATGGGATAAGTAATATTTTTATGTTAGACATAGATTTTGAAAGAAAAAACTTGTCTATTGCTAACTAAAAACATCTAATTTTCTCTGGAAGTCTTTTAACTCACCAATATATTCTGCATTTACACTTTCAACTAGGCATTTCAACTTATTCAGTTTCATGCTATATGTGGATAATATATTTGAACAAGTAAATAGCATCAATAACAGTACTTGTGAATACCAGTGATAAATATAGTGTAAGCTCTTTTTTTAATTTTAGCTTTTTATTTCTGTTTCCATACTTCTGCTGCCTAAATTATTTCTACTGTTTTGCTTATACTAGATTCAGCAGCTCCAGTGTTTTTTTTCTCTTCAAATCAATTATGTATTTCTATACACAGTGAAAAAGTATTTCTCCCTTTTAAAAATTAGGGACAAATTTTAAATTTTAAATTAAGTTAATTAAATAAATTAAATTAAATGTAATTGATCAATTCCCCATGCTAGTCTCATTTTTGTTGACTTTGATTTGGACTTTTTTTTAATTGAAAAGTGTGGCTGGCCAGGAGTAGTGATTAGGTTAAGGCTAGTAGACCACTTGACTTTGAGTTCTGATTTGTAGTGAATTAAAAGTCAGTCAGATATCTACACTAAGTCCAGAACCAATAATAAAAGCCCCAAGGAATTGGGGACCACCAGGTGACTAAGGAGGTGTAAATTGACCCAGTTTGAAATGGAGTAAGTCCAAGTTCTCATGCAGATCAAAAGTGGGACTGGGAGGTAATAAAGGGCTGTTGTACTTCCAAACTCCATGAAATAGGGAGAACTAATCTCCCACTAAATAAATAAATGAATGAATGAATGAACGAACAAATACATAAAAGAGCAGATGTATTCATACAGGAGTTGTCCTAAAAAATATCCAATAATTTTGGCCATTGCTTCACACTTCTCTGAGAGCCTTCCTCTTTATGGTTACCTTCCTTCTACCTCGTACGTACCTGTATACATTTCCTTATTTTCATACTGTCTGCTCTCTTTGAAAGTAAGCTTGTTAGGTGCAGGAATTCTCTTTGACTTTCCTTGTGTCCCTAGAGCTCAGCATGCTACCTGGCAAATAGAAAGTGTTCAAAAAACGCTTGTGGCTTGTTTCCTGTTCTTGATTGTTTAGAACGAGCTGATGCTCCTGGAAAAGGAGGCAGGCATCCACACAGTCTGAAAACCCTGTAGTTAGTGCTTAATAAATGCCTGTGGGATTAAATTAACAATAGAGTTGTGCACTGTAAATAGCAAAGTCGTGGTAATCATTCTTCTTTGGCCATCAGTTTGTTTAAGCCGAGAAGCCAGGCTGTTGAGATCCTTGGGCACAATCAGAATTTGGCTGCCTAGGGTGTCAATATAGCCATGGGCCTTTCTTCCTCTTGAATGTCTTATTGGTTTGTGACTGGTAAGACTTCTAGGAAAGCAAACCTTCCTCACCACCCTCACTGGCTCAGTGAATGTTATCCCTCAGTTCTGTCATCCGGCTTCCATCACTCCCAGATTACTGAAGTGAAGAATCCCTTTGGTGTTATAATTCACAATACTGCCTTAGAAGATTAACCACACGCCCAGGTGTGTCTGGCCTTTGTGCAACTGAGTGATTTTAGACCCAAAGTTTCCTGGTTACGTGCTACCTGAAGTGCTTAGCCAAGAGGTGGCAGATTATTTCAGTCCATTCATAGAAAGAAAGAAACAGTAAGAAGACTAGGACAGGAGGATAAGACTGTCTCCTAACAATAGTAGAAAGGAAGACCCATGCTGTGATATAAAATGTTCTCTTTCTTTACATCTTGAAGATTTTTTCCCTGAATCTTGCTCAATTGAATCAACCAGGGAGGTGAGAAAGCACAGGTAAAATACTGGTATTTTATCTGTAACCTGCATACATATACATATAGATATATGTATATAGATATATAAACATATACAGATACATACAGACACATATATACATATGTACACATTTTTATATACATATGTATATGTATATTGTAATATACATACATACATATACATATATATTCTGTATATTATCTGTGATCTGTATATAATATATCTCTATATTGAGGGCTTTGTTATTTTAAAATTCTTGATTGACAAACAGAAGGTAACGTGGGGAGAGTCTGATAAACAGACCCTAGAATTTTAGGAGAGCAGATTTCAAAAAAAATTCAATGAAAAGAGGTAGGACCCCTAAATCTCTGATTCTAAAGGCAAAAATAGATCAAGTTAGATGAAGAGGGAGGCATCTGAAGCCTGAAATTCTTCAAAGTCAGTTAATCTAAACGTATTTGCTTGGTACTTACTATGTTCCAGCCACTATTTTAAAGCTAGAGATATAATGAAAGACAAACAGTCCCAGCCCTCAGGAAGCTTACTTTCTAATGGGGAAAACATGTAAATAAATAGTTATAATAGACAACATAGGTACAGAGTAAAGGGAAGGCAATCTCTGAGGGGGAAGGACCAAGGAAATCATTAGTGAGTCCAGTAAGGATAAAACAAGGGTTGTCTAAAGAGACCAAGGTTTTTCCACAGGGAACAACCCAGTGAACTCCTATGCTAAAAAGAAAGTAACAGGGGAAAGCAGCCAGGAAACCAGTTCCTTGCCAAATGCAGCAGAGAAGAACATAGTCCCAGAAGAATAGCATGAGGCCGGCTAATGTCCAGAATGGTCTGCGGCTTGGGCAGGGGAGGGAGGGAATGGAGGGAGCGAGTGAAGAAAATTTGTGAAGAATATGAAAAGAGCTTGAAGAAGGCCTTTTTATAAAACAGAATAAAAAAGGCTTTGGTTGCTTTGAATAGATTTAAAAAAAATTGTCATAGATGACAGAAAGAAGGGGAGGCTATGAGAATGCTATTTAACTCATGCTTTCTCAATCAGGAAGAATAACAAGAAAGAAAGAAAGAAAGAAAGAAAGAAAGAAAGAAAGAAAGAAAGAAAGAAAGAAAGAAAGAAAGAAAGAAAGAAAGAAAGAAAGAAAGAAAGAAAGAAAGAAAGAAAGAAAGAAAGAAAGAAAGAAAGAAAGAGAAAGAAAGAAAGAAAGAAAGAAAGAAAAGAAAGAAAGAAAGAAAAGAAGGAAGGAAGGAAGGGAAGGCTGAAAGAGAATTGAAACCCTAGATAGGTGAGGGGACTTCAAATCAGATTAAGATTTAGAATTAAATTTAGATTTATGTCTAAACCATATAGACCATAATATTCAGGCTAGGAATATAAAGAAAATCAAATAGTCCTTGCCTTCAAGGAGCATTTTTGTGGGGGGGGGAAATGAGAAACAAAGCAAGCACCTGGAAAAAAAAAAAAAGGAAAGAACTGAATGTGGGTCCCTGGAAAAAATACATACACACACACACACACACACACACACACACACACACACACACACACACACACATATACGTACACGTGCACAACCCTCCACCCTTTTCAGAGGTGAGGGAGTATGACTGGGACGTTGTATATACTGTCAGACCTGTTTGATATGATGATTGGTTTTGCTAAGCCACTTGTCTTTTTTTCTTTCTTTCTTTCTTTTTAAATTTTTATTCCAAGCAATGAATTTTGGGGTAGAAGAGAGAAGGGCTTAATTTCAGAAATGAAGATGATAAAGTTAAAAGAAGAGATATCAACAAACATAAGATTTGGGGGTTTTGTTTGTTTGTTGTTTTAGATTCAGAACTGAAAGCTACTTTGACAGTTATCTGGTCCAGCCTCTACATTTCACGGATAGGAAAAATGAGGACCAAAGAAACTAAATGACTTGCACAAGGAAATCAGGTGAGAGTTCCTCAATGTAAACTATGTTTTGGGCCAATAAAATATCTACATTCTCTACAATGAACTTCCCTGGCCTTTAAAGCTGCAGTTATCAGTTTAAGAGATTGAAGGAAGAAAGAAGACATTATGTGGCCCATAGGATTAGGGCATAAGGAGAAGTCAGAATTTTTGTTTCCGTTTTGTTTTTATTTTCTTGTTTAAAAAAAGAAAGGAAGTTAGAAGTTTTGAGGACTAGCTGAAATGTTCCAGTGACCAACATTTAGGAGCTATTATATTTGGGTTGGGGGGAAATGAGTAGATATGATCATTGGATCACAGTAAGTAATTGTTAAGAAATGGGGGGGTGGGGCAGCTAGGTGGCACAGTGGATAGAGCACTGGCCCTGGATTTAGGAGGACCTGAGTTCAAATCTGGCCTCCGACACATAACTCTTACTAGCTGTGTGACTCTGGGCAAGTCACTTAACCCCATTGCCTAGTAAAAAAAAAAAAAGAAAGAAAGAAATGAGGGGGAATATGCAACATGATTGTGGATTAGGACCTGGGCAAATGCTGCCTGGATGTTCAAAAAAGGAAAGAAGGTAGATTCTACGTAATAAAGGCTTGAGAGATTATTATGGGAGGCAGCATGGTTCCCATGAAAAGAACACTGGATGGGGAGTTTGCAGAGTGGAAGGAGCTAGGTTGCGATCTTCTCTTTGTCAGTTATTGCCTCTATAACTTTGGACAAGGTGTGTCACCTTTCTGGGCCTCCGTTTTTTATCTATAAAATGAGGGGTTTGACTCCATGGTACCTTCTAGCTCAAACTATGACCAAGTGGATAGTTTTCAAGCTCTTAGAAATCCAAGTAGTAATGATTCCCAGCCAAGCAGATGTAGTGAGAATAAGGATGGTAATGCAGCATAAGCAGCTCTGTGTTGGTCGAAGTCTCCATCTTGTGACTGCATAGCTGTTCTATAAGTTGTTTTCTGCAACAAGATAAGTACTTGTAGTTGGGTAATGGCGTGTCTGTGTATCCCCCAAATCTGGTAAACGAATTGCTAATGACACATGTTGGCAAGTATGTATATCCCCCAGTCTGGTGAACATCTGGCACCTACTTGCTAATGATATAAGGAAGCTAAAGATTTGATTGATAGCTTCCTTTCATGATAAGCTTAAGTATCTGATCAGCGATCAGAACTTAGTTACAGCTTGCAAACACCATTACTGAGAACCACAGAGTCTAGCCATCAGCTTCCTCCTGGGTACAAACTAGGACAGACTCGTGAGTTCACCACACTAGGAAATTTGACATGCTGTGTTCACTCAAGAGCAGGGCTTATTGACAGAGACCTGCCAAATCATCATCTCAAAAGGAGAGATACGGCCTCCGGGTGGCAGACAGGGAATGTTGCAATGAGTGTCAATATGAGATATGTTTACTTGGACCTTTAGGAATCAGGTTGGTTGGTTTGTCCCTAAAGGAGCTGATAGTTGCATTGTTGAAGATAATTGTGCCTGTTGATTAATAAGGAGTAGTTGCCTACGTTGATAGCTATAAGTGATTTAGTGTTTTTATCATATTAGCTTATGTAACAGTAAATCAGTTTTGTGTGTACACCCTATGTTACAACAGCCTTCACTTATTTTCTTAAATGTTCTTTACCCTCATCTTGATCTTCCGTCCCTGAATTCCCTGCCCTCATAGTCCCTCAAAGCTTCCTTCCTTTTCCAATCTTGGCACTATAGTTAACCATTTCAGCAATGGCCTTTTTTCATCTTGGCCGTCTAGCCCCTTTAACCAGAACTCATTCTTTTATGTTCCATTAAGTTCCAATTGCTGTGTCCAACATGCATAGTCCCACCACCCCTGAAAAGAAGGTGTACATTTTCCTATCCCTTCTTTGGAGCCAAGGGATGTTGTATATCTTCCCATTTACATTGTTGCATTCATTATACATGTTATTTTCTTAGTAAAAAGTCCAGGGCAGAAGTGCAAACCTCTTAAGGGCTAGGGGACTCCTAAGAGAAGTGCCTCTTGCAGGAGTTTTTGTTGAATTTTGAAGGGAACTAGGAAATTGAAGAAACATGAGAGAAGGAAACTGTACCCTAGATCTGGAATACTTCTTGTACAAAGGCAGATAAGATATGAGATGGAATATTAGAGAGGGGAAGATAGCTAGCAGGTGAGTTTGACTAGAATGGAGAACATTTACAGAGGACTAATATGAAATAAGAATAGAGGAAATGGGCCTTTCTTTTTCCCTTAACTTTAAAGCCAATATAGAATAATGTCATTGAGTTACCTAAAGTATAAATAACAATAGCTAACATTTATGAAGCACTTTAGGATTTCCAAAAAAAAAAATACATGCATATGGTATGTGTAATTTCATTTTATCCTCACAAAAAACCCCAACAGGTAAGTGTGATTATCCTCATTTATAGAAGAGTAAACTGAAGCTGGCAAACATTAAGTGACTTTCCTAGGATCACACCAAGATTTAGTGTCTGAGACAAGATTTGAACTCAAGTCTTCCTGAATCTAAATCCACTAGTGTATCCTCTACACCCTTATGTTGCCTCAAGACAGAGTGTGCCTACCTAGGCAGAGTACCTGAATCTGTCTTAACAAGTTCTATCATATAAAGTTTATTGGTATTTAATACATCATCTTTTTTTTTAGCAGACCTATGACTTTCTCAGTGTAAGAAGTTAATGATGGGAAGCCTTCTCTCCCAGTCCAGATGGTTTCTTGCTCTGCAACTTATAACCTTGGAGTATTTTCTGGTGTACTCCAGGGTCCCACATCCAGAATACGAATGAAGTAGGGCACGTATTGAGGTTTCCTTGACTTTTAGGTGGACTCTCTGTCTATTATGCCTAGCTGCTTCTAATTTAGGTTTCTAATAGTTTTTTTTTTTAATAAAGCTGAAAAAACAACAGTAAAATAATTGAAAATTGATGCTTCAAAATTATAGTGAAAAGTTTTGGCCCCAAAGAAGAGACATGAAAAGGTGATGTACTCTGTTTCTTTGCAGAGGTGGGGGGAAGGGGAGGGGAGAAGGTATGGGTGTGGAACACTTCATATTCTATTAGGCTTTTTAGTATTCTAGTTCTTTTCAATAAATTGCTTTTCTCCTCTTTTTACGGTGTATTCTAATGGATGGCTTGCTTGGAAGGTTGGGGTACAGGAATAAATAGGGAAATATGAATGATATTAAAAACAAAAGATGTCAAATAAAATAAACATTAAATAAATTTAAATAAATTTAAAAACAAACAAATTAAATAAATAAATAAAATTTTAAAAATATGTCAATAAAAATTTACTTTTGTGATAAGACCATTTTTGTATGGACCACTGATTAAATAAGCTAGAAATTCATAAACTTAGCTTCCCTATAACTTTCCAACCAAAATAACTTTTCCTGATCACCAGACACATTGAATCCTCTATTCAAGTATAAGGTCCATGAGAAGAGGAATTAAGTTTTATGCTTGTTTCCCCAGTGTTTAGCTGCTGTTTTACACATAATAAATCTTAATAAATGCATTTTCATTCACAAATTTAAATAAGAATAAAAAATAATGATATTTTTGTTTCCTCCAAGGAGTTAAAAAAAAAAAGATAGTCCAAGGCCCTAATAAACCTCACTTCTGGTATAAGCAAGTTCTAAATCTTTTGTCACCTGAAGAACTATCTTTCAAATGGCTCCTTCTATTCTCCCACTAACTCACATAGTTGCCCTTACACTTTTATCTCTCATACTGTAGACTCTTGAGTACAAGAATTTTCTTTCATCTTGTCATCCTGGACCAACTAAACAGGTGGTCAGATCCAGGAGTCTACAGCTGTTTCTCTCTAGGATTCCATTTAGTGACAATTTTAAGTATCCTATTCTTTGGCTTATGGAAGACAGTACAACTGATTGATTGACTGTGTTTTCTTTGTTTTTTTCAACTGGTCAATTTTGAATTTTTTTGATCAGTTTTATAGAAAGATAGCCAGTTAATAGGATGACGTGTGTAATCAGGGACCTAAATTCCCCATGTTATTTTTAAACCAATGCCGGAAATTGAGTAGATAATTTTCTATGGCATTCTGGCTTTACTTAAATGGGACTGATGACATGTCCTGTTTGTGAGAGCCAGGAATAATCTAGAAAATTTGTACCCTGGGATGAGGGAAAGGTTAGCTACTCCTTCCGAATGTCTTCTCTTGGTTTATTTTGAGGTGCTTAGATTATTAGGCTCATAGATTAAGAGCTGATTATCAAGGTTACATATTAAGAGTTTATGATTAGGGTCACTGGTATAAAGATGACCCTAGACTCAGTTCTGAAGACTGGTATCTCAAAGACTTTTTATTAAAGAGGTTGAAGTGTGCCATTTCAATTCTTGGGAGAAGCTGGTGCACCTCCTTGGAAGGAGAGAAAATGCGCCCTGTAAAAGAAGCCAGGGCAAACTTTATAGTTAATAATTGCCTAACTCCTCCCTTCTGGATCAGGATTGGTCCTAATTCTTCTGCGTTACAATCTTCCTTATATGCCCCACCCCTAACATACCATATGTGCCTAGAATTGTGTTATCACTTCCCCCCCCCAACCCTGGACTGAGAAGTTAGCCTGTCTGTGCTGATTTCTTATCTACTTATACGGAAACTTAACTCTTTCATTTCTCACAGTCATACATTTAGATTTGGAATAGACCTTAGAGGCTATCAAATCCCATCACTTTTTATACAAAAGAGAAAACTAAGTCATAGAGAGTTAAGTGACTTGACATATCACAGATGTAGTTAGTGTTTGAGGTGGGGTTTGCACCCAGGTCTTTATGATTCCAGGTCCAATGCCCTATCCACTACCTCTTTTTTCCACATGGACTAGAACTGTGAAATCATTGGTATGGGGGTCTCCCAATGTAGAACAACAGCAGCTGCTCCACAACCTTGAATCCTAGAGAACTACCTTGGGGCACTGAGATGTTTAGTCACCTGACCAAAGTCACAGATCAGAATATCCAATGTGGGGCTTGAGCCTAGGTCTTCCTGCTTCACCCAATCGATGAACATGTTCCTAAGATCACAGATCCACCAAAATAGTAAGATAACACTAGAGCAGGGATTTCTTCATGGGACGAAGGGAGAAGTTAGGTACCAAACAGGACACAGGCCACGTCCCCCAGACATCTTGGACCTAGAACAATAGTCCACTTCTGAACTCCTCAGGCTGCTAGTTTCTAAGTTTGTGCTCTCCCCACTTCTATCTCCTCTGACCAATGAGGGCCCAGTCATTTGACTAGGAAAAAACTGCTCCACCTACTTCCAGTCTATGTGAAGCCTTGGTGAGCTTGTTTCAGGTCAAGGACAACTGGACTTGCAGAAACAGTGGAAGTAGTGCCCAAGTCCAGTGAGGAGAATGGCCAATATCTCTGAGGAGGGACCTGCTTGATCAAGCTCACTAAGGAGCTAGCCCAGAAAAGTACAGGAGTAATGCATACAATAGCTATGCCACACTCTGAAGTGAACTTGGTAGAGAATCTGCAGAGGGATAAAAGGACTACCAGTGGGGCAGCTAGGTAGCACAATGGATAAAGCACTGGTCCTGGAGTCAGGAGGACCTGAGTTCAAATCTGACCTCAGACACATAACACTTACTAGCTGTGTGACCCTGGCCAAGTCACTTTACCCCATTGACTAGCAAAAAAAAAAAAAAGGACTACCTGGTCCAGGAAGTACTTTCCCCAAGTTTGAGGCGTTTTTGGCTTATTTTTTTTGGGGGGGGTGGGGTTTGGTAGGACATGCTTTATAACAATCTCTTTGAACACATTCTCCCCAAGAACTAAGTGGAGGTACATATAGAGGGAAGAATGAAACCTGTTTTGAGGTGACATTATTCAATTCTTCCCATACCTTCTCAGTAAATATCTCCTTATAAAAGTTAATTGAGGTTGACTGGTTCATTAATGTTGGGGAAACGTTCATTGGTTAAATGATATTGAAGTGGGGGCAATTTCTTGATGATGGAGACTGATAAACAATAGTATTAGAAGCCACAACTTTTCAGGGTTGTCCTTGGAACCCTCAGGGGAGCAGTAGTCCCCCTCTGGGGACTTGCTAATCTGAGGAGTGAGCTCAAAGGTTTTGATACCTGTGTGTTAAATTTTCATGCCCTTTAAATTTCTTACCCTAGGGAAACATTCAGTTCAGAACTCTAGTTACTGCTCTGCCCTTCTTTTATTTCTTTCGGTCTTGTCTTTTTATTTTGTATCCCTACCTACTTCCTTTATGTTTGAACTAATGCAACACAATAGTGTGCCACACATCTATAGGTAATGAAAATGATGACAGCTTGCAGTTAAAGCCCTTTCATCACAGCTACCCAGTGAGTTACCTCCATCTGATAGACAAGAAAACTTAATTTCAGACCGAGTTATTGATATGCATTGGGATAGTGATATTAGAAAGCACATTTCTACCTAAGGTCCCTTCTCTGCTATCACTGTCACTTTATTGATCCCCTATTATGGTGAGTCCCTGATTCATAGAATGTAAACTCCTTGAGGGCAGGAGCTATTTCATTGTTTTTTTAATCTTTATATCCCCAGTGCCGAACACAGTGTCTGGAACATAAAAAATGATGACTGATAATAAATAATGACTTAATAAATGATGACTAATTAATTGCTTGGCTGGTCACTGGCTTCCTACTAACCAATTCTTATAGTACTGTGAATTTCCTTACAATAAAAGTCCTTCCTATTAACTCAAAAGTGAAACCATAAAAGTGCGCTTTCCTTAGCAGATGCATGAAAGGTGCCAAAGTAAGCCAGGAGAAGTATTAAGTATAACAGACAATGATTTGTTTTATTTAGGGTCTTGATGCATAAAAGGAAAGAAAATATTGTGAGAAAAAGATTTTTACTAAAGCCACCAGTTATGTTCCTCTAATGAATCCCAGCTAATACCACGTTTGACTGTTGAGAGCTTGATTACTATTCATAAATCTTGTCATCAGTTGGGTCCTCACATACAATACCCTTTGAAAAAAAAGTTGTCATCTGTGTTAATCAAGTCTTTGTTTTAAATTGTAAAGAGGATTGATCTCCTAGATAACCTCAGAATGAAGGCTTTGCCACACTTGGGTCCCCTACTGCAAATAAGATTTCCTTATTCCTTTCAGTAATGGGGTAGGCAACTTTTAGGATCTGAAGTCAAATTGAGTACTTATGTGTGTTACCTCTTCAGGAAGACTCTTTTGTATTAGTTCCCAATCAAGCCCTCTATCATTTAATCATTCATGAAAAGTGGGCCTGGCTGCCCAGCATCCTCAATCGTCACTATGGCCAGACAACTAGCAACAGCCTACAGGTCCTTAATGATGTCAGGCATCCAAATGTAGGCATGCCAACCTCCACTGCAGGCTTGTCATGATTCCCTGTTTTATCCCTCTTTTTCAAATAGAGGAAATAGACTCGGACATATCTGCTGTATCTGTCAAGACTCCTCATTTGTCAAAGCATTAGTGGTCCCAATGTCAACATAAATAAATCTGTCCATAAATCTTGACAGGTATAATGATTTGGTGCATTTGAAAGGCAAGTCTCTAACATTAGACCCCTTTTTGATTCGTAACATGATTATCTTTAAAGCGAGGCATTTTCAATGCCTTCTGAATTGGCTTCTGTGAAGTGATTGAGTGTCTCCTGCTGAGTTATCTACTCTTATGAAGTTAGCACTGGCATAGCCCCCGCTGTCACCTGCCTGGAAGGCCACCTGGACGATGGCAGAAAAATACATACTTCATGTACTCATTATTCTTTGCTACTGGGCTCCTTATTTCCTGGCTTTTTCATTTTTGAGGGCATCCACATTGGCTTTTTATTGCTGGGAAACTGGCTGTGCCCATTGCCTAGCTCGAGAAAGTTTCTTATCACTCATCCAGACGTGGAAACTCACATGACATCCAGATGAAATATGGCCTTTTTTCTGACTATGCCAATAAGATTTGTAATCATTTAAGTGTGAATTTCAAAAGCACAAATCAAATGAAGTGACAAGTGGTGGGGAGAAGGAATAAATTCTTAGTTGGTACTCCTAAATTCCATTAATAAGCCCTTCCAGTAATAATTGATACTTTGATGTATTCCATTTAAAAATGGGCACGATGGTATGATAACATGCAGGGTGGGGAAGATTAGTTATAATCACATACATGAAACATTAAATGTAAAATGGCCATATAACTCTATCAGAATTATGGTATAAAAATAAGTGAAGAGATGAAAAAAAAAAGGAGTATTTCTGGTCATGGCATGACAACAACCATTCCAAGAAGTAGTTTAGAATGTTCCAGAACCATAAGTAGAAATACTAACACTTACGGAAAATTCAGTTAGTGATTAGTTAGAAGGGCAATGGGGCAAGTCTACTCTGGGGCCTACTTGTTCCAAGGGGTCAGTCTAACCTCCAGAGAGTCAAAGCTTGTTAAAATCCCAATAGTTCCTGAGCCCCTCTCTGAGAGGGAAGATGTAAGGGAAAGAAGCAGGTGGGACAGATCATGGGAGTGGAGAAAGGTGGACACCAGAAAAGGGACATAATAGTGACAAGATCCTTAGAGTGTTGGCTCAAAGCTAAGTGAGAAAAAAGGGAAGGGAAGGATGAAGGACATGCCTAAAGCAATAGCAAACATCAACTTTTAAAATCCTTCTTAATCTAATGAAACCAGTATTTATCAATCAGCAAGCACTTGTTAAGTCCCACTACATGCTAGACACTGTTTAGTGATTGGATTACAAAGACAGAAGTGGAACAGTTTGAAAGAAAGAAAGAAAGAAAAAGAAAGAGAGAGAGAGAGAGAGAGAGAGAGAGAGAGAGAGAGAGAGAGAGAGAGAGAGAGAGAGAGAGAGAGAGAGAGAGAGAAGAGAGAGGAAGAAAGAAGGAAAGAAGGAAGAAGGAAGGAAGGAAGGAAGGAAGGAAGGAAGGAAGGAAGGAAGGAAGGAAGGAAGGAAGAAAGAAAGAAAGAAGAGAAAGAAAGAAAGAAAGGAAAGAAAGAAAGAAAGAAAGAAAGAAAGAAAGAAAGAAAGAAAGAAAGAAAGAGAAAGAAAGGGGGCAGCTAGGTGATGCAGTGGATAGAACACTGGCCCTAAAGTCAGGAGGACCTGAGTTCAAATCCAGCCTCAGACACATGACACTCACTAGCTGTGTGATCCTGGACAAGTCACCTCACCAAAAAAAAAAAGTGAAACAGTTCCCACCCTCAAAGAGATTATAGTCTATAGTAGAATACAGCATATGTCCCTTGGAACCATCAAATGGTTTAACATCAGAAATATATATGGTCTTAGCAATGGAAACGACACTAAAGAAGACTGAATCTTTTGGTGCCCGATACCCCACAGGTGAAACCTCCTGTATGCTATGTCTCTTCTTCCAACCATCTCTTTCTTTCTTTCTTTCTCTCTCTTCTTTCTTTTTCTCTCTTTCTATACATACATATGTATACACACATATATTTATATATGTATATATATATACATACATATATACATATATATCCAGAACTTAATAAAATGCTTCATACAAAACCAGTGCTTAATAAATAAATGTGTTTTTTTCATTCATTTACTTCATGTGTTCATACATATATCTACACTGTATAAGTATATGGAGTCTATGGAATAAAAAAGTGTTGGTGTCTCAAACATGAAACTGATGAGAAGAAATTAATGTATTAGGAAGAATGAGCTGTGTGTAGAATGGAATAGAATGGAGGGAATGGAAGTAAGAAGACCAGCTAGTGAACCACTGTACTAGTTGTACTTTCATTCTCAAAGAGGACCAAAATGGCATCACTATGTTGCGGTCAAGGTAGAATGTATCCAACTGTGACTGATCAGACCAATATGATCTCAGAAGTCTCTACCACAAGACAGGCACAAATAGTCTATACAAACATTTTGAATGGAGATGTCTCTAAATTTTCACATCTCACATTTCTTTTGAACTAATGCAAATCTGTTTTGCTCATAGAGCAAAGTGCTTCTTTGATGTGGGCATGGGATGCTGGGTGGTCGTGTGCCAGTGTCTCCCATGTCTTATACTCAATTCCAAAGTTCTTCAGAGAGACCATGAGAGTGTCCTTGTAATACTTCTTTTGACTTCCACATGAACGTTTGCCTTCTGTTAGTTCTCCATAAAATAGTTTTTTAGGCAAACATACATTCAGCATTCTAACAATGTGGCCAGTGCATCAAAGTTGCTCTGTTTTCAGCAGAGTTTGAATGTTTGGCAGAGGAACTCAATGTCCAGTACCTTCTCTTGCTAGGTTATCTTCAGAATCTTCCTAAGACAATTCAAATGGAATTGATTCAGTTTTTCCTGGCATGGCAGTGGTAGACTGTCCAGGTTTCCCAGGCATACAACATAACGGTGCTGTAGACCTTCAGTTTGTTAGGCCACCTAATACTTCTCTCCCACTTTCCTTTAGAGCCTCCCAAACACTGACCTAGCTCTAACAATGAATGTGTCAACCTTATAACCTATGTATACATCCCTGGAAAGTATACTGTGAAGGTAAGTGAACTTAACCACAACATTTAGAATTTCTCCATTTACTGTAACTGTATACATGTATGGATGTCGTGGTGCAGGCTGGTGAAGAACATTTGTTTTCTTGTTGTTGATTGTTAGACTAAAATTAGCACAAGCTGGAAAGAATCTATCCATACTTTGTTGTATCTCAGCCTGCTTTGAGTACACAATAATCTATAGACAAAAAGTTACACACCAACTCTCCTTCCACTTTAGTATTTCTTGTCTTGGAGTTTTTTCAAGTTAAATAATTTACCATTAGTACAGTAGCTGACCTTGATACCATTTTAGTCCTTGTTGGAGAAATCTGACAACATGGCTGAAAACATCATGGTGAAAGGAATGAGAGTAAGCACACAGCTCTGCTTTACTCCATTGGTGACTGGGAAAGCAGAAGAGCATTGTCCATTTTCCATTAACCACTAAGAGGCGCTAAGTCTAAGGTGATCAGGGTATGAAGGAAGTAGAAGTTAGCATGGGGACAAAGGGACAAATTTGAGAGATATTTTGAAGGAAAATGTATAAAATGTGATGAATTATTGAATATGAGACTTAAATAAGAGAGAGGACTCCAAGATAATGCCACATTTTGAAGCCTATGGGACTAGGAGAATGACAGTGCCATTGGCCAAAGTTGAGATGTTGGAAAGGTGAGCTTGGAAAATACAGATTTCAGTATAGAATTTCAACAATTTCAATATAGAAATATTAAGTTAGAAATGATAGAAGGACATCCACATGTAAATGTCTTGTAGATGCCTGGATGCATTAAGTCTGGAGGTCAATGAATGATCTGGGACAAAAATGTACATATCAAGTACTATAATATTTTCTGGCTCTTTCTCCCCCTCTCCCCTGCCCCCCATCATTTGAATTACTGGGGAAAATACAGTATGCCTACTCAGAAAGAATGCAGAGTGATAGCTGTAGTTGTTAACTGAGAGACTGATTTTGAAGGGGAGAGATAAGAGGACCTGCAGGGAAGGACTGTGGCAAGAGGCAGAAGAAAAGAACTCTGGAAGCTTTAACAATCATCTTATACCACCAGAGAGAGATAAGACTTGTCTAAGTAACCACAGAACCACAAGTCAGTGTTACAGAGATGGGATTGGCATGAGGAAAGGGGGGGAGAGAGAGAGAGAGAGAGAGAGAGAGAGAGAGAGAGAGAGAGAGAGAGAGAGAGAGAGAGAGAGAGAGAAGGAGGAGGAGGAGGAGGAGGAGGAGAAGGATGAGAAGAAGAAAAGATGATGATGATGATGTTGAAGACAAAGGAGAAGGAGGAGGAGGAGAAGGAGAAGAGGAGAGAGACAGAGACAGAAACAGAAAGAATGAAAACACCATTCCCCACCTTTTAACATGAGACAGTATTATACTATGCAAAGAATATTCAAAAGGAACATTTAGGGTTGGAGTGATCTGAGCATTCTTGTAGGCAGCAAGGAAGGAGCCAGTGGAGATGGAGAGATCATCAATGCATAGATTATCACAAGTGGAATTGCACTTTACAACAACACACAGGAGGTAAGAGGAAGAAGTAGGATCAAGAGCAAAAGTAGATTAATTGTCCTCAGTGGAGAATAACTTTTCTCATGTAGTCAAAGTGAAGGAAGATAACATGGGTGATGATGTTGAGAATTCTTGAAGCCTGGAAAAGAAGTGAAACTTTTCTCCTACCAATGGGCCTCAATGTTCTCAGTTTAGAAAAAAAAAAAGCTATAGTACAGGAGAGGGTGGGAGGACATTGTTGGGAATTAGGGAAAAAGTAAAGATTTGGAATAAATGCTATTGAGATTAAGATAGGGAATCAATAAAAAATAAATTAGAAGGACCATCAAGAAGGATTGGGAGTGGGGTAGGGCTCAATAGAGAAAGATCAGAGAGTCATAGATTTAGAGCAAGAAGTGATTTTAAGGGCAATCTAATAAATTTTATAGATGATGAAAACGTGGTACAGGAAGTTGAAATGAATTGTTCAGGGACACACGTCTAGTGTCAAAGGAGAGATCTGAACTCATAGCTTTCTGATTCCAAGACCAACATTCTCCCCTCCATCCTCACTCCCACTTTTCAGCTATTTTATGTTGTCTTTCCTCATTAGAATATAAACTCCATGAGTACAGAGACCGTCTTTTTCTTTTTGCTTCTTTATGTAATCCCAGCATCAAGCACAGTCCTGTAGAAATGGAATGAATAGTGAGTTTACTAATCACCTTGATTTGCTTGAGTTCCCAGGAGAGGCTGAAATAACCAGGGAATTGAAATCAGCCAATCAGGAGGCAGAATGAGTGTTGCTCAAGTTTGACATACCCGTGATCCTTTTCAGTGTCCTTTGGGTGAACCTGGAACACCTCTGCTGTGCCAGCATTCATAGTCTTAGCTCAAACTAGTTCATACTGGCCCCAAATGGACAGAGCTTACATGAACATCCTGGTTCTGGGTACTCTGTATTACCTTCTATGTCCCTGTGTTGTAAAACCATTTAAACCACTGTCTAAACTCCTAGTCTTTAGGGCAATAGAGGAGGTTCTACTGTTCTTCACGTACATGTGCTGTACTCACCCAATATTCTAGCTTTGCACTTGAGCTATGCCTTCATTCCCTTTGTTCAGACATATGCTGTGCTGCAATTAATCAAATTGCCAATTAATCAGCCTTTTGTACATAGTAAGTGTTTAATAAATAAATGTTTGTTGCCTTTCCTTGCCTAAAGCCAGGGCTAGGTCTTATACCATAGGTTTGTTAGATTTAGCACTTTAAGAGATCTTAGAACTCATCCACTCCAACCCTCTCACTATGCACATGAGGAAACTGAGTCCCAGAGAGATGAAATTACTTTCCCAAGGTTACATATATAGTAAATGGCAGAGCCAAAATTGGAAACCAAGTGCCCTAGCTCTGGTCTAGTACTCTTTGTACCACACCTTCGGAATAATGAAATATTAGCAATAAATAAGGATAATAGAAGCCCTAGAAGAAGAAATCCTTTCATCCTTTGGAATGGGGGTGGGGTCTTAACTTAGGTGGTTCAATGACTTTCCAGTGACTACAATGACTTTTATTTCCTTTCCTATATCTAATAGTTCTTACCTAATGTAATTTCAAGCAAGAATGAGGCCAATTAAAGCCAAAATTCAGGGGAAAAGAAAAATACAGGTAATTCATATGAGTTTTAGATAAACAGCTGAACTTTTCAGCTCTTAACAGAATTCGTAACTACAAACCTTTTAAGTTTCACCTTCCACTTATGATGTTTTCTCATCTGACCAGTTTGAAGGGAATTTTATGAATCTGTATGACCTCAGAACCCCATTGTCCACAGTAGTGACTTTGTTTTTAAAGTTTTGGCACCCCACAAACCATCTCTCACTCTCTACTCTAGCTTCAATCAATATGTATAAAATGTGTCTCTCTCCCTCCTTCCAAAAAAATCCCGATCTAGCTGAGATGACTCATTTTAAAAATGACTCACTCTAATGAAACTTTCCGAAACAGTATATCCCAGCAAGTCTCAATGTACTTTGATGAAAAAGATATTCATGGTTAGGGTACCCATTGTAATCACAATTTCAAATCATTTCATATTCCTTCTTCTTCAGCCCATGTTCCAATGGTATCTCATTTGAAATTGAACAGAAAGAAGAAGGATATACTGATAAAGGCCTCTATTATCTACAGGCACAACTAGGAGTCAAGGACCTTCCTCTCCCCTACCGTAGCCAAACAGTGGACCACCAGAAAGCCAGAAGACAAACATCATCTACCATTACTGAGCAGGAAACATGGACTTTTCCTTCACCAACCCAAACCTTATCGACACAACGGCCAATTCTTACTGGGCATAAGGTATTCATTGTCATTTGGATGGTTACCCTCATGACCCCAAGTCTGCTGTAGGTATTCCCACTCTATCCTGCCTTTGGATGAATATCCTTCTAGCTACGGACCATCTGCTCTGCCAGTGTTCTTCAAGGGCCTTGGGGCTTTGCCATCTACCCAATTAATTTTCTTACCAGAAACTCAACACTACCCAGCCTATCTATCTTGTTTGTACCTTAGCTGTTTCCATGTTATTTCCTCCATGAGACTATGAGCTCCTAGAAAGAATATGATTGCTCTTTGATTTTTTTTTTGTATCCTTAGCATTTATCACAGTGCCCGGCCCATAGTAGGTGCTTGATGAATGCTTGTTGACTTCTTATCTGCCATGAATTGAACATGAAAATGAGCCTTCCTTTATGTGTTATCTCCTCCATTAAAAAGGGAGCTCCTTGACAGCAGGCCTGTCCAAAATTACTATTCCCAGGCCTTCAAGTAGGGCTTAGCACATAGTGTATACCTAATTATTAAGTGCTTTTCCATTCCATTCCTCCAGTACAAATGCCATTTAAAGAACTCCACAATCTGGCTCCCATCTAACTTTTCCAATCACTTCATATTAATCTCTTTCACCTACTCACCCTTCATACAAAGTAGCCTGTTAGCCTTGCACCCACACAAGACATTCTGTTGCCATTGCCACATGCTTGGAATGTCCTCCTCCTTACCTCCACCTCTTAGAAGCCCCAGCATCCTTCAAAGCACAGCTCAGTGGCCCCTTCATACACAAGGCCTTTTCTAATTCTTAGGTTTTAAATATTCTCTTCCCCTTGAAATTACTTTGTATATACTTTGCATTTTTATCTTTGTGCAATTTTTATCTGCCTCCCCTTGCTCTACCCCCACTAGGGTATAAGCTCCTTGAGTGTAGGAACTGTTCAGCATCGGGGTATTTCCAGTGCCCTGGAATTTAATGGGCCCTTAATTATTTTTTTAATTAAATTTGTTGTATCTTGATTTTTTTATAACTTCATAAATGTTTCACCCATGTAAAATCCAAAGAATCTTTGAAACTAAAATGCAAAGTGATTCCTCTATACTTTGACTCCCTGAAGAAGACTTCTTTAATTTTCAAAGTGGACTTTGTAGGCCATATTTTTTTAAATATTTTTTCTTCTTAAAGGTATATGAAGTAGTTGATAATCCATTGGAAATTTACAAAGTTCACAAATCAGCAAGCAGTGAGTCATTTTCTTTTTTTCTTACATTCTTATTAATTTTATTGTTGCTAGTGGATTATTTGGATTGATGTATTTAGGTTTGACAGTGCAATAATTTCCAAATAGATCTCTTTTCTCCTTCCATCCCTAGTGAGCTATTCCTGGTAACAAAGATTTTTTTTTTAAATGGGGGGAAAAGTTCAGCAAAACCACTGAACGCATTGATGGAGTTTAACAATAAAGCAATATTCCACACCAATAGTATCCTACCTCAACAAGGAAGGAGAAGGATTTTTCTCAGCTCTTTTTTGGGGCCAAACTTGACCACTATATTTGGATAACATTCATTTTTGTTTTATTGTTCTTTCCGTGTATTATACTGGGTGAGTGGGCATATTATTTCCCTGGTTCTGATTACTTGAATTAGCATTAGTTCACCAAAGTCTTCCTATGCTTCTCTGAATTTTTAATATTCAGAATTTCTAATGGCACAGTAATATTCCATTATATTTGTGTTTCATAATTTGGTTAGCCATTCCCCAGTTCATGAGACTCTACTTCATTTGAGTGTTTTACTGACACAAAATACTACAGTAAATAGTAAGGCATATATGGGAACTTCATTTCTGTATTAGACTCTGGGATATATGGCCAGGTGATGGCAAAGGATGATATGGAAACAATGAACATGACCTTGGACAGACTTTGAGAAACAGTAGGGGATAGAAGGGCCTGACACAACAGAACAACATGGGTCTGGGTGTGAGATCTCTGTATGGATATTTTAGTAATTTTTAAGCATAATTTCACATCTCTTTCCAGAATCAACTCTACCTACATGTATTACTTTGCTTCTCTTCCAATGGTGGTTCCAACATTGTCTTTTTTCACTGTTGTTGTCCTTGTCTATATAATTTGCCTTTCTAATCAGTGATTTTGAATATTCTTTAGATTTTGAATATTCTTTCATATCTTATCAGCAATTATTCTGAGATCTATTTCTTATCTTTTGACCACCTATCCATGAGCAAATGGCCCTTTCTCATATATTCACGTTCATTCCTGATATACTGTGCATAGCTAAATATTTTAAAAGAGTGTTTGATCAAAAATTTTCCCAGTTGACAGTGTTTCCTCATGTTAACCACATTGATTTTGTTTATGTAAAACTTTTCAGTTTCTTGCAACCAAAATTACTATTTTATCCTCCGTGTTCTTTAAAAAAGCTTTCTCTGAACATGAATTTTTAAAAAGACATCTTAGAACAAAATGGTTCTTTCATATCTGACCTCTTTCTTTTAAAAATGTGAGTATAGTTCAGCCTAACATGACCTCTTGCTTACTTGTGGACTATGAATTTTCAGTTGAATATTGGTTCATGGCCACATCAAAATTATAGAAGATTAAGAGCAGAAATTTTTCCCATTCAATTTTGTTTAATGAGCAAGAAAGCTTGCCTTTCCTGGCAGTCAGACAAGTGTTATAAAAATATGTCATCATAAGCAGCCTAGAATAAATACTCAGATCCTCAGGGTTGTTTATCATTGCTGAAATGGCTTCCCAAGTTTTACAATCCTAACTCTTTTATTTGAGGTGAATAACTTGTTTATATTACCCTAGGATATCCTATCAAAAGTCAATCCAATGAGCTCCACCTGGTTTTTTGGCATATAGCTGAGTGTCATGTAGCTTAAGTGCAACTTTACTTTAAACAGTTTCCTTTATACGTAAAAAAGAGAGAGAGAAAAGGGAAGCAGGATGGAGGGAGGGAATAAAGGAAGGAAGGAAGGAAAGAAGGAAGGAAGGAAGGAAGGAAGGAAGGAAGGAAGGAAGGAAGGAAGGAGGAAAAAGAAGGGGAGGGAAGGGAAGTGGTAAACAGAGTTGGAGCTCATAAATTTGAGAAAAGGTTGTGTACATTTTGACATATAAATGTAATAGAATATTATTGTACTGTAAGGAAGGATGAATATGAGGAATTCTGAGAAACAGGTAAAGACACATGAATTGCTACAGAGTGTAGTGATGACTGCCAAGAAAGCTATATAAACAGTGACTACAATAATATGAAAGAAAAGAATACTAAAAATCAACTGATCTTAGACTAGTGCAACCACCAGTTTTGATCCTGGAGCCCAGATGATAAGAGGACATCCTTCACTCCTCTCATTAGAAAAGTGGCAGACTGTGGGTACAGAATGTTGGCTACCCTGTCAGGTGTGGTGATTTTGTCAGTTTTTCTCTTCATTCCTTATAAGGGAGAATTCAAGGGGGGAGGAATTATATTTGAAAATGACCCACAAATATTCAAAAGATCTCTGATTTCATCAGTTTGTGAGTTCCAACACAGAAGCTTACAGCTCAGTCCACACATGCCCATCTCATACAGCTGCTGTCCATGTTCTTCCCCAAAGTCACCAGATGTAATCCTCCCCATGTGCTATAGAACATAATTGCTGTCTAACAACACTGAGAGTGTACCAGTGAAGCATACCATCTACGAAATGACCAAAGTGGCAAGAAGCCATCAATATGAATAAATTCAGATGAAAGGGCTAGCAGTAGTGGTTGGGGGGGGGGAAAGTCCTTTTTCAAAGAGTTTAATCAGCATGTAAAAATGATGCCCTTCTGGTCCTTGGTATAATATGATTTTTTTTTAATCCTTCTCTGACTTAAGTCAAAATGACACCCCACTAAAGTATACCCTAATGCCCACCTCAGAATTCAGAACAAAGCATATTCCCAAAGTTCTGGGTCATTTGGTTTTCTTAGAACTCATAGTATATTCAGAGACAATGTGGTACAAAAGAAAGTTGCAGTTGACTAACATTTATTAAGCACCTACTGTGTGCCAGCTACTGTACCAAGAACTGTGGACACAAAGAAGGGCAAAAGTGAACTCTCAAAGAGTTCACTGTCTAACTGGTATAGAACTGGCAAATTATGTACAAACAAACTATATACAGAATAAATTGGAAGGCCTACCCACTGACACTGGACTTGGGAGTCAAGAAGGACCTGAGTTCAAATTCCACTTTTCATATTTATTAGTTGTGTGACCATGGACAAATTAATTCACTTCTCTGTACCTTAGTTTCGTATCTATAAAATGGGTGTGTGCCACAACAACTTGTAGTACATACCTCACTGTGGTTCTTAGGAGAATGAAACAAGATAATGTAGATAACAGGTTTTTTATTCCTTAAAGCCTTATATAAAATACCAGTTGTTTCTCTTATATTCATTTAAACCAGGTGGGTTTGGAAAACAATTCACCAGACTTTGAATTAAATTAGATACAGATTATTCCATAATTTCATCAAAGAACAAAGACATTTGCTCACTGGAGGAGCAGCTTTGAATTTAGCAACTTTTAAATAAAGCTTACTTTTGGATTAATGAGCATTAATGGATAAATGCATACATATAGGGGTAGCAGTGCATATTTATAAACATAAGCAGAGATGAACCTGTTGAAGTAAATATTTTGGTCTGATCTGTGAAATGAGGGGATAGACCATTAATCCTCTCTGCTGAAACATAGGCTTAAGAACATTTCCCATAATCTTAAAGGATAATAGAGTCTAGAACTAGAAGCAGGGGTGTGCTGGTAAATATTTAACAACCAGCTCTTCAGTGCTCGCACTGAAAATTTAATAATCTCTCACACTCCTGGATGGAAGGGACCTTAGGAAATATCTAATTTAATCTTCTCATCTTCATAAAAAGGCAACTCAGACCCAGGGAAATGAAGTGATTCTTCCAAAATCTCACAAAGAGCCAAAAGTACAGCTGGAATGGGGCTCTAAGACCTCTGACTGTTAACAAATCCAGTTCTCTTTCTACTACACCAAGAGGTCCTTGGTTGCTCTTCGGTTTAGGAAACAGACAGCCCTGCTTGTTTAATTAATAACTACACACCACATTTCAATGGTCCAGTCTGCCTTGTAAAACACTTTTCCCTATAGCCCACATTTTGTCGTTATTGTCTGGGTTTTGGCAAGGGCTATGTTGGCCTTACCCAGTGATCTGCCTGTTACTAGGTAGTTTTAGAGGTTTTGCTTCCTTAGCCTGTGCTAAAAAGCAATTCAAGAAGACTTAAAAATTCTCTTGAGAGCTGATTTTACAGTTACAGTGAGAATAGGCCATGTGTACCAGCAGCCAATTTCTTTGAACCATCAGAGAAGCAACCCCAACAATGGAGGCTCTGCAAAAATGGTTTAAAGCTATTATTAAAACTGCTCACCGTTGGGCATTAACATGCTTCTCATTGTGGAGTTATTTGTTTTAGTGGAAAACAATATTCTGAAGCTCATATTTTGGCAGTAATTTTTGCCCTCTATAACATGCCGTGGACACAGGTTCCCATTTAGTTTGGATAGGCGGCATGGTACGTCCCTGATAGGATGCAAACAAAAGCCAAACCTTCCCTTAAATAGAGGCAGTGTGGAAGAATGGATAGACTGAGAGTGCCATCTCAGGTTCCTAGCAGGTCTGTGACTCTAGGCAAGAATTTAAACTCTCTCTGCTTTAGGATCTCCTCTATTAAATCAGGGGGTTGGGCAAGATGGCTTCATCATGCTTCACCTCAGCTCTCCATCTATCATCCTTTCCCATCACTGGGGTGCTCCAAGGAGACTGTCTGCTCAGCTACAGAGGTGTGCTACTAACAAAACAATAATCATAACAATAATAAATTTCCTCTTGAGAGAAATAACGGCATACAAGATCATACACTTGGCATGGAAGCAAGAAGGTCTGTGTTCAAATCCTGTCTCCAGACATTTCGCTGGCTGTATGACAATGGTGAATTCCTAGACTGAAAGATAGAGCTGAGATGCAGTGAGGCTGCGTGACCTGACCTAGACGGAGCCCCCTAGAGGTAGTGTCAGGCTTGGACTCGAGGTCTTCTGCCTCTAATTATAGGGCTCTTCCCACTGCTTCTCATTGTTGAACCTCAGCTTCTCATCTGTAAAATGGGGAGAAAAATGCTGTAACTACCTCCCAGGATTCCTGTGAGAATCAGATGACATAGTTAATCAGTCAATAAGCATTTATTAAGCATTTGCTGTGATTGTGACACTATGCTAAGTGCTAGAGATACAACGAAAGGCAAAAATATATCATTTTTTTAAAAAATTTATTTATTGTATTCTGAACATAAGAAATAAAACAAGAATTTCCATAACACAATAGAATAGCAGAAAAAAGGTGATCGTACATGAAACTGCAAATCTATTATGACAACTTGCTATTCCTTTTAAATATATAAATATACATCTTGAAGAAATATAATGGTATATAGTATGTATTCTATATCCTGCAAATATATATAGGCAGGTACACAGCACAATGGGTAGAGAACTGGGCCTGGAATCAAGAAGACCCAAGTTCAAAACCAGCCTCAGACACTTGTTTGCTTTGTGACTCTGGGCAAGTCACTTAACCTCTGTCTTCCTCAGTTTCCTCAACTGTAAAATGGGGGATAATAATAGTGCCTACCTCAAAGGGTGGTTGTGAACATTAAATGAGATAGTATTTGTAAAGCACTTGGCCCAGTGTATAGTAGCTGTTTAATAAATGTTTACTCCCTTCTCTTTTCCCCTCCATAGAGGGACAGGTAGTGAGCCTGTGATTTTATTGCTATATAGAACTCATAGAGGAGAAAATTCCCTCTTCCAATATGGGCCAACACCTTTTCTGTGATTAATAGTCTTGGAGAGCTGCCCAAAGCAGTAAGAAGTGAGTTAGCTGTCCTCTTATTCAGGGTCTTTCAGTTAGTGTGTCTCCGAGGTCGAACTGGAATCCAGGTCTTCATGGAGCTCCATTAACCACACACTGCCTGCTCGGGGGCCAACGCCAGGCACAGTCGGTGGCAATCACAGTGCTATTCCTGATACTGGCCCTATATGCAGCACATAGGAAAACCTGTTCCCTTCCCCAAAGGAAGTCAAGACAGACCGCAAACGCACAGAGATGGGAGGGATGCATCCAAGAAAAAGAAAAGGGGAAAAATGTTTGTGCCTTCATTCCATCTGGCACACGAGCATGATAGAAGGAAACTTATTCGGGTGAATGTTGGATTCTGACCATCAACCGTGAAAAAAAAGTCCCGGAGACCTTTCCCATAAGAAGTCAAGAGAAACTACACATGTATGTGTACACAACACACAGGAGACAGACACACGCACACAGGAGTGCTGAGCTCTCCATGCAGCACCCTGAAAAAACCTGGTTCTTTCCCAAAAGGAAGTGCAGACAGACCGCGCACGCACACGGATAAGTGTTTGTGCCTTCCTTCCATCTGGCACATGAACACGAGAGAAGGAAAATGACTTGGGGAAATGCTGCTTCCCCCTCCCCCAATTATACTAGAGCTGGATGTACCCAAACTATAGAGGGGAAAATCGTTGCCAAATTTGCCTCCAAAATGTCACTTTCAATATAAAGTTCATGATGAAATGCATGTTAATACCCACTGGTGAGTGGTTTTTATGACAGCTTTAAAATGTTTGTGTGTGTAGAGACTCTATGATTTGTGTTGTTTCTTGCGTATGGAAGAAGGAAACTGGCTGCTAGGGCAGCCCCGTTTACTTTGCCTGTGAAACAGAACCTTTTTTGTAGTAACCATTGGTAATTACTAACCACAGTTCTACCGAAGAAACTGTTTGGGGGCCAAGGTTCTACCCTCTTAAGCAGCACACTTTCCATTCCAAAGTCGTCTGTGAAATTTCAGACATCAGGAACAGGCGGGGAGGGAGGTGAGGGGTTAGAGTTGTTTTCTTTTTTCTTTTTTGGTAGGGAGCTTTCTGGTGGCTTCTCGAAATCGACACCATGGGTGGCCATGTACTCTGCCTATACATAAGGGCAGCTCTGATAACTGAATAAAAAGACTTGCTTACTATCACAAAGTGATCTCATAGTGGGAGGACAGTGATGATTTGGAAAGCATACCTCCAAGATTCTGAAAATAGTAGCTAGCATTTTATAATGCTTTAAAATTTGCATAGTGCTTTACAAATGTCACCTTTTTATCCTCAACAAAACCCTGGGAAGAAGGTGCTGTTAGTGTCCCCATCTTAGAGATGAGTAAATGGAGGTAGACAGATAGTTATGCAAGTAAGAAGTGTCTGGTCTGAGGGCAGGCTTGAACTCCAGCATTCCTCTCCTTTTAGCCCATTATCCACTGGGTCTCCTACCTACCAGTGACCGCCAAATTTCCTGATGAAGTGCGTCCCATGGGATGTTAGATTTAGAGTGGGAAAGAAATCTCTGAGGCCATGAAAGAAAGCACAGAGGTCAAGAGATTTGCTCTATATCACACAGCGAGTAAATATCTAAGGCAGGCTTTAAATCCAGCCTTCCTGACTCCAAGCCCAGTACCTTATCTATTCCACTTCTTTCAAAACATGGCTTAAATAAAGACTGAATTGTTTTCCCATGTAAACTGGGCTGCCTTTGGGAAATTGAACATTTAATGATCCGAAGCTTCTTGCTGGTGCAAAGACCGCTGTCATCTTTTTTTTGCTTAAACTGGGCCTATGAAATCCTGGGTATGTGGAATGCCCAATGAAGCAAGTATGGAAGGCCCAATGTGGGCCTGCTCCATAACTTACATTCCTAGAGAATTGCCTGGGGACACTTGGAGGCTTATGACTTGTCTAATATCATGTGGCCACTGTGCCAGAGGTAGGATTGGAACCTAGGTCTTATGCTTCAACCAATCAATCCACAAGTTCTTAAGGTCACAGATACACCAAAGTTTTGAGGTCAACTTGAGAGCAAGGGTTAACCTTGGGGTGGGATGTGTGTGAGAGATTTCAAAGGATTCATGAACTTGGATGGGGGGAAAATGACAGTTATTAATTATTTTTAAAAAACCATTTTTTTGAGAATGAGTCCATAGTCTTCACTCAATCACCAAAAAGATCCATGAAATGATAGAGATTAAATACCCTTATTCTAGAGTTTACCTCAAATAGTTTTGTGTATTTGTGATCTTAGCAATGTGTTGGTTAATTAGTTGAAGCAGGAAGACCCAGGTTCAACTCTCATCTATGATCTATGGTCTTACTAAACATTTCAATGCCCCCAGACAATGCTTTAGGATTCTAAGGTGTGAAGCTAGTGTTGGTCTGCATTGGAAGTTCCCCACACTACAAGGGAAAAAAAAAAAAAAGATGTACTGTTGTGTAGTGGGTAGGGCACTGGACCTAAAGTCATAAAGATCTGAGTTTAAATTCTACCTTCAAACACTTACTACATCAGACATTTGTCAATCACTTAACTTCTCTGTGCCTCAGTTTCTTCTGTAAAAAAAAAAAAGATAGGAGTTGATGGCCTCTAAAATCCGTTCCAAATATAAATCTACGACCCTAATCATAAACTCTTAATCTATGACCCTAATAATCTGAGCTCCCCCAAAATAAACCAAGAGACTCAGAAGGAGAATATGCCCAATAGTACAGAGTAGCTAACCCTTCCTACATCCCAAGGGAGCAAACTTCCTAGACCACTCCTGGCTTTCATAAACAGGGCATTACATCAGATCCATATACGTAAACTCCGAACACCATAGAGACTTATCCAATCAACTCCTGGAATTGGTTTAAAAATAATATGGGGAATTTAGGTCCCTGATTCCCCACATCATTCCATCAATTTTGGCTGTCTGACTATAAGACTGATTTAAACAATACTAATGCAACCAATTGAAAAATGAAGAAAAATCAATCAATCGTCTTGTCCCTCAGAAGCCAATGAATAGGTTACTTGAATTTTTCACTGAATGACATCTTAGAAACAGCTGTATTCTCCCCTATCTGCCACCTACTTAGTTGGTCCAGGGTGGCAAGATGAAAGAAAGCTCTTGTACTCAAGAGTCTACAACACAAGAGCTAAAAGCCCAAGGACAGCTGTTTAAAGTAGAGGGAGAAGAGAAGAAGCCATTTAAAAGCTAGTCCTTCAGGTAACAAAAAGTGTTTGGACTTGCTTGAATGAGAAGGCAAGTTTAACAGGGGTTTAAAAAATACTATGTGGTATGTTCAAAAAGACCTTGTTTGTGCCCAGAGTTTGTTTTAAAGAATTCTTATTACTCAAAAACTCTAATCAACACAATGACCAACAGCGATGCCAGAGGATGGATGATGAAGAATGTTACCCATTTCCTGACAGAGAAGGGTTAGGCTCAATATGTAGTATGAGATGTATATTTTGCACATTGCCAGTGTGGGAATTTGTTTTGCTTGCATATTCATGTTTTAAAAGTTTTTGGTTTTTCTTTTTCCCCCATGGGGAAACACAGAGAAAATTAGTGCTTGTTAATTTTTTTTCAATTGTAACCATTACTTAAATTGTGTTTCCTTGTATTTTCCTGAGAATAAATTGGTTATCTATTTATTTAAATTCATTCTCCCTCCAGATGACCAAAGAAAATCCACACTGCCTAACCCCTCCCCCACCCTTTAACTCTCCCTACATTGCCACCCCCCCCAACTCCCAGCAAAGCCAGTGGCACCTGAATGGTGAGACTCTTCATTGTTTCTGACTGGACAGTTCCCACTTTGGACTAAGCAAACAAGGAATCATCTATTCAACAATGAATATTCAATACTGGTTCTGATTTGGGCAGAAACCAGCAAAAAGAGAAAAGGGGGATGAATATTTCTTTTCTTCTCCTTTCCCTCTGGGGTTTTGTGATTCCCCCTTGAAAAAGGTCAAAGGAGGCTCTGCAGGAAGGCCAGCCACACATTTCAAGAATATGCTTTAGTCTCTTTATGTATATTAGAACAATTAACAGCTAGGCTCACTATACAAAGTCCTCTCTCTCCTTTTATGTTTTAGTTCTTAAAATTCCCAGAATAGTGTACAGTAAAACTGTTCACTTGAGAAATTAAGTACCGTATGTGATAAGACAGTTGGGTGAAATTTTTAAGCTGTCATTAAAAATGATTATAATTAGGACAAACTACAAGAAAATGCTTTAAAATTGAGACCCGAGTGAATTAAAAATTAAGGGGTATATTATGTATTATCATGTTGAAGGGCTGGGATTTACACATGTAACTCCCATTAACACTAATGTGAGTTGGATGCATAAATCCCCACATACTGAGATGAGAAGACACCCCTTTCATATGTTTTCCCCCCCTGAGCTACCCAAGACTTCACAATATGGTAACATGATAAGAAGCATTGCACCATGGAGAGTGGGCTGGATTTGGAGACTGAAAATGCCCTTTCAAACCTCAGCTCCCCATCTGCATGACCTTGGGCAAGTTATTTAACCTCTATAAGACTCAGTTTCATCATCTGTAAAACAAGGAGGTTGGACTAGGTGCAAAAACCCCCTCCCAGTGAGCAGCAAGCAGCCCACCAAATTACTAAATTCAGCCCAAACCAGACTGCAATGTAATTGGGAAATGTGTAACAAAACAAAACAAAATACATACATATGTGTACACACACACACACATACACAATGTAACATAGATAATGTTAATTTGTGGTTTTCTAAGTCAACGTGTGGTTGGCAGGGATCTTTTTGATTTGAGTTTGACATTACTGGGCGAACGTGAGATGACTGTTCCTTTCAATCCAACCATTTACATCTTGGAAATGGGGAAATGATAACAGACCAGGTGTGACTGTGGATTGTATGGACTTAAGAAAGTGATGGAGAAAATGCTAATATACAGATTCAACTGTCTTGAGCAAGTTGGGTGTTTTTTTTTCAGAGAGCCTCTAAATCTATGACCCAATGACAGTTATGAGTGCTCTGTCACTGTGCACAGCTTACCTTTACAGTCATGCATGAGATCTTGTAACACAAAGTGGTGTCTGCCCTGAATACTGGACGATGGACAAGAAATATTGTCCCAGAAATACTGTGCATGAAGGGTTTTTTGTTGTTTTGAATTCTGGGGGCAGTGTTCTCGTTGTCCTTTGTTTTGTGGTTGTTGTTGCTGCTGATGATGTTGTTCTTCTTGTTGTTCCATGCCCTACGGTCTTGTGATGTAGAAGCTGCAAGGTCCTGTGTAATCCTGACTGTGGTTCCATGATATTTAAATGGTTTCTTTCTGGCTGCTGGCAGCACCTTCTCTTTCATCTGGTCATTTTGGAGTTTTGCTATTATATTCCTTGGCATTGTCAATTTGGGATCTCTTTCAGGTGGTGACCAGTAGATTCTTTCTATGGTTATTTTACCTTCTGGTTCTAGGACTTCGGGGCAGTTTTCCTTTATGATTTCCTGAAAGATACTGTCCAGGCTCTTTTTTTCATCATGATTTTCAGGTAGTCCAATCATTTTTAAATTGTCTCTCCTGAATCAATTTTCCAGGTTGGTTGTTTTACCGATGAGGTATTTTACATTTTCATCTATTTTTTCATTTTTTTGTTTCTGTTTGACTGATTCTTGCTCTCTCATAGAGACATTAGTTTCCATTTGTCCAATTCTAGTTTTTAACAGATTGTTTTCTTCTGTTAGTTTTTGTACTTCCTTCTTCAATTGGCCAATTGTGTTTTTTAGGGACTTGTTTTCTTCAGTGTACTTTTTTTCCAATTGGCCAATTGTATTTTTGAAGGACTCTTCTACCTCTCTCATTTGACTATTAAAATCCTTCTTGAGCTCTTCTAAGAAGGTTTTTGGGCTTCAGACCAGTTCATATTCCCTTTTGATGTTGCAGATGTGGGTTTGTTGACAATGTTGTCCTCTTCAGAATTTCTGTCTTGATCTTCACTCTTCTCATAATATGAATCTATGGTATGTTTCTTTTTACTCATGGTGTTTCTTTATTCCCTGGCCTTTAAAGAGATTGAGCTCTCCTGCTGGGGAACAGAGGGCACTGACCCAAGCTTCTTGTGTTGGGAGCCTAGGTCTTGGTCACTGGCTTTGTGTGCTGGGGCCTCTTATGTTGGCAATTAGAGGCTGCAGGGTTCTGGCAGCTTACCTCTTGTTGGGCAGGAATCAGCAAGGCTGGAACTTTCAGGCAATTCTAGGTTGCCTGTTTTTCCTTTCCTTTAGCTTTCTTCAGCTCCTTTTAGATGGGTGCTGCAGGGTGTTTATCTGCCTGGGGCCCCCTGCAGTGTTGTCTCCCTTGTTTCTGCTAATGCACTGGGAGATTCCTTTGTGGTAGGGTGCCGAGGCACCTGTTGGTTTTCTGAGCTGGTTTCTACCAGTTCCCCCTGCCCTCGCTGAGGCACTTGGAGGTCCAGGTGTTGGTGTTTGCCTGTTCTACCACCTGGCCTTCAGGATCTCTTCCTGGTTGACAATTGGAGGTTCTGACAGCTTACCTGGTGTTGGGCTGGAATCAGCAAAGCTCAGACTTTAGGTTGCTTTCTTCAGCTCTTTTCAGATGAATGCTGCAGGGTACTTATCCACTTGGGGTCTTTTTTAGTGCTGCTTTCCTTATTTTTGCTGAGTCACTGAGAGACCCGTTTGCTGGGCTGCTGCACTGCTGCTCCCTGTCTTTCTTCTAGTTCAGCTGTTCCAGGGTTTTTTTCCTGGGGGGATATTTTATGGGTTTTCAGAGGTTGATAGGGGAGAGTGAGAGCAACTACCTTTTCACTCTGCCATCTTGGCTCCCAGAAGCACTACTCTGCTATTGTTTTTCTGTGTATATATATATAGAGAGAGAATGCCTTGGCTCAAAGAGTGGTATTCTTACAGATTTCTGAGATCAAAGTTTTCTTATACACATTCCATTTTCTCTTTTATTCCTTGCATCCTCCCTGCCTCTCTTTCTTCCTTCCTCCCTCCTTTCCTTTCTCCCATCCTCCTTTCCTTCTTCCCTCTCTTCCTTCCTCCCTCCCTCTCTTCCCTTCCTTTCTCTCTTTTCTTCTTCTTCTCCTCCTTCCTCTACTCTTTTCTCCCACCCTCCCTTTCTTCCTTCCTCCTTCCCTTCCCTTCCTTCCTTCTTCACTCCTTGCTATCTCTCCTTCATCCTTTTGTTTCTTCATTTCTTCCTCCCATCCTCCCTCTCTTTCTTCCTTTCTCCTTTCCCTCCCTCCATCCCTTCCTCCCTTTCTTCTTTCCTCCCTCCTATTCACCTTTCCTTCTTCACTCCCTTCCTCCTTTCCTTCCTTCTTTCTTTTCTCTTTTCTCATTGATTTGATTTCATTGACATAAGGAGCTCTCAGTGTAGAAACTGCCTCCAAAGAAAATGGGCAGCTCTAGCAGCTTGCCTCAGGTACAAATGTGGAACAACTCATCCAAAGTCATAGCTACACAGGCAGCACTTGAACCCAGATCTTTCTAATTCCTCGGCCAGCCCTCCATCCACTGTACATACACATTTCCTAAAGAAGTTAATGAAACCTTAAGTCAACCAAACAACAAACTTTAAAATATTGATTTAATGTCTACTATCAGAGCCATAACTTAGGGAGAACAGGTATGGCTTGGCCTAAAGAGGGTAGAACTTATTACTTGCTGTCTTTTAGCAGCTTAGAAAGGACAGAGCTTAGGAGGTGACCAAGAAGAACAATTAGTTAAAATAGCAATCAGTTATGTGGATTGCTAAAGAGAACTCCTACCCTGTCTTCTGCTGTGTGACCTGAGGTTGGTTTGAGGGGTTTGCTTCAGGTGGAATAATTGCTAGGTATGGTTTGAACTCTGCTAGGTGTTGAGGCATCAATGAGAAGCATAAGGGATAGGAAAGAGGTTTGTGACTTAATTGGGTTAGGAAACTCCCGGATGAGGAAAGTCTCTCTACCAAAGCAGATTAGCAGCTGTTTTGTCATTAACTTCAGTGTTAAGAGTTGCCTAGAGTTTAAGAGATTAAGTGACTCGTCCAGGGTCATATCACCAGTGTGTGTGTCAGACACGGCTTATGAAACCAGGTCTTTCTAGCCCACAGCATAGCCTAGATCTGTCATCACTGCTTATGACACAGAGAAACAGAAGACATAATCCTAATTTGAGTTTCAGATTCATCCGACAGGGGAGAAAAAACATGGAACAAGTACTTTCTGCCCTAGGTGAATATTAAAACACTTCACGTACACACACACAGACAACATATACATACAACACACAAAATCACACAAATGTGGATTTTCTTCTAATTTTTTGACACAAAGCTATTTAGTAAATAAAATAACCAAAGCTGTTTAGTGGATATTCCTAAAAGAGATAGCAAAGGGGCCAATGTAAATAATCCAACACCATGCCAAAGGAAGCAGGGCGGGGCTACTAAAGGTTTTGCATTCCTCGGTGGGATTGTTTCCCTCCACCCCCCAGGTCTATGCAAGGTTTTCTGATCTTTACAAAAGCAAAAACAAACTCTTGCATATTGTTTTCCAGGGAGCATAAAATCAAATTTTCCACCCCAATTAACACTGTCTTTATAAACACAGTAGCATCTCTGATAATTCAAGTAAATGGCAGAGTTGAGGTTTTTGTTTGGTTGGTTTTTTGTTTTTCCTTTGTTTGTTTAGAAGTGAAATACTGGTTTTGGAAATGTACACGATGTGGCTAGATTCTGCCATACTTAACAAGCAGATAGTTTTATCAATACTCTGGGCTGTCAAAATGTATTTTTCATTCTCCAGCTCTCAGCCAAGAAGTGGGAAGTAAGCTTTATCATCATTCTTCAGGAGTTGTTCCTGGTCTTGGCACTGATGATGCTGATGATAGCATTTATATGGTACTTGGGAGTTTCCAAAGTATTTTACAAATATTATGTAATTTTATCTTCACAACAACCTGGGTAGGAGGTGTAATTATTATCTGCATTTTCTCATAGAGGAGAAAACTAAGGCAACGAGGTTAAGTAACTAGCCAAAGATCACACAGCTAGGAAATATCTGATGCCCAATCTGAACTCAGGTCTTCCTGACTTCATATCTAGCACTTCATCCACTGTGCCACCTAGCTGCCATTGATCAGAATTCTTACATACCTCAATTTTCTTGTTCTTTACATCATTATTGTCATAATTCTAAATGGGTTTTTCTGATTCTGCCTACTATTCAATGAAAATTTAGTAAATGATTAGAGTGATTTGTATGTTTAGCATTCAATATGATAGGAAAGTATAACGAGAAAAGTACAAGATTTGTAATCAAAGGCCATGCATTTAAATTGCTTTTCTGACATTTGCTTATATCTCCAGTGATCTACCTCTCCCTCTAGGCCTCAATTTCCTTATCTGTAAAATAAAGGGTTAGGTCTAGAGGAACTGTAAGACTCCTAAGGTAGTTAGCTGGTACAATGAAAAGCAGGCTGTTGTGGGATCAGGAAAAGTTCAAATCCTGCCTTGGACACTTACTAGGACTATGACCCTGGAAAAGTCACATCCCCTCTGTGCCTCAGTTTCCTCATTTAGAAATTGAGTGTATAGTGTTTAATGCCTTAAAAGTCCCTTCCAGATCTACATCTATGATACTCATAGCTCTAATTTTATGATTTTATATGTCCATTCCTGCTGTTGGGTCATTTTCAGTCACAACCAACTCTGTGACTCCATTTGGAGTTTTCTTGGCAAAGATACTGGAGAGGTTTGCCATTTCCTTCTCCAGTTCATTTTACAGATGAAGAAACTGAGGCAAACAAGGTGAAGTGATTTGTCCGCAGTCACACAGCTAATAAGTGTTTGAGGACAGATTTGAACTCGAGTCTTCCTGACTTTAGGCCTGGTGCTCTATTTGCTATACCACTTACACGGTATTTTTAAACATCTGGACGACCAATTGAAATTTGGATTTTTATCCAGATTCTTGGCATAAAGTGCACAGAGAGGCTAGGATTCCCCCAAGAAAAATGGAAGAGTTGAAAAATATACCCAAACTGCAAAAGGTAGATGTAGAAAGCAGCGTATTTCCAAAGTGTTCCTTGCCAAGTAGAAGGCCTAAAAATTAGGAAGCGTCCAAAGCATTTCAACTTGAAATTAAAGCCAAAAAAATGTGATTTCCTAAGTAGCTAAAGTTAGAAGTGTTATTTTGCATACAATTTCAAGAAACATTACCTGTACCTTTTTTTTTCCCCCTTGAAAGTTTTGTTTTATGGCCCTGCTGCTTATAGGTTGCCTGTTCTGACTTGTCCAGTGTAATAAGGTTTGGGGCATTGAAGAACTATTTTCTGCAAATAGTCTTCAAAAGTTGTTACTCATTTAAAAGTACCAGATGAAGATCTACTATATGTGGGCCAGACTGGTACAATATGAATTTTAAAGCCTTTCAAATCCAATTACTTTTAATAACTTCGTTTCCCAAACTACAATAAATCATCTATATAGGAAAGTTACAGGATTTAAATATGAATAGAGGTGGAGGATGATAGTATATCACTAGGAATCCGCTATTTCTGTTATGTATGGTGCTGCTTAACATATTTAAAGGGAAACCTTATTAATTTGGATTCCACTAGTTCACAATTTGTGATCCTTCATATAGGAGCTGGGTCGAGGGCCATATTTTAGGAGCAGTGTCTTTCATAGTTAGGGCAAAATAATAGTACACCCAAGACTGGAAGGGAAATGTTTAGAGTACTTGGGAACAAATCTCAAATCCTCTAGAAGGAGCTATTTGCATCTGTCTGATTGATATGTTAATTATAGGATCACTGCTTAAAGGTCCTCTACTAGTCAAATTTCATTCCCTGAACTTTCTTTTGTTTTCTTCCTTTCTTCCTTCCTTCCTTTCTTTTTCTTCTTCCCTTCTTTCTTTCTGTCTTTTTTCCTATATATTCTTGAAAGTTTCTATCACTTAGAAATAATATTGTATGGTATAGACCTCTGAAACTTATTACCTGCGTGAATTTGGGCAAGTCACTTAGCTGCCTATTGCCTCAGTTTCCTTATCTGTAAAATGAAATGGTTCACCTCTGAGGTTTTTTCTATCTCCACATCTATGATCTTATGGATCAGCAGGCACTGATACCAGGGAGCACTTTCATTAAGGATGTATCATGCCAGATTAACCTCATCTCCATTTTTTGACAGGATTATTAGATCAGTGCCTTACATAAGGTGTAGGTGCTTAATTAATGTTTGTTGAATTTAATCAAGGGAATGCTGAAAACCACCATTTTCTAATATCAGAACCCCGTCTTGAGATGCAGCATGGAGTAGCAGATAACGTGATGGACTTGAAGGCAGGGAGTCCAGGCTTTGAATCCTGCCTCACGTGTTTACTTGCTGTCCTGGGCAATTAACTTAAATTCACTAAGCCTCAGTTTTCTCTTCTGTCAAATGAACATAAACCCCATAAGATTGTTGTGAAGCTTAAATGAGATGAAATATGTAAAGTGTCTTGAAAATCTTAAATCATCTTCTAAATGTCAACTACCCTTACGATAATCATTTTACTATTAAAAAAAAATTGCAGACCGAGAAAATCCACAATGACAAAACAACAAATCTTAGGATGTGGATCAATTTGAAGACCTGTTGCAATAACCCCTCCTCACCTCAATACGCATAAAGACAATCTTGTGTACATCATTGTTTTCATTTGACTTCTTCTCCCATTCCGATGTGAGCTCCTCGAGATCAGGGTCTATCTTTACTTTCCTCTGTATCCTCAGTCCTTAGCCCAGTACCTGACACACATTAAGTGCTTGATAAAAAGCTTGTTGATTAACTGACTAAAATGTTGTATGACAGAGGCAGGATCCAAAAAGAATCCCAACAGGATAAAACGTTGATCTGAAGTTAATTAGATGAAATTAAATACTACCTTATACTTGAGTTAAAAAAAATTGTCCTCACAAGGACAAAGAGAGGCAAACATGGAGAGCAGTTTTAGCTAAAAGTAAATAAATAAATTGAATAATTATTTGTTAAGTTTGAGAGTTTTAGGGGACTGTGAGAGCCGGGACTGCCTTTTGCCTCTTTCTATATCCCTGGCACTTAGGACAGAGCCTGGCGCATAGTAGACGCTTAGTCAAGGTTGATTAAATAACAATCCACAGTGTGCGATAGTAACGGAAAAGGCTGATGTGATCCCAGGCTGCATTAGGAGGGATGTGCTAGTGCCCAGCAATGGAAGGTCATAGACCCATTATATTCTGTCCTGGTCAGATCAGAAGTATTGTGTTTAGCCTGAGATCCTACATTTTGGGAATAACATTGATTCCCTAAAGAGCCTATAGTAGAGAGCAGTTGAGTTAGTGAAAGACCTCATCTTTCCTTCATATTAGAAACTAAAGTTGGAGGAACTGGAGATGTTTAGCCTGAAGGAAAGAAGATTTAGGGAAGGCTGGATAGCTCTCTTCAAGTCTTTGAAAGGCTGTCATGTAGGGGAGAGATTCAAATTGTTCTCATTTAGCCCAGAGTGCAGAAATAGGGGCCATGGGCAGCAGCTCAATGGGGCAGAATAAGGAAAACCTTTCTAATAATTTGGGCCATCCCTAAGTGGAATTGGCTACATTTTGAGTTCTCTGTCACTGGAAATCTTCGAGCAAAGTGAATAACCACTTTTCAGGTCTGTGGCAGAGGGGATTCTTCTGCAGGTCGAAGTAGGACCCTGCACTTCAAAAGTCTAAGACTCGGCATGAAGATCATGCAGAGGCAGAGATGTCTAGATGGCAGGTGGCACTTTGGCACTGAAGCTCTGAGTTTGGTTTGGTAGGGTCAATCTGACCTTGTAAATCATCGTGTTAAAAGCATGATTGAAGCTATGGGGAGCGTAGGATAGAACCTTGGGAGACCCCATATTCAAAGTGAGGGAGGAGGATGAGAAATCAGAATACTGCTACTACTGTAAGCCTGTATATAGATTCAAAATCACTTTTTTCCCCATTGCAATAGAAATAGCATTTAAGAAAACCTAATTTTAATCTCAATATTCCTACTGTCCTTGATTTTGGACAAGTCATTTTCTTTTTCTGTCCCTCCTTCTCCTCTTTTGAAAGGAGTGGAAAGAACAAAAACAAAAACAAAAAACAAACAAACAAACAAAAAAAGAAGCCCCAAACTACCCAGATTAAGACATACAGCAGGAAGGATAACCCATTGACTTAATCTGCCAATAGATGAACCCTAGGGTTTTTTTCCAACTCTAAAACTCTACCATTCCTAGTATAATCAAATATTAAATCGGTTAGCTCTCAACCCATTTAGATACAAGAAAGGAATATTTACATATGATCAATTTACATATTCCTCACTCAACCATAGCTATTATTAAACTCCTTCCCCCCCCATTTTTATGTACCAAAGTCTCATTTCTTGGACCTTACCTTCTCAGTTCTTATACCTATCAAAATCAGTGGGAAAGGCGCACTCTGGTCATGGGATAATAGGATCACAGATCTATAGCTGAATGGGACCCTAGAGGGCATCAGATCTAACCCTCTCCTCTTGCAGGTGAGGAAACTGAGGCACAGAAAGGTTAAGTGACCTAACTAGAGTCCCACAACTGGTAAGTATATAAGGCAGGATTTGAACGCAGATATTCTTGACTCCAAGTCCAGGGTCCTGTCCTTTATACTACACTGCCTCTGGTATCAATGTATGTTAGGATTCTGAAGGCAGTTTGGATAAACAACCTTAATTTACATTTTTGAGAATATGTTCTCATACTATGGCTTCTGGCTAGGAACTCACGGACTTTTGCTAACTTTCACAATTAGACTCAAGGCATAGTGGAGGAAAAAGTATATGAAGATGGATTAGGTTGGCTTTGATTGGCAGGTCCTTTGGTCTCCTGCAGATTCCTTTCTGGGCAGGGATGGAATAACTGTTTAAAGAGTGAGAACTACAGCCACTTTAGCCAAACCACTGTGTAGTAGATATAAACAGACACAGCCTATGTATACAACCCCTGAGCAGATTATTTGACAGTTATCCCACAAGTTTGATAAATGGGAAGAACCACATTCTGTGCAATTTGGCCTTCTGTATTGGGTATATCTTATGAAGGAGACTGATAAGTTGGACAGTATCCAAAGGAGGGCAGCCTGAAGGCAAAAGGCCGAGAGATCATGCAATATTAATATTGGTTCAAGATAGTAGGGTCATGAAGGCTAGAGAAGACAAGACTCAGGAACACATGATCACTATCTTCAAGTATTAGAAGGGCTCACATGAGGAAGAACGATTGTACTTATCCTGTTTGATCCCAAAGGACAGAATGAGGATCATAAGATTATATTCTTAGAAACAGAAGGACATCCAGGGCACTTTTGTCCCACATCTTCATATTACAGATGAAGAAAATGAGGCTCTGACAGGTTAAGTGACTTGCTCAGGCTTGCACATATATTAAGTGTCTGAGGCAGGATTAACACTCAGGTCTCCCTAACTCAAAAGTAGTGCTCTATTCATTATGCCACATTGTGGCTTTTTATTGAGAGATGGCAAAAGCCAAATTTAGATTTGAGGTAAGGTAAAATAATGCATTAATTAGAGACCTTCCTGAAGTACAATAATCTGCCTCTGGAGGATGAGGGTTCCTTCTCAGTGGAGGTCTTCAAGCAAAGGCCAGATGATTACTTATTGGATTTATTGTAAAAGGCCTTCTTGTTCAAATTGTTGGTTATACTAGTGTGCAACTGAACGTGAACCTTCCTAGCTCTGAAATTTTGTGAATTGGGTAGATTAATTGCCCATATTTCCCTCATCTTTGGGCTAGGACAGGGAAGGGGAACCTTTGGTCTCGAGTCCACATATAGCCTTTTAGGTTCTCAACTTCGGCCCTTTGACTGAATCCAACCCTAAACAAAGTTTGGATTCAGTCAAAGGGCTGCACTTAAGGGCCTAGAGGGCTACATGAGGCCTCAAGTTCCCCATCCCTGGGCTAGGCAGACTCAAGCTTCAAAACAATCTAGCTTCTGACTTTTGCTTCAACAAACCCTCTCCCCACCAAAAAAAAAAAAAAAGGTATAAAATGGAAAGACACTGATTCAATGGCCACTGTTTTTTCCCTGAATGAACAAAGTCACTTGTCAAATTCTTAAAAAAAAAAAAGTTGTACACTTCCTGTTCCTTATACCTTAAAAGATTTCAATCTGAGCTTTTGGTACAGGTCAGTACAGAGCATTCTCCAGTCAAAAACATTTTTTAAAAAAAATATTCTAACTTCTGCACATTGTGTGCATTGGAAATGAGGAGGAAAAGATTGGATGATAAAAGTATACTGAAGGAAAATGTAAAATTACTGCAAAATATGTAAATTAGAAAACCAAAGTATTCTTGTCGTTATTTGAAGATAGCATCAATACAAAGGAGATCTATTCTTTTCAATCAACTTTATCTTCACGTTAAGAATGCAGAAAGACAGGAGCAAGCTTTTGAATGACTGACGGAGAAGTTAGGCACTTTGTGTCTTTCAAACCCTATTTTCCAAAGTACCCTCCCCCTCCAAACCCAGCTCTCCTAAGTATACAAAACCTCTATTTTTGGAACTCTTCAGAATAACTGGTGACAACTCCACTTTTAAATCAGGGACTGCATATAAACTGTCACCATCCAAAATTTGCACAGACAAAACAGGATTGGGGGGAAAAAAACACCAAAATAACACGAGGGAAAAAAAGTTCTATGAACAGCTGTGTAAATAATAGCAACAATGTTAAATAATAAAAGGAAAGTGGCAGTCTCACTAAGAAGCAGGAGGCAGCCCAAGTTGTTCAAAGCAGATTGATTTGATTCAATTTGCATTTCTCTCCAAATGCAAATCTTACTTCAAAGTTACTGCTTAAAGGAGCCTGGGGGGAAAAAAAGTTAGAGGTACTTTTCCAAAGAAACTAATCTACTGGTAATCAAAGGATACATTGGAAGAATAAAGTGATCATATTTCCAACTCATAAATGTGAACCAGCGGGTGAGATAAAGGTTAACATTTCTTTTCCCTTCTTCGTAATTATTGATCGGTTTACACTGTCCACACCAGAAAAACAAAATGGATGAAAAACACATATTGATGAAATCATGAAAAACAGCAAGAAAGATAGCCCATTGATTTAATTTATCAATATAACAATAGGTTGCACAGCCTTGGACAGATGTTGCTTCCATTCTGGACAAGAGATTAGAGTTAGGAAAGATGAGGAAACTGGGATAGAATACATTTGGGATATTGTATTTGGGAAATTTTATTTCTTAAATTGTATTTGCCATTTGGGTATTTTTGAAGTTGTTCATTACTGCAAAAGCCAATATCTATAATATCAATATTCTGCAAGAGATGCTACAAATATGGGACAATATAACCTCAAATGAATAAAAAATGAACAGGAATGCAAAGGACAAAAAACCAAACTAATAAGAAAAACTACAGTATATTACCAAAAGTGACTAGAACTTGAAATATTATAAAAGTAAAGGATATCATCAAGGACAATGATATGAAAACAAGTAGTTAATATTGAAAATAAGAAACAATAGCTACCCAAGTGCCCCTCCCCAATTTTTTTTAAGCCATGGAGAAAGCTTTTAATTGGGTAGATTCTGTAATGAAGGCCTTATAGTAGTAGAATTTGAACAAGCAACCCATGGGAGAAATTGCATTCTGTTTTAGTGGAAGGAATATTCCCACTAGTGAAATAACAGATTCATCTATGTCATAAGATAATCAAAGGATCATGGATTCAGTGCAAGAAGGTACAATAGAAATCATCTACTCCAACCCATTCTTTTTAGCTGGGAGAAAAAGAAAGCCCAGGCATCTATTACCATAGGAATGAATACTGTCAGCCTATGAGGATCTCATTCCTTTCTCTTCACCACAGATCTCAGAACAAACTGTAGTGGAAGCTAGAAAGCCCAGTCACAATATTGGAAGGGCACCGTTTCCTTGGTTGACCCATGATTGCTTCATAAAAGCCAGCTGCAGACAAAGTCTTCAGTAGAGTCTTGATTATTTTGATAACTGCTATTCCACTTGCATAGTTTATATACTTTCCCCTAAAGATCATGAAGGTGACTCTGGGTTCTAGGAGTCTAAGGAAGGGTAAAGCAAAGTCCAATGGATTCTACTAAGTTTTTATGGGCTCAAGCACTAGCTTAGCAATGTCTATCACACAGAGACCATCAAATTGAAAGGAGCTTAGTCATGAAAATATAAGTTTTACAGTCACAGAAACTCCTAAATTGTCATTTGAGTTTACAAAGAACTTATCATTCAAAATGTTGCATCATAGATTTAAAGCTGGAAGGGACCTAAGAGGACGGCTAGCCCAATGCCCTCTTTTTATAGATAAGGAGACTAAGCTGAGAGAGATCAGAGGCAGGAGTGGAATCCTAGACTTTGGCCCCAGATCCTTTCCATTGCCCAACACTGTCCCTAGTCTTTGAAGTAAACTTACATGTAGTCATTCATGAATACGTCTAATATAATCCAGTCCGTTAAGGACTCCATTCAAGGTTAAGAGGATCAGGCTCCCAGCTATCTGGCCATCTCTAGTCATGAAGGAAGGAGGAGGAGACAGTTGATTGTTCACCAAACAGAATGATGCATAAGAGAACTGTAACCCAAGTTGGTCAAACTAGAAATTTCACATTCAGATTTTGGAAACTGCAAAAAAATTTTCCCCTCAAGGATCAGACACCATGTCAGGGAGAATTTAAATCTATGACACTTAACTAAAGAATAAACATCACTCCCATTCAGCCTACTCTTTGAAAACGACCATGATAACAAGTCTCCTTCATTACTTGTACAGAAATTTACGTTTGACACATTAAAATTATATTGTACAAAGAACAAAGCATAGATATCATTTGTTGTCACACTGGGAAAAATGAACATGTGAATTTGGCACTTTTTTTTGGACATCAGGTTTAAATTACAAGGAAAAACCATGGGGAGCTGAACAAAGATGCTGATGAGCATTTGAATAATTGCTAATTAAATTTCAAGCATATAAAAAAAGTCAGATTTTACCACAAACCTTTCAGAATTCCTTTTTGGTCAAGCTTACAAAAGGAGTAAAAAGACCACCTTAAATAAAATTTTGGATAGACAAGATAACAGTCAAGGAGATAAAAATTAGGATATATTTTCAATGGAAGTACCAATTTTTAGTCATCTTTTACTTCTGTTTTGAATGGAGGGGCTTGATGTCACTAAAATGAACAAAGTATCTTTTCAGTGGCAAATGGAGAAGAGTCATCTGTGGAAAAAGCAATCACTCTGGATGCAGAAAATCAGGGTTCAACTCTCATCTCTGATATCTACTACTTGTACAACTTGGTCGAGTGACTTAATCCCACTGAGTCTATGATTTTATAACTACCACCTGATCAACATTGCTGAAATTAGTTTATTCATTCATCCTGCCTACATAAGCTATGGTGGCAGTACAGTATACTCACAATTATCATAAGACCATAGAATCTCAAAATTGGATAGGGACATCAGAATTCTTCTAGTCCAACTTATAGCTGACCCAAGAACCCTCTCTATAATATCCTAGACATGGAAGGTCTAGATGTAGGTATAGGTATAGCTTAGGTAGATATGGATATAGAGATTAGAAATAAAATTGGAGATAGATACGACCATGATAATAAATTGGTTATAATCCCACAGGGAAGGCACTATGGTTAAGGAGCACTGATCAAAGCACCCTGCAGGAGATAGGATTTTCACTTAGGCTGGTAGGAACCTAGGAGGTAGAGCTAAGGAGAGAGTGTGACCCAGGCACAGGGGCCACAGCAGTGACTGGACAAAATATGCCCCCGAATCTGAGTCTGACTTGGCTCTTGGCACAGTTTCGGAGCAAGGGCACCTTTGGAATGGCCCAGATTACATCTTTCATTATCATGTTGCTTTCACTTTTGAGCTTGTATTCCCTTTTTAAAAATGTCCTATATTTGAGCCCCATGCTCTACTAATCTCCCCTGATAAGTTTGCCCTGCAATGACCAATACAAGGTCTGACTCTCTAAGACAGTACATTTATTCCCAGAGAAAAATTATTAAAGCGAATGGTGACATGATGAGATTTCAGGGATGACAATAAACTGCCCCAAAATTCTCACCTGAAGCTTCACTAGAATATGTGTATGACTAGGGAGAGAGATGGGTTGATCACACAGAGTGAATAAAGAATGAACAGATTGACAGTACAAGGGTTTCCACAAAATGCTAAAACATCTAAAGGAAATTAAAATACCAACTCTTGTCACTTAGGTGACCTTGGAAAAGTCATTTAACCTTGTTAATCCTCAATTTCCTCAATTCCTTGGCCTTCTATAGACTCTCCATTAGCAATTTCTCAAAAATTGCGAACATGAATCTTGCAGGGTAAAAAGGAGGGACGAGTGGCAATCTGTACTAGAGAAGTAGTTGCTGGGGCAGCTAAGTGGTGCAGTGGATAGAACACTGGTCCTGGAGTCAGGAGGACCTGAGTTAAAATCTGGCTTCAGACGTATAACATTCACTAGCTGCGTGACTCTGGCCAAGTCACTTTACACTAATTGCCTCCATGGAGGGGAGACAGACAGAGAGAGAGAGAGAGAGAGAGAGAGAGAGAGAGAGAGAGAGAGAGAGAGAGAGAGAAGGAAAGTGAGTTTCCTCACTAACAAGATTAAGGATAAATGGAAGTATTAGAGTAGCAATTATTTATACTTGCATATGAACAAAGGTTTTCAGAACAGGTTTTGATAAGAATATAAATAAAACACTTAATGAATTGGCAAGGAGAGAAGAAGAATTTAGTAGTGGGGAGAGATGGGCGAGGGAGAGACAGGGAATAGGAAGCTGGGTTGTCCAAGTTAAAACACAGCCATCCATTTCATAGTTTTGCCCATGGTCACCATATTCAGAGTAATCTCTTAGAAAGAGCCATATTTATCCATAAGATCATACATTAAGATCTTGAGGAAACCTTAAAGGTCAATGAATTCAACTTCTTGTTTTTACAGATGAAGATCTAAAGCTCAGAAGTAATTTATCATTCTTGCCTCTACTCCTGACTCACCTGACTTTCCCCTCTCCTCCTCAATAGACTTCTCACCTTGAAGATTCTTTCACTCCTATCATGGTCTTCTTCTTGATTAGTAGGTCCCTAAATAAGTCCACTGTTTCAAGAGGTGCCCAGGCCATTCATTCTCACTTCTCTCCCAGCCCTGTTGCTATACTCTGTGCTTTTCTACCTCCTCCCCAGCAGCTTGCCTCTCTTCTACATCCCTTTCATATGTTGTCTTCTTCCATTAGAATGTAAGCTCCTTGAGGGACTATTTTTTTTTGCTTGTATTTGTAGTCATAGGACTTACCACAGTGCCTGACACATAGTAAGTGCTTAATAAATGCTTTATCTTTTATTCATCTATGTAGATCTTCCTATTTTTGTCTACCATCTTCTATCTATCTATCTATCTATCTATCTATCTATCTATCTATCTATCTATCTATCTGTCTATCTATCCAAAGTCACAAAGGGATCGAGCAGCAAGGTTAGGATTTGCACGTCTTTTTTAAAATATTTTTTCCCAATTGCATGTAAAAACAATTTTTAAGATGCTTTTTTAAAATTCTAAGTTCCAAATTCTCTTCATCCCTCCCTCTTTCCATCCATTCCTCCCTCCTTCCCTTTCCCCTTCCCTGAGAAGGTAAGCAACTGAATAAAGCTTATACATGTGCAATCATTTTGCAGCTCTTCCTATTCCAAAAACAGCACTCCTCCTGTTATACCATTGTGTTGATACGAGTACAATGAATTCTCCACAAAGAATAAACAATACGACTAAAATGTTCTCCATTCCCTGCCCACATAATTGTCACACTATTTCCAGAACACTCTTCAGGTGTTTGAAAAGCACATTGGTTTATTTTTGAACTACTTAGTTTAATGCCCTCTTTTCTTCGGATACATATCTCACTCATCTTCATGTTCTCACAAAGGGTGACTAAAATGGATTTTTAAAACTAATGAAAGGGGGAAAGAGGAAATTAATCAACTCAAGTGGATGTCACTGTAGAAATGGAAAGTAGAAATACTAATATTTGGGAATGTCAACCTGGAGGAAGCTGAGAGGCAGAAAAATGGAGAATAATGGGGGATAACTGAGAATAGAACCAAAGTAGAGTCAACCAAAATAGCTATATTGAGAGTGGGAGAATGTTCTCCCCTCCCTTTGAGGTATAGACTTATAAAACTCTCACTAGTGGAGGATGAAAAATAAGAAAACAGAATTCATTTTCTGAGGAGTATTTTCCCTCAAAATCATTAAGATTGTAATCTTGTAATGTGCAATTTGGAAACTGCTTCAATATTGTGACCTAAATTTTGCATAGTCAATGACATCCTCTTAGAATTCCAAGAGTCTTTCTCCCTCTCCAATGTTTAAAGGCATAACCTGGAAACTTAAACTCACTTTGGGCTCATAGTAGGGGATAGGCCTGTTAAGAAACAATATGCCACAAGCTGTCAATCACCTTGAGCATGTGAACAGACTTGGACCAGAGAAAAATGTTCAAGCCGTCTTTAGCTGACTTAGTATGGCTCAAACTCTTCATTCCTAGAGAGTAGAAGAAGAGGAAGGGAGTGAAAAGTAAAATGGGTAAATTTGGTCATGATTAATGTTAAACATTTCAAATATTTTTGTGATCATCAGAATGATTCCACTTGTTTTCTACTTTCATATTCTTTTTGAACTGTCATGTAAACATAGTCTCTGAGCCCTGTTTTCAGTGACATGGGGGAAAAAAGATCAAAGAAGAATGTAATCAAGTGTTTAATGCTAACAGAGGTAAAGCAAAAGGGAAGACTAGGCAGCTATTTTCTTCATTTTATGTATTCCAATATTTTAAAAGTTTATATAGATTAAGATCACTTCTCAATTAAGGTAGTATACTACAGTGGAAAGGGTCCTGGATAGGGACCAAGAGGAAATGATTTTAATCTCATTCTGCTACTTACTAACCCTTTGACCTGAGCAAGCCATTCAACATGTGTTGGGCTCAGATCTTTCATATGCAAAATGAGAAGGTTGGAATAAATGTCCATTCAAGTTCAGAGTCCATTAAGATACTTTGGCCTGAGCGGAACTAAGGTGGGGAGAACAGAGCTTTTCCCCAGGGTGCTACATTTACTGTGTCTATGTTACAAAAGTCTGTACTTGAGAAAGAATTGCCAAGCTCCCACATATGTACCCTGTGGTACAGAGGGATTGTTGAGGCCACCAGATCTTTGAGCATGATACTGTCATTTGACATCACTGGCTCTGGATAGCAAGCAGACCCTGGGATGGACATTGGAGTGGGAGAGGTCAGACATACTTCACAATCCAGCTACCTCTTCTCTATACCCTTATGTGTCCAGATGTGCACGCAAGCAGGAACATCGCAATAATTGTAAGTGAAGCCCCAACTTAGGGAAGACAAGAAAAAGGACCTAGATATTCTGATGAAGCATACAGGTTTTCTACATGAGAATGGTGACATCATCAACAACTACAACTGAATGGATGCCTGCAGACAAAGTTGGTCCATACAAATATCCATCAGTGGAAGTGAGAAGGAACTACAGCCAATTGGAGTGGTTTTTAGCCATTCTATACTTTGAGATGGAAGGTTGGAGAAGGACAGGGCATCTACTTGATCAGAGTCTGCAGCACTGCCCAAAACTTTCTCCTCCCTCCTCCCATCCAAGGCATTTCTATATTTTAAAAAACGATTTCAATTTCTTGCATGAACTTACCCAAGCAGAAAATATCAAAGCAGAGATATCAAAATAATCTCCTCAACTTTGTACTTTCCTTTACCTTGAAATTCAGCTTTATGTGCATACAAATACATGTGAAAATACATAATTTACATATGTAGATACTGATATGTGCACATATGCATTTGTCTCTATACATATATATATATATATGGATGTTAGTACAGATGCATGTCTATATAATGTATACTATCTATTAAAGAGAAAGTAATCTCATCCTGAGAGAATGGCCTTCTGGACACCAAAATTCTTCGATATCTTTCAGAAGAAAGGAAGGAAGGAAAGAAAGAGAAAAAGAAAAGAAATAAAAAAGAAAGGAAGGAGAGAAAGGAAGGAAGAGAGAAAAAGAAAAAAAGCAATGGAAAGATAGGAAGGAAGGAAGGAAGGAAGGAAGGAAGGAAGGAAGGAGCGAGCCAGAAGACCTGTAGAACATACCAACTATTAGAAGATTGTAAATGTAGCAAGTTTTGAAGCCTGCTTTCTCCTTGAACAAATTTCTGAAGATTTCAGATTTCTCATTGCAAAATTTTCTATGTTGACTTATGTTGACATCATTTTGGCATCACCTCCATAGCTACATTTTGTTGCCATTAGCCTGCACCAAGACATTGTCTTGGAATCATTGTGACAATATGAAGTTACATTCAAATGACAAGGAAATTAGCGTTAAGGGGGTGGGGGAGTGGAAAGAAATAATTATTGCACACTCTCATTATCTCTATCTTTCAAACTTAAATGTTTTGGCCATTATGAAGAATTTGTTGTTCAAAATAGAATGAAAAACATAGACTATATTCAGAGGGGAATTTCTTAGAAGCCAGGTTCATTACTAGAGAGGATTTTCTTTTCCATCAAAAAGCTTCAGACAGATAGTTGCGACACTGCCCAAATTATTTTTTTTTTAAATAATGTGTTATACAACTGGCCATTTTAGGAAAGGGGATTAAGTCTTCACGGACTATTTGCCTTCCTTGATTTTTATATTACTGATGTATGCTTAGCACTTTGAGATTTGCAAAGCAAATTCCTCACAATGACCCTATAAGGGAGGTAGTAAGACTCTTTTTCTCCCCATTTTACAGATAAGGAAATTAAGGCTCTAAGAGATTAAGTGATTTACCCACAACTACACAGTTACTAATTATCTAAGGGCACAATTCTAACTTGTGTCCTGGCTTAAAGACCAGTCTTCTTTCCACTATATTCTCTTGCGTTTCACTTAAACAATGTGTCCTCTTTCAAGGATCTATGTGACTGGGATGGAGTGAAAAGAACTGTATCCCAAGGTCTGACCACAGGATGATAAATTTAAGAAGCTGTGACAGACCTTATATTCCTCCAACATATGAAAACAACTGAAATCAGCACCTAGTTACTCAACATAATTAGTAATATTCCTTTTTATCTTTGTTATAATGTTAAATTTTCTAGCTAGAACAGAGAGAGATGAATATTCAAAATAAATGTAAACTAAAAAAAAATCATTACAATTTTAATTTATCTTAAAAATTTATCAATAAAAAAGTGATTGAAGCATGAAGCTACCAGATTGTACAATTTACATTCTTGGTAAGGTTGGCCCTGACCTACTTTGTTCTGCCTGCACCACACAGTAAGCCTCCTTTTGGAGTCTCTGAGTCTCTCCTTCGTCCTACAGGGCCTCATGAACGTAGGCCACGTGTCTCTCCTCTAGATCTCCTCCCCTTACAATTAAACTTGTCTTAAATTTTTTAAGGTTATTGCCCTGTACTCCACAATTAGTAACTCTGTCTCTGCCCATTTTTTAAAGAGATAAGCTGGCATGGCTTACCCTGACATTTAAAAATTATTGATATTCTATGACACCCAGGTTACCTCAAAACAAGCAAAGAAAATTATTTATTTAATTCTTTGGATAATTCAAGCCTCTTCTCTACCTCTTATTTCCATAAAGTTACAATTTTTAATCTAAATTATCAAGATGTGGCATAAAAAAGGTGAATAATAAAAATACTTTACTCTGCATGGATCAACAACCTGCTGTGCCTTCTATTTCCTTTGGACTCTGAATCTGAATCTTCCTCTTTGGGGAAGTAATTGTCTAGTCTATCTGACAGTATTTAATCCACTTCTAAAGACTATAAGGCTAATGATTTATAAAAAGAAATAGTTAAAAGATGTGGACAATGGGGCATCAACAGGGATTTTAGGCTACTAAACTCATTTTTTTTGAATCCCAGTAAAGGATAGAAACTCTTTAAAATATCTTTAGATATGTCTCTGTGCACTTTTCATAATCCTTTCTCTATGTTTGAACCATTATGGTTCTGTAAGGATTTGTTCTTGATCTTCTCATTTATTCTCACAACTTCATCTATCACCATTATTTATGCCTCTCAAACCCCAAAACTCTAAGCTTTGACCACTTTCCCAAGTTCTAGATGCAAATTTCCAACTTTCTACAGAACATCTTTTACCTAGCTGACTTACTGGCACCTCAAATTCCACAAGTTCAAAATCAGCTTTACTATTTCCCTCCTTTAAAAAAAAAAGCTATTCTCCATCCCTTTTTTTGTCAGTGGCATTGAAAACATCTGCAAAAAAAAATTAAATTAATTTAGACTAAAAATGAAATGATAAAATAAAACTTCAAAATTAAATGATAGCTAAATTAGAATGAATTACCTAAAATGTAAAACATTAAATTTGGAAAACATTAATCAGAAAGATAACCTAATAATAAGTGAGGTATATTCATTATTAATTAAGCATCATTTCTATATTATGAAAGAGCAAATCTGAAAATCGTATTTCAATGAATACAAAAGAAAATTGCCTATAAGTATTAAGCCAAACAACAAAATATGCCTCGATAGAATTCAAAAGTCAACACCAAGCAGGAATCCAATATTTTACTCTCCTGGAATGTGATTGCCAAGCATTGGATCAACATCATCAACAGAAAAAGGAAAGACTAGAATATGGTACACCAAAACTAACTTATTCTGCAAAGTATATCAAAATACCAATACTGCCAGTCAATTCAAATTGACTTTTAACAAAACTGGTAAGTTCTAAGCTCTTTTTTGGGAAAAAAAAATGTAGTTGGCCACAGTCTTTGAAATTCAAATGTGCAGGACAAAAGAAATTTAAGAAATGTAACCCAGTTTGATAATTCTAAATGAATTATAAAAAGCATTGGCTTAGACTCATTATATAATCTAATGTTACATTCAAGTAAGAAGTAAATTATCAAAAGGGGAAGTAAAGAGCAATAATTATTATATAACCTCATTATCAAGCTTTCAAACAATCAGGAAGTATGTGTTTCAAAACAAAATCAATAATAAATAAAAAAAATAATACTGTGTTTTTAATGTGCCTCTTGTAGCCTGGAAAAAATCATTCAGAAAGATAAAGCAGAAAAAAAAATTAAAGATCTAAACAAAATTTTACTGAAACTAGGTTGATAGATGTTTGGTGATTATTGAATGAGAGTCTTGAGAAAGTGTCTATTTTTCAGCATTATGAAGCAACCTAACAATAATCACTCATATGCTAGCACATGAACAACTCAATAATCAATGCAAAGAAGCATAAATGTTAAATATATTTTTATAGATCACAATGCAAGGAAATTTATAATCAAAAAATATGAATAAAGATCTGTGTAGAGATGCAATAAAGACCTAAATAATGTTATCCTAAACAGTGAGTTGGTTCAAGAACAATTAGCAGATATGATTAATTTATTTATTATATAACATGATTATATAAATAATATATTATTCATTGTATATTTATATAATATATATAAATTACATAATTTTAATATAATTAAAGTAAGTTGAAATAATGAAGTAACATCAATATTTGTGGGATGACACTAGCGCAGTTCTCAAAAAATATATATTTTTAGAAAACTTATATTAGCAGGACATAGAAAAAAAGACCAATGAATTAATCATTCAAATAAAATAATTCCAGAAAATCAACAAATTATTAAATGAACACTCAAAATAAACACAAAAGGAAAATTTTTGAAAATGAAATTACATGCATTTGGACCAAAAGATTTTCACCTAATAAAGCCAAGGTCCATTTTTTAAAAGCCCAACAAATTTTATTAAAAATTAGACAATCTGCTTTTTTAAATGAAAGCATACCAAAAAAACCACAAACTATTTGGGAAAGGAAAGAAGAAGAAATGAAGAAGATCATCAGATATATTTTCAAATGAAGTCTACCTATAATTGAAAAAAAATCATGATATATAAACTATTTACAAAAGTAGAGAAAAAAGATATTCTGCTAAATTCCTCTTGTAAGACAATTATGTTCTTAATACCCAAACCAGGAACAGACAAAGCAAAGGAAGGGAACTATAGATCAATATCACTAATAAATACTGACTCGAACTTTTAACATGAATCATTCAACTATCAATCCACAGAGATAAAGTCTTTGACAAAATACAGCACTTAATAATGTTAAAAACACTAAAAATCAAAAGAATGAGTAGACTTATCCCTGATAAAGGCAAAAAGTACCTAAGTCCTAGAGCTAGCATTACTTATAAGAGTAAAACACAAAAAGTTTGTCCAATACAAAAAGAGATAAAACAAATTATTACATTATTATTTGCCAATGCTAGAAATACATCATTAAGATAAGTTAAAAAATAGCAAAGGAACATAGGCAAAGATGGAGCAATTTTATTTAAAGATGACATGATGTTTACTTAGAGAACTAAGAGAAATTAATTTAAAAAGAGCTTCAGTAAAATATCAACACAAAATTTATCCACAATATTATCTACTTTTCTCTATACTACTAAGAAAGCCCAGAAGGATAAAGCAGAAAAATAAAATACATTTAAAATAACAATAAAAAATATTCAAAAAAAAAACATAGCCAGGCACATTAACACAATTATAAAACAATGCTTTACACAAACAAAAAGCATCCTAAGTAATTGGATAAAACCGTATCCAAATAAAAGAGAATAATAAAAAAAAAATTAAAAAAAAAACATTCAATGTCCTAGTTGGGCCAATCTGCTATCACAAAATGATCATGCTGTTGAAATTACTTTAGAGATATTTTTATTAGACCTACCAAATTACCACAGTAATATTAATAGAATTATATAAAATAATACAGACATTCATTTGAACAAATAAAAAGTCAAGAATAACAAGGTATAGAATGAAAAGTAACAGAAAAGAAAGTCTTGGTGCTATCAAATCTAAAACTATGCTACAAAGTAGTATATATCAAAGCAAAACATAACAATATTTTAAAAGCAAATAAATGATCAATTTGCAATGTTATAAAATTAAAAAAAAAGATTTGCCATATTTTCCCCAAAATTTTGATTTGACTTTGATATCATTTCACCTAGTACACATAATAAACGAAAAATTTTTTATAACAGGGTGCATAGTGGTAATTAGACCAGACTGCACTTATCCATAAACACTTCACAAGGACTCCTACAATCCATGAGTGGTGTTAAGCATAAACCCTGAGAAGTAGCATTATACACTGGAGAGTACTGGAAGAACAGGGTTCAAGTCTTGCATCTGATTCTACCTGGTGATCAAGGGCAAGTCATATAGACAAACATCTTTTTGAATCCCAGGCAACTGAATAAGATTTCTCTAGTGTTATAAATGGCATATGATGGCAATGTTTCAAGAATTAAATTTCATGTTTTCAAAATATTGATTTATGTACCAACATAGGTAAATCCAGAGAAGTCATCATTCATTTCACCCCATAATAACATAATTTATTGCCACAGCAATTCTAGGCAATAGATTGCTAGGAAGATATGATTTGCATCAATGAAGACAATATTGATACAGACAAAAGCATGGATCTTTGAGCTATGTAAATAAATATTTATGAGATACTGTTCTAGATTCTCAAGCCAAATATAACTAGCATGGTTCCTGCCCTTAAGAAGATTATATGAAGTAAGGTTGATAAGACATGTATTGATATTGGGGAGAACATACTGGAATGGGGATTCAAGCTGTTCACATTAGAAGAATCATCCCAATCTTTTAGGATTACCCATAGAACCTTGAGTGGTACAATGTAGCTAGTCCCTAGTGTTTATATATTTTCGGAGAATAAGTTCAGAGTTTCTAATGAACCATTCATATATAATATATTACTATAAATAATGTGCAAATATATTATACTACATTATTAATAGATCAATATTATGCTATATTAAAAATATAATGCATTCATTATATGTGCACATATATATTACATTTACTTAGTTGCAAGTAATAACAGCTAGCATTTACGGAGTGTTTTAAAGTTTGCAAAGTGCTTTGCAAATATTATCTCATTTTATGCTTACAACATCCTCAAAAGGTAGGTGCAATTATTATCCCTATTTTACATATGAAGAAACTGAGACAGATAGAAGGTAAGTGACTTGTTAAGGGTCACATAACTAGTAAGTGCTGAGGTCAGATTTCAACTCAGATCTTCCTGATTCCAGATCCAGTGCTCTATCTACTGTGTCATAATTCCCCCAGTAAACATAAATTCCTTGAGTAATGGCAGTGTTTCATTTTTGCAGAAAAGAGAGAAAAGAGGAGAGGGGAAGGGCAGGTGGGAGAGAGAATTGTGGCATGTGGTATAGTGAGAGGCTCAATTGATTTGGAATTGGAGAACCTGTGTTCAAATCCCAGCTCTGCCACTTATTTACTTGTGTGGCCTTAAGAAAATCACTTACTACATCACTTATCCTCTCTGAGACTCATTTTCCTCCTCCCTCAAAATAAGAGTGTTGGACTGCATGGTCTCTAAGCTTGCTTCCAGATCTGTGTTCCTATGAATTGGACAAGACTAAGTAACTTGGATGTGAGGGTTAAGAGAAAGGAAGGATTGACATTTAACAATGAGGTTGCAGGCACAGGAAAATAATCATAGACAAGAAAACTCTACGGTTGGCTTGTAATTAGCAGTGTGGTCTGGGAGGTGGGATGCAGGACTAGCATATGGGAAACCTGAGTACAGAACCCAGCAAGTCACTCCCTTCCCTTATAGCCTGAGTTTACCCATCTGTAAAAAGCAGTCAATAATTCTTACCCTCTCTTCCTATTACAAGATTACTATAAAATGAGTTGTAAACCACATTGCAGCAGATAATTGAAAACTATCATTATAGGTATCCTACCAAAGGCCACCCCCACTGTGCCTTTGATTTACTAATTGTCATTCATGTTTATTTAGTACCAAGAGTGTTACAGAACCCAACTCAAAGACTTTTGGATAAAACCATATAACAACACATATTTATTTGGAGAAATTATTTCATCATCTGGCCCTCCATTTCCTTATCTGTAAAGGTGGATATTTGACACATTGCAGGGAAAAGAGTGCTGATTTGGTAATTAGAGTACTTCAGTTCCAATTCGAGCTCTTTGACTGTGGTCAAGTCACTTAACTTGTCTGGAACCCAGCTACTTCATCTGTAAAAAGAAGGCTTTAGGCTAAGTGATTTACAATGTTTCTTCCATCTCTAAATCTGATGATTCCTTAAATTTTGAGGGACTCAGTTTCCTCATCTGTAAAATAAGAGAATAGGACCAGACGACTTTTGAGATCTCTACCGCTTGAAATCTACAACCCAATGATTCTATCATCTGTAAAGTTATTTCCAGTAGTGATATTCTATTATTTTTAGTATACAAGAAAACAAATCAATTCCCTCCTCTATACAATCATGTATGTATGTGTACTAAGGTAATGAAAGACAGCAAGAAAGAATTTAGGGTTAAGGCATAACCTTCTCCAGAAAGACAGAATATGGCTCACTGCACTTCCTAGTGCTGTCCAAACCAGTTTAAAATGTAATTTGGAAATGTTTAACAAAATGAATAAAAGTGCAATACAACATAGATAATGTTAATTTGTGGTTTTTTAAGTTAATATGCAGCTCACAGGGATTATTTCTATTTGAATAGTAGTAATAACAGTAAAATATGAAAGTAGCCTGCATGTCTATATCTGCAAATCCTCTAGATCTAATATCATTTCCTATGTAGTAGATAATGGCCACAATTGGCTATCTATGTGTTATCCTTCCTTCTTGCTACATTATGGGTCAATTTTCTTTTCTAATTATAGATCTCCCAAATGATCCTGTTTATGGCCCAACTGAGAAGATGCTGCAGCCTATGTGGATCTCTTGGTCATCCACTGGCTACCCATAATGTAAATTCTTTAAAGAATGGCATGTGCTGTAATATATACTCTTACAACATCTCCAAAAGAATATTTGTCTTTTAAAAAATATATGGATTTTATGAGGTTTTTAGGGAATAGCTTGTGATTATTGACTGCAATAGGAAATTTCTCAAATATAATCTAGTCTACTCATTCTTTTCTTCCAGTTCTGGGTCCAATTCATTATCTATCTGCAGCGTCTGTCTCAAAGTGCATATTCAAGTAAAATATATGTGTGTATAGATGTATGTGTGTGTGTATGTATGTATATATATATGACACATATAAAGCTGTGTGTATATATGATGATCATTGGTATTTATATAGTATCTATTATTGCCAGGCAATGTGCTAAGCACACTGCAAATATTATCTCATTTGATCCTCATAACAACCCTGGAAAGTAGCTGCTATTATCAACTCTGTGTTATAGATGAGGGCAGCTAGGTGGCTCAGTGCATACAGTGCCAGGTCTTAAGTCAGGAAGACTCATCTTCCTGAGTTCACATCTGGCCTCAGACACTTACTAGCTGTGTGACCCTAGGCAAATCATTTAGCCCTCTTTGCCTCCGTTTCCTCATCTATAAAACAAGCTGGAAAAGGAAGGGGCAAACCACTCCAGTATTTTCTCCAAGAAAACCCCAAATGGGGTCACAAAAAGTTGGACATGATTGTCAATGACTGAACAACAAATTTTATAGATGAGGAAACTGAGGCAATTAGAGGGTAAGTGCTCTATCCACTGGAGATAGGGAGGGGAGTGATGGTGAAGGGTGTTATAACTTATCATCTTAGGGAATCAGCTGCATTAAGTAATCCCCCCAGCATCACAAAGTCAATATGTTCCAGAGGCAAGATTTGAACAAAGATCTTGCTGATTAAGAAGGCAACTTTCTATCTCACTGTGCCAAGAGATGTGATAAGATGAAGCAGCCCTGAGTAGTGAATTGAGAGCCTGCCCTGGTTGTATCCGGCAAAAAGATGATGAGCTAAGCCCAGAAGGGGTGGACTGGATTACATTTGGGAAACTGCACACTACTCTCAATCATCCCAAGGTGTTCTCTGAAAACTCCCCAACTCCATATTTTTAACAGCAATATTATTCTGGTGATGCTATTTGGCTGGGAATCACAGAATATCACAATCGAATTGTTGCTGCAGCTGCTGTTGTTATAGCACTTACACCATGCCAGGCACTATGCTATGCCCTTAAAAATTCTCTCATTTGATCCTCACAACAATCCTTGAAGGTAAGTGCTATGAATTCCCCCATTTTACAGATAATAAATGCTAACATTTACATGATGCTTACTAGGTGACAGATACTGGGCTAAGTACTTTATGATTATTATCTAATCTGAGCCTCACAACTGCCCGGGAAGGTAGGTGCAATTATTATCCCCATTTTACAGGTGAAGAAACTGAGGTAGACAGAGGTTAAGTGACTTGATCAAGATCACACAGCTAATAAGCATCTGAAGCCAGATTTTAGATTAGATATTACCACCTAGCTTACAGGCAACCAATGTATATTATGTATAAATATATGTGAGTGGATGTGTGTGTGGGGGGGTATAAATGGATGTCTTAGAGAGTTGCCTGGGACATTAAGAGATTAAGACTTTCCTAGGGTCATACAGGCATTATATGTCAGAGAGGCAGTGTTTAACCCAGCTCTTATTGTCTATAAGGCTGACATTCTATCCCCAACACCTTGCTGCCAACCCAAAGCATAGGTGGTAAAACTAGGTGGCTTTTACATCGTTCTTCAAGGTTTGCAAGGTATTTTAGATGTACTTGAGCATTACAATAACCCAGTGAGTTAAGTATTACTGATATAATTATCTCCATTTTACAAATGAGAAAATTGAAGCCCAGAATTTAAGGGAGTTGCCTTGGGTCACTCAGCTAGTAAGTGTCAGAGACAGTATTTGAGGTCTTTCCCACCTCAGGTTCCAAATTCTTTCCACTCTCAATGGAGCAGCTCAATAGAAAGTCCAGTCAACTATATATTACATTTGATATTATGAAATGATATGATATATACATATATATGGATTTGTAGAAGCAAATCTAATTAAATATCATTGGCTATCAGGTCTTCCTTTTTGCTTTCGTTTCATCTGAAATTTATAGAATGCGTTCAACCAACATAATTCCATACTTTACTATGATAAATCAGAGTACAACATGGTGCCTTCCAAGGAGAGGAGAGAACTTGGCTGGATAAAAGTGACCTTCTGCTGCGAAATTGTTGCATCCCAACTGATTCCTGAGTGGCAGTGACAGATTCTGTAATAGGAAAGCCTGTAGTGGTCCTATACTCTTCTGTTGATGCTAACTAGCTAACTTATTTAGTGCATTGGTGCAGAGGGGAGGAACTAGAGCAAGGGTGGAGAAAATGGGGATTAAAAATGCAAATACGTGATTACTTTTAATGACCTTATTACTTGACATCAAATCTGTTTGTATTGACAAATAAGTATGCAAATGTTTATGTCAACATTCACTTCATTAAAATAGCAAATGGTGGAAGTTAATATTATTGCAGCATTGAAATCTTGAGTAGTTTTGATTACAGAGCAATAAACCACTGATGAGCATCATTATGTACCAATCATATAAAAATGAGCCACCGAAGGCCAAATTTCCAAATGTGGTACAACGAGTGCATCCACAAAAACACAGACTCATGCTCAACCCCTGCTAGAAATGTTACCAGTATTCACAGACACATTGACTCCAGGCAGAAATTGGGAAATCGTTGAACGAAGATGCCTTCAGTCACCCCTTTTAATGACTTCAAAGAGTATTTGCTATGTCTCCATAGGCTTCCTACCCTTTTCTGGATTTTCCCAGGGATAAAAAAAATGCATCCCTCCTGTGTTTTTTTTTTATCTTGGAGGGAAAACATCTTTGAGATCATAATCTTTCAAAAATAGGCAAGCCCAAATTTGTATGTTTATCCTTGTAGAAATTACCATGGTAAACAGTTGGACTGAGTATTCCTCAAGGACCCCAGCACTCCTGCTGAATTCTTTACTTCTAATATGTCTCAGGTTTTGTATTTGTGTGCATGTTTTGCCATGCAAATCTTAATGAGAAGATTCAATCAACTAGAAAGGAGAGTTGGGCAGATATAAGGAGCTTCACAGGGATGAAACAAGAATCAGCTGTTTGCTGATTTTTTTCAGAGACTAAACCAAGCCTATTTCAGACTTAAGAAAATTGGCTTTTTTGCCTTTTTTTCCATTTTTTAGGGAAGGGTTTTTTTTTAGTTGAGTAAAGAGTTTGGGAAAGAGAAGCTTTAATTAATGAAAATACAGCAATAGCTACCACATATAAAGTACCCACTGTGTGCCAAGCACTGTTCTAAACACTTTATAAATATTACCTCATTTGATTCTCACAATAACCTGTGAGGTTGGTGAACTTATTTACATCTCCATTTTACAGCTGAGGAAACTGAGGCAAAGAGTTAAAATAATTTACCCAAGATCATACAGATAGTACCTAAGGTCAATTTCAACTCAGATTTTTCTAACTCCAGGTCCAATACTCTATCCACTGTATTTCTATCCACTGAATTTCCCTCCAATGTGTAAACCTCCACTCAGGCTTTTATTTCTGACACAGAACCTTCTCTCTATCAATTAGGCATAATGTGTCACTTGGACTGTGCTAATGCAGGAAATCCTTAGAAAAAAAAAATTCTTATAAGAGCTAGGTAGTTCAACTAAATGATCTCTGAGTTTTTAAGTTCTTCCAAAGCTTTTTCTGGAGACTGTTCTAGTGGCAAAGAACTTACTATCTCTTAATTAATCGGACACTCAAAACATATAATGTGTCCCAAAAATCTTAGTGCAGTTTAAAGCTTTAATAGCAGAAAAGGTTTTTCCAAAAAGCTAGATTAGCTTTAATAGCATAAAACTACACTAAGGCTTTGGGATGATCCTGTTTTTATCAAGTACCTTATATGAATCAAGTACTGACTTAGGTGTTGAGGATGCAAAGTAAAAAGCGCTGCTCTCAAGGAGATTATGTTCTATGAAAACAGCCTATTCCATTAGCAAGAAGGTTTTCTATTCCAATTTTTCAAAGGCTTTGTAAATTCACCAACGTGAGTATTCCTTCCAAACAATGCAGGGTGCCCACCTGTACATGTCTATCATTCATTAGAACTTTCATATATGCAAAAATTCTTATGTGGAGCTGAAATCTACCTAATTATATGTTCGTAGAATTGTAGAATTTCAGAGCTGGGAGACACCTAATCTAATCCATATTTGAACAAAGATTTATGGCCACCTCCATGCCATGCCTCTTGCCCTTTAAGTCCATCTCCACCCTGACCCTATTGCTAATGCCTTCCTCTTTCAGATTACATCCACGTAATGTGTATGTGCGTATATATGTATGTATATACACACACATATGTTGTATAGGTGTGTGTATCTTACATACAGTTAGGTGTTTATATATTATCTCGCCCTTTATACTATATGCTCTTTGAGAGGAAAGACTGTATTTTGTTTTGGTTTTTTTTTGGGGGGGGCGTTGGTGGTTTTTTGTTTGGGGGTTTTTGTTTTATTATTGTTTTTTTTCCTTTCTTTGTATCCTTACACTTAGCCTAGTGCCTAGTTCATAGTAGGTGCTTAGTAAATGCTTATATTTTAAATCATTTTTATTGATGTCTTTTGATTTTTTACATCACTATAATTTCCTCCAGTATCCATGCCACTCCAAAAGAACCACCTACAGAACAAATAGTATTTTTAAAGACAAAAATAGAAAAGGAAAAAGGAATGAAAATAAATCAGCATAACTGCCCAGTGCATTGAAAATGTTTGAAAGTGTATGCAATATTCATTCGTGTGGTTTTTGTGGACCTCCCAGATGCAAAGGAGTGGGAAGGAAGCTTCTCACATCTCTTCTTTTGAACCATGTATGTTCTTTATCAGTTAGCAATATTCACTTTTGATTATTTTGGGGTAAAGGAGATTCCTTTCATTTACATTGTTGTTGTATTATTTGGTTGGATCTACTTACTTTTCTTTTCCTTAGTCCTTAAAGATATTTCTATGCTTGTCTATATTCATCACATTTATCCTTTTTAGTAGCATCGTAATATTCCATTATATTTATTCATCAAAATAGCCATTCCCTAATCAATGGGTACCTACTTTGTTTCTAAATTTTTGCTGTTATAAAGAGTGCTGTTACAAATATTTTACTATATGGAGACTTTCTTCCTATTGATGGCCTCCCGGCATTATAAGCCTAGTAATGGAATCTTTGAATCAAAGAAATGGTATGGTTATTTTATTGACTTTATTTGCATAATTCTCAATTGCTTTCCAAAATGGTTGTACAGATTCACAACTCTACCAACAATGAACTAGTATACCTATATATTCTCACAACTACACCAAGATCGATTATTCCTATGTTTTGTTATCTTTGCAAATTTGCAAAACATGACATAAATACCTCAAAGTTGCTTTGATGTGCATTTCTCTTGCATCAGAGATTTGGCGCATTCTTTCAAATAGCTAATAGTTTGAAGTTTTTAGAAGAATTGTTTGTTTTGTGTTTGTGTCAATATGCTTTGCCCGCTTATCTCCTGAGGAACGGCTTTTTGTTCAGTTTTGTGTAATCACAGTTCTTAATTTTATATCCTATCATTAGCTCTATATCTTGTTTTACTAATAATGTATCTCCTACACATATATGTGAAAAGTGTATAATAAGTTTCCCTTCTAATTTTTATTACTATGATCTTTCATATTAATGTTACATATCCAATTAGAATATATTTTAAAATATGGAATAAGGTGTTCATCTAAGCCTAATTTCTACCAGACTGCTTGCTGGTTTTCATTAAAAGGTTTTATCAAATAGGGAATTCTTTCCTAAATAACTTATATTTTCCAGTTAGTCAAATACTGGTTTATTGAGTTCCATTGTTTCTGCTTGTCCTCTGTCTAGACTGTTCCATTTATCTATCTAATCTATCTAATAGATAGATATAATCTATCTAATTTTAACTAATACCAGATGGTTTTGATGATTGCTCCTTTATAATATAGTTTAAGATCTGGAAGTGCTAGTCCCCCTTCATTCTGGTCACTTTTCATTATTTCCCTTGACATTCTAGGTCTTTTGTTTTTTCTAAACGAATTTTCTGTGAAGTATCTCTTTGATAATTTGACTGGTATAGCTTTTAAACTATAAATTAGCTTTAGTAGTATTTTCATTTTTACTATGTCATGGGATTTTGCACATTTCCAGATCACCTATGAAGGATGTACCCACATGGAAAACAGTAGGGACCTCCTTCTGGGAAAAGATAGTCTGTATTTTCCCACCTTGTGAATGGGACCAGCCTCTTTTCATTGGCTGTGTAACCAGAACTACTAGACTGGGACAATCTCTCTATGTCTCTGTCTGTCTGTCTGTCTGTCTCTCTCTCTCTCTCTCTCTCTCTCTCTCTCTCTCTCTCTCTCTCTCTCCTCATCATGTTCTCATGAAGATCTTGTTTGTATGTCACATGGGTACTGTGCACTAAGCTTGATGGAGGAAGAGCTACCTTCCGCCTCTCCCTTTATGCTTGGTGACACCAAAAAATGGACTTGGGATTTTGATCTGTTTGATTCGCCCTTTTTCAGTTCTAGGTGCAGGTAGCAGGGTCGATGACCTAGAAGCTCAAGCCATCATTATAATTCTATTTCACAAAATAATTCATTGTTTCTATGATTTGTTCTATGTTTATTTTTTTTTAGGACTTCACTGTTGTCTCCACTTAGGTCTATGTTTCTTGTTTGTGCTCCTTCAGCTGATACTATTTTTATTGTTAAGGTCCATAAAGGAAGCACCTACTATTTCTGCTGTTCACCATTTTCTTTAATATCCCTCTGCTTTAACACATAGTCAATTTTTGTATAAAGTCCATGTGATAATGAGAAATATTATATCCTTTAGCAGTCCCATTTAGAAAACATCATGAGTTTTTAGCTCTAGTTTTTCAAGCAATTTGTTTAATTCTATATTTTATCTTTTGTTTATCTTTCAATTAGACTTATCCAAAATTGAGAATGAGACATTGCATTATTATTTATGCTTTTCTGTAGTTCAATTACTTTTACTTTATGAATTTACATGCTAAAGCATCTGGAGTATGAAGTTTAATATTGATATGATATCTATGGTTCATTTTAACATAATGTGGTTTCTGTGTTTACTCCTTTTATGTTGTAAATGTTTTTGCTTTGTATGATACAGTGGTGGGCTGACAAATATTTAACAACCAGTTCTTCAAAAAGAAAAAACTGTGTATACAGCACATTTTTAAGTTTAATATGCAATATTAGCTTTTTCTACATAATTTTCTTAAGTCTAGACAATCAACAAAATCATTACTCAAGTCCTGATTTAAATAATTTGTTGATCTCCAAAGTATAGATGCTCACACTGAAAATTTAATAATTACCTTTCATGAGTTGATCCAAGCTGGCTTCAGCACAACTTGGACTGATAGTATAATTACAATTGCTATGTTTTGGGATTCACCTGATACATAGCTAATTTTTTTTTCCCAGCTCATCACCTTTATTGTGTATGGCTTTATTTTTAGGTGTGTTTCTTGCAAGCAACAGCTTGTAGGGCTTTGTTTTCTTACCTAATAGTTTACATTATTTTTTATTTTATTGAATTATTTAATATATTAACTTTTAAAATTATGATAATTACAATTGTCTTTTCCTCCAATGATTTCCTCCATTTTTTAAATCCAAATTGGGTATTTTACCTCTTCCTCAGTAAACATAGCACTTCATTTCTTGAAATTTTATCTTAATTCACTTTAACCATATCTCACAAGCTCTCTTCCTCTCATCCTTAATCACCGAGTCCCTTTCATTTCCCATGAGAGTTAGATAATGGTTCAATTGATAAAGGATTGGACCTGGAGTCAGGAAGACCTGCTTCTAGTCAGTCATCTAGTCTGTCAACGCATTTATAAAGTTCCTACTATGTGTCACACACTATGCTCAATGTGGGAGAATACAAAGAAAGGCAAAAAAATAGTTCCTTCTCTCAAGGAGCTCATAGTCTCATGTACGAGACTGCATGCACAAGAATACATACCAGTAGTACAAATTGGGTGGAATTTCAGAGGGAAGACATTCAGATTAAGGAAGACTGAGAAAGGCTTCTGGCAGAAGGAAGGACTTTAGATGAAACTTGATGGAAGTCAGGGAAGCCTGGGAGGAGGGGAAAGATTACAAGCATGGGCTACAGGCAGTGAAAATGCTCAAAATTTGGAGAGGGAAATAGCAAAGAGGCCAGGGTCACTGGATTGCAGGGTTCCAGTAGGGGTCCAAGGTGAAAAAATATTGGAAAGGCAGAAATGGGTCAGGTTATAAAAGGCAAACAGATGTTTTATGTTTGATCTTCACAAAAATAAAGGAAACACATGCATTCATTACTTAGGTCAACAAGTATTTATTAAGTATTTAGTATGTTCCAAGCACTACACTAAGCTCTGGGAATAAAAAAGTAAGCAGAAAGAGTCTGTAACCTCAAGGAGCTTACATTCTAATAGGAGAAGACACATAAAAGGGAGCTGAAAAGCTGGGAAGTGGGACAGAAAGAAAGCGCCAGGTGTGAGCACATGGTAGAGGAAGTACTGTGGAGATGAGTCAGTGAGCAGCTGGAGGAGGATGAAGATATCTTTGGCCTGGGCTCCCTCCTTAAATCGAAGGCAGAGGGGTGTGGTGGTATGATCAGACCTGTACTTCAGGAATATCAGCTTGACAGCTGAGCAGATAATGGATTGGAATTGGAAGAAACAAATCAGGAAGGCCAACAAGAAAGCTATTGGGAAAAAAAATAATGTAATTTTTAAAAAAAGAAAGCTATTGGAATAGTCCAGGTAGGAAGTAAGAAGGTATACACTGGAGTGGTGGCAATTTAAGAGAAGAGAAGGAGTCATATATGAATGATGTTAGGAGGGGAGAAATGAAGGACTTGATCACTGTGTGGGTATGAGGAATTAGAGAGCCAGTGACGACACCCATCTTCCAAGACTGGCTGAGGCAGCCAGGTAGCTTAGTGAATAGAGTCTGGGTCAGGAAGACATGAGTTCAAATCTAGCTTCTGACACTAACTGTGTGACAGTGGGCAAGTCACTTAACTTCTGTTTGCCTCAGTTTTCTCAACTACAAAATGGGGCTACTAATAGTACCTACCTTAAACAGTTGTCATGAAGATCAAATGTGATGCTATTTGTAAGGCACCTAGCAAAGTGCCTGGTACATCATAATAGGCACTTAGTCGTGTCTTTTTTAAAATTTTTATTTGTTTTATTCTGAACTTAAGAAATAAAACAAACATTTCTATAACACAGTTAATAGAAAAAATGAACATGAAACTGCAAATCTATTATATACAACTTGTTACTCCTTTTAAATCCATAAAAATTGTCACGTAACATTCTTTTTTTCCCCTTTTTCCTCCCTCCATCTCCTGCCCTAGAGAAGGCTACCATTAGACACAAATACACACACACACACACACACACACACACACACATACACACACACATGCATATATGTATGTATATAAAACATTCTATACATACTTATATTTATCAGTTCTTACTCTGGATGGCTATGTCTTTTAAAGTGATCTGGGGTCCCTTTTGTTCTCCTTAAGGACATAATTTAGGGTCCTAGGGAAGGAACTTAATCCAGATCAAAGAGGGAGAAAGTTACAGACTCCAGTTCTGCCACCATATAACCAAGCCTTTATCCCAGACCAGTGGAGCTGATTGATACTAGCTCCCTTAAGGTTTTGATAGAAAGGATGGTGAGAGCAGGGTCAGGCAAGACTGAACCCTGGAAACAGAGAGCAATTACTGCCAAGTAAGGTGTAGGAGAAAGAGCATTGAATCCGATTCCAGAGAACCTAGGTTTGGGTCTTGGATAGGTTACGTACCTCCTTGTCTATGATACAAACTACCCAATCTCTAAGCTAAGGCCTCTTTGAACTTTAAATGGTAGTGTCTTAATTAAGAAGATGGGTAGAGAACTAAGTAAGGGGCTGCCACATTGAAGGCAAACTTTGAAGGCTTCACAAATTTATCTAGGATGGATCTTGTTTACCCCACCTGGGCTGAACTAATAAAGGCTGTGTCCTGAGATAGTTTTGTAAAGTAGATGCAATTGTAGGTAGCATTTCTTCTTATTATTTATGCAATTTAAATTTTTCATATAAACTAACTTTGTTCCCAGGGGATTGGTTTAGATTTAAATTCAGAAAAACAGGGTGTAACATGGACCCCTTTCACATGTAGGACTCCTGGAAGCTGCCCCAGACTTGAATTTTACTTTTAGGGAACAGTTTAACAAAATCCATAATTTACAATCCTTCGCAGTTGTTTCTTTTACTGGGACAATCAGAAGACAACTAGTTCAAAGCAGAAGACATTTAATTAAACAGCATAGCAATATAAATGACCAAAAAAATTAGTGAAAGAAAGAGCACATGGGAGACATGTACAAATAGAACATAGATGTTGGAGAGGAAATGCAGGTGTCCTGAGAACTTGTGTGAGAGAAGATACATACAAGGAGCCAGGACACGTCACACTGCTAGGACTCTGATCTAGTTGGAACTCCCCTCCACCTTCAAAGTGATAGCATATTGCTTCCCCATAGGACATGTGATGGCTGATGCTGGTCATTTCATGTCACTGAGTGGTAGCCTGCTGTGCTAGGCTATTCTCTCTTTTCTGATGCAATCTTCTGGCCCTCCAAAGCTGTGTATATTTTCAGGACACTACTGTGTCTCCTCAGCTGGCCCCAGAACCCCAGCACCTTGCATGGTGCTTTGTATACAGAAAAATTAAGAAGACAATGACTGTCCAATAGAATAGTTTTGCATATTTTGTCCAGCTCTTTTATTTTATTTTTTTTACCAACTTATAGCAGCTAAATGGTTCAGTAAATAGCACACTGGGCCTGGAGAAAACTTGAATTCAAATCCAGCCTCAGACCCTCACTAGCTATGTGACCCAAGGCTAGTCATTTAATCTCTATTAATCTTAATCCACTGGAGAAGGATCTAATAAACCAAGAAAACCCCACAAAGGATCACAAAAGGAACAGGCCTAAATAACAAGTCATCAGCTACTAGGCAGTTTATTTTTCCCCCATGTAGTGGTGAATCATCACTTTTGTCTTATGGCCCTAAGGGCTACTCAACTCTTTGTAATTTAAACTCAAATCATTAACTGCCAATAAAGCCCTTAGATTATCAGCCTAATTGATTTTAATCATGATTAAGGAAGGCGAGGTAAAGAGAAGAGAATAAACACTTATATAAGGTCTACTCATTAAGGTTAGTGCTACTCTTATCCCCATTTTACAGGGGAGAAAATTAAGGCAAATGGAGGTCAAGTAACATGCCCAGGCTCACACAACTAATAAGTACCTTTAAGTCAGATTTAAAATGAGGTCTTTCTGCCTCCAAGCCCAGCACTCTATTCACTGCATCTCCTACGCACCTGTCCTCTGAGCTTCAAATTTGTCTCAGCTTTTAATAACTTTCAAGTTCTTCTTGAAGCCATTCTTCTTTCAGGCTATTCAAGATGGATGAGTTCTCTTTTAGAGTCCTTGTCCAGGGTTGGGCAAGATTTAGAGAACAGAAATGTTTGGCAATAAGAGGGATTCTTCCTTAATCTAGAGAGGAAAGGCAGAGGAACAATTTATCCACAATCTTCCAAGACTGTTCTATTGGACAGCCATTGTCTCCTTAATTTTTCTGTATACAAAGCACTATGTAAGGTGCTGGGGTTCTGGGGCCAGCTGAGAAGACACAGTGGTGTCCTGAAAATACACATAGAACTGGAGTCAGAACACCAGGGTGAGAGTCTCAACTATGGCTCCTTCTAACTGTTTCCTAGGGCAAATCACTTTACTTTTCATGGATTCATTTTGTTCTTCAATAAAGCAGGATTAGACTAAATGATCTCTAAAATGCATACTACAACAACTCTTCCAGTTCAAACACTGACAAAACTTGACACAGGCAAGGAGCACTTGGAGTCATAAAACCTGATTTCATATCTAGTCTCTGAAACTGACTTTCCCATGGGAACTTGGCAAGTCACTTCACTTCCTGGCCTCAGTTTCCTCCTTTTTAACATGAGGTAGGGCTGCCTAGATAGATGGCTTCTGAGGTACCTTCAGGCCTAGATCTCTGATCCTATGATTTTTAGATTCCATGCATAATTCTATTTGAAAGAATTTAATTGCAACAATATAGCATCTTCTGCTTTTGCCACTAGCAAGCCCAGAGGGGAAGAAAATGATTTTAGGGGAACAAATCAAGCAAAGGGCAGTAGCTTGAACTGAGGCATCCAGGACATCATCAGCTGATTCCTTATGTGTCCATGCCCTCCAGGAAACACACCAGCACACACATATACAGAGAATATGAAAGGAGGGAAGCCCATACCACACACATCCACCTGCTTTCCTTCTATCAAATGGGAGATTAATAGTTGAACACAAAAATACACATGGAATAGAAGGTACCTGTAGACCTCAAGTAAGTGTGGCTGTGTGTCCTGCTGCAATAAATGTTCTCCCTTGTTCCTCCTTGTTCTCACCTCCTGTTCATTCATTCTGGGGTTGTGGAGTAATGGGGTCTCTTCGAACCTCTTTGCTTACTCCTCACCTCTTTGGGCTAGAGCTAGGTCTTCATTAATGCAAACAATGAATCCCATTATTCAAATCCACATTGTGTTTTTCCATTGGGCTGGAACTAATTACCACATTTTATATAACTGTAACTTCAAATAGTATGAATTTGAATACACTTCAGGGCAATTGATTATTCACACCAATTGGGACCTAGTGCGCTAAGTGAAGCCCCCACTAATGTGTTGTGCACCAACTGGGGAAGTACCTATATTTGTTCTATTCAGTATGGCACCCCAACACCTGTTTGGCTCTAATAATTAATGTATTGTGCTAAAAATTTGAAGAACTGACAGAGTGAAGCTTTCTTAAATTCAACAAATGTTTAAAACGTGGTTATAAGCAGTATCTGGTGCATAATACGCATTTCACAAATGTTAATTGACTATGTGGAATTCAATTCTGTTTAACAGACATTTATTATGCAGCTACTATTTGCAAAGCACTTTGCCAGTAGTTGGGATATAAAGACAAAATGAAACTAATAGGTCTAATTAGTTTTCCTAATTGCTCTTCCTGCCTCAAGTCTTCCCCATCTCCAATCCATCTTCCACAGAACTACCAAAGAGATTTTCCCAAAGTGAAGATCTGCCCACATCACTTTCCTATTCAATAAACTCCCAATAATTCCCTAGGATAAAAAACAAAACACATTTTACCATTTAAAGCCCAGGCTTCAATCTGCCTTTGTCTCCTTACTCCCTTTTACACAGTCTTCATTTCAATCAAACCCATCTTCTTGCTGCTTCTAACATGGAGTGCCCTCTCTGGGCTACTCCAACTTGCATTCACACTCACAAGCTGGGCCCCCAGAAAGCAGCTGCTGCTTCAGTATTCAAGTGGCACCTTATGGGCACCCACTCCTAATACTAAAATCCATAATAATCCCACCAGTGAGCTTATGTTTAAAAGTCAGCCAGTAGACACAATTAGCTCATAGCAAAGGCTTTTACTAAGATGGCAGAGTGAAAACAGTAGCTACAAAATATTCCTCACCCCCTATTAAACCAGAGATCCCTGTTATCTTGTTAACACATTAATATCTCATCATCTGATTATATCAACTAAGTTTGGAGAGAAGGCAACCCCTCCCCTCCTTACACTAACACAGGACATCCCATGTCCCATTTCAGTGCCTCCATTTATGTCTCCTCTGCTGGAATGCTTCGCCACCTTCCCTCCATCTCCCAGAGACCCTCATTCCCCTCAAATTTCATCCCAAATGGCACCTTCTACATAAAGTCTTTTGTGATTCCCCCAGCTATAGTTGTATTGTTCTTCAGTCATTTTCAATCATCTCTGACTCTTCGTGACCCTATTTGGAGTTTTCTTGGCAAAGATACTGGAGTGGTTTGCAATTCCTTCTCCAGCTCATATTGCAGATGAGGAAACTGAGGCAAACAGGGTTAAGTGAGATACCCTGGGTCCAGATTTGAACTCAGGAAGATGAGTCATCCTGACTCTAGGCCCAGTGCTTTATTCACTGTACTGCCTAACTGTCCCCAGTTATCATACCTCCCTTTCATGATTACTATATTTATTTTGAATTTTGAGTTCTTTATTTGTATACATATTATCTCCCCTAATGGAACGTAAGACTGTTTGATATTTGTCTTTAGATTCCCCAGTACTAGCATAGTGCCTGGCACATAGTAGTACTTAATAAATTCTTATGAATTGATTGAAACAGTTCCTGCTCTCATGGAACTTACATAGATATTAATGAGTTTTATGGCATATATAATGATGAGAAAAGTATTAGTTTGCGGATGGAGGGAATACTAAGAACTTAAGGGAGACACATAGGAGGTATCACCTGAACTAGTTCTTTATGGAAGGTAAGAATTCAAAAAGGCCGAATACAGGAGGGGCTCCTTTGAGACACCGGACTTTTCTATGCATAGGAAAGACGTAGAATGTCAAGTTCAGGGAAACACTAGTAGTCTAGTTTTACTAGTAAGTTGTTGTTGTTCAATCATTTTTGATCCAGTGTGACTCTTTGTGACCCCATTTCGGGTTCTCTTGGAAAAGAGGCTGGAGTGGTTTACCTCACTGGTAAGTAGAATACAACAAAGACAGTATTGTGAAGTGAAGCTGGAAAGGTAGCTTGTAGACAGATTGTGGAGGAGGTTCAACATTTGCCTAAGGAGTTTATATATTATGATAGAGCACGGTTCTTAATATGGGGCTACATACCTTTTAGAGATCCATGATTAGATTTCAGGCCATCAGTAAACTTGTGTCAAGGAAAAAATGACATCTTTAATTTCACTAACCTCCAAAAGTAATATTTCCTTCAACTTTTAATTATAAATATATATATATATATATATATATATATATATATATATATTCTGAGAGGGGTCCATAGGTTTTGTTGCTGTTTATTCTTCATTTTCAAAGAGGACAAATGACCTTATGGGGTGATGCCTTAACTTACTGGTGAATGAGATTTAAGTGAGTTACACAAAGTCTCTTCCAGAGCCATTGAAGTCCAGTGACAAGACAAAAGTCAGGAGGACTGACAATGGTCTGGGATGCAACGGATGGTCTTGACATCTTCGGTGTCTGACAAAGCTCTAAACACTCCACAGCACCTGCTTCAGCCGCCTTCATGGCCATTGGAACAAACTGTTCTCATCCACCCATTCTGCCAGGAGAAGTCTTCACATACTTTTGAGTTGACCATAATTCGCCAGCAGGTTTGAGGCCTGTCAGTTACTTGTTTTAGCTCATCTGCCATAACATCTGTGGCCTCTATGCATGCTACAACTTCTTGGAGCCGCAGGTGAGAGTTCAGCACCAGGTGGACACCAGAAGTAGATAAGCATCCATGAAAAGGCTTGGCAAGCCCTCCCATCAGAGATCCTAGTTCCCCTGAACACCTCATATACTCACAAGTTTTAGCAGATTGCCACAGGCGTACATAACACGCAAAAAGATTATGAACCCCTAAGGGTTCTAGTGAAGATGTTTAAGAGAGGAGTAAATTAGACCAATGCGTTAGGAATACTATTTCCTTTTAATTAATTGGCCTTATCTGATTAATTGTTTTTAATGTGTAAAAGTCTATCTCCCCCTGTATTCCAGGTCTGAGCTGAGAAGGTCTGGTGCTGGTTTCTTGGGCAATTGCCAGACATTGCTTAATAAATCAATGTGCTCGGAAGATGCTCAAAGCTTTGTTTCCCTCTGTCATTTCATCTTTCATCCACCACAACCCAGAGGATGATGACGCTATCAACAGCAATAAATTACAGAGAAGGGACAGATTTGGGCATGGATTAGGGAAAAGAGGGCAGATTCAGTTTTGAAGGCTTGATTTGAGATAACTCCAGCACACCTGGTTGAAGATGTCCAGCCAGCAGCTGACAATTAAGTCAGGAGAGAGAATGAGGCTGATTAACAGCTTTACTAGTCAACTGCAGAGATGATAATCAAACCCAAGGGATCCCATGAGGTCACCAAGGGAGAGAAAATAGAAAGACAAAAGCTCACAGCAGGGCCATGGGGGACATATGTCCTCAGGGTACAGAGCCTGGGCAATCTACAACAAAGGAAAATGAGAAGAAGCAATTACAAAGGTAAGAAGAAAAACTGAAGAGAGTGTCATCCCAGAAACCCAAGGGGAGAAGAGAGTGGTAAATAGTCTCAAAATCTGCAGAGAGGTCAAGGAGGATAAAGACTAAGAAAAGGTCATTGGATTTGGCAGTTAAGACATCACTGGTAACCTTTGAGAGAGCAAGTTAAGTTTGGACACAAACCAGGCACAAGAGTTTGGGAAGTGAGTGTGGCTAATGAAAAGCAGAGACAAAGTGTGTAGACAAAACATTTTAGGAGTTTGTCAGGAAAAATGATGAGTAATGTAAGATGAGGGATGATGAGGTCAAGAAAAAAATGTTTAATGATGGAGGACAGCAAAGCAAGTTTGAAGATGATGGGAAAGGAGCCGGTAGTTAGGGAGAGATTGAAGATGAGAAAAAGGAGAGTTGGGAGAGGCAGAAATGGACACACAGACAAAAAAAGGCAGAGAGACAGAGTGAGAGAGAGAGAGAGAAAGGGGAGATCAAAGGCATGAAGGAAAGGGTTAGCATTGTCAAGAAAGACACTAAACCAAAAAGAGAATAAAGGGTGAAGATGTAGGGAGGTTACTTCCAAGAGACCTACAACAGACCAACAGTCACTACATAAGGGTTTTCATTTAGAAACTGGAAGTTGTCACTGCCTTACTCTATTGTTTCTCACTGCATAGCTATTCTAATTAGATTGTTGACTGAGCAAGATTACTCAGAGTAAAAAAAAAAATGACTTCTGCCCATAATGATCCCAGAGAACAGATAATGTGACATACATCCCTACTCTCAGAGGTAGGAAATTACAATGGGAGAATGCTGCCTATGTTGTCAGACGGTCATTATAGTAAGTGTTTTCTGCTTGACTATTTGTCTTTGCTATAAAGAAGGGTTAAATTTTATGAGGAGAGAGAATGGGGGAAATTGCAGTAAATCCAGAAGTGACTGTCATGTAAAGACAAAAGGCCTCAATAAAATTCATTTTAATGGTTTGTGGACAAGTAAATAAATTGTCACCCACTTAATCAATTAATCAACAAGCATTTATCTAGTGCATACTATGTGCCAGGTACTTTGCTAGGTGCTGAGGTTGAAGAGAAAAAAAAAGTCTTGACTCATAAGATTTTCTAATGGGGGGGGAAGGACATATATAAACATGTACAGAATAAATACAAGAAGAATAAATCATTGTTGTCGTTCATTCTCAAAGAGGACCAAAATGGCATCTCTATGCTGGGGTCAAGGTACAGTGTGTCCAACCGTGGCTGATGGCTGATCAGATCAACTTTAGCTCAAAAGGCTCTACCACAGGTCAGATACAAATAGTCCATTTGAACATTTGGAGTGGAGGTATCTCTAAATTTGTGCATCTCACACTTCTCTTGAGCTACTGCAATTCTGCTTTGCTCATAGAGCACAGGGCCTTCTTTGACGTGGGCACACCATGCTGGACAGTCCTGTGAGATACCTTGAGAGTGTCCTTGTATTGCTTCTCCTGAACTTTGTGTGAGTGCTTGCCTTGGGGGAGTCCTCCATTAAATAGTCTTTTAGGCAAACATACACTTGACATTTGAACAATGTGGCCAGACCATCAGAGTGGTGTTATCTGCACTAGAATTTGAATGCTTGACAGTGCAGTTGAGAGAGGACCTCAGTGTCCAGTACCCTATCTTGCCACATGATCTTCAGAATCTTCCCAAGACAATTCAAATGGAGTTAGTTTGGTTTCCTGATGTGGCATTGGGAGACTATCCCGGTTTCACAGGCATACAACAACAGCTTTGTAGACCTTCAGTTTGGTAGGCAGTCTAATACCTTTTCTCTCCCACACTTTCTTTCAGAGCTTCCCCAAATCTGAGCTAGCTCTGGAAATGCATGTATCAACCTCATTATCTATGTGTACATCCCTGGAAAGCATACTGCCAAGGTAAGTGAACTTATCCAGAGCATTCAAAATTTCTCCGTTTGCTGTAACTAGTGGCTCCACTTGTGGATGGTGTGCTGCTGGTTGTTGGAGAGCCACTTCTGCTTTCTTAGTATTGATTATCAGGCCAAAATTAGCACGACCAACAGAGAATCGATCCACACATTGTTGCATCTCAGCCTCAAAGGCTGAGTTCAGTGCACAATTACCTGTAAACAAAAAGTCATGCACCATTTCTCCCTCCACTTTAGTCTTGGTTTGTAGCCTTTTCAAGTTAAATAATATTACTGTTGGTGACATACCTAACACTTCATGCCATTTTCATCCTTGTTAAAGGCATCTGGTTACATCATGGAAGACATCATGCTACAAAGCATGGGAGCAAGCATAGAGTCCTGCTTCACTCCATTGGTGATTGGGAATGTGCAACAGCATATTCCATCATCCAGATCCCAAGCAAGCATGCCATCATGAAACTGGTGTACAATACTGATAAACTTCTCCAGGTGACCTAATTGTGTCATGATCTCCCACAAGCCTCCAGGACTGACAGTATCAAAGCAATTGGTCAAATCGACAAACATTGTGTACAGACCTCTGCTCTGCTCGTGCAATTTTTTTCCTGAAGTCTTTGAGCAATGAATACCATATCAACCATTCCCCAGCCCTTTCTGAAGTCCCATTGGTTCTTGTGTAAAGAATACAAGCGAGAGAGAGAGGGCAGTGGCGAGGAAGTGATCAGGAAAGGATTCTTCTAGCAGTTGATGGTTGAGCTGCATCTCGAAGGTAAGCAACAGTGCATTTCCATCATTAAGAATAGGCAAAGAGTAAATGGTGTGTTGTGTGTGGAAAAGAAAGACAGTTGGTTTGATTTGGACCACAGAGAATGTACAATGAGGCTGAAAATCTAGGTTGGGTCAAGGTTTTGAAGGGATTTAACAGCAAAGGGAAGGGTATATTTAGTTGCTAAATCATCAAAGGGGATTGAAAAGGATCAGGTAAGCAGGTAGGAGCAAAACTAGATAACAACAATGTAACAAAAGCCAAGAAAGGTAACAAGACACAGGAGGAGAGGGCAGGCAACTGAGTCAGGTGCAAAAGATAGGTACAGAAGAATGAACACCAAAAAAAATTTGGCAGTTAAGAGATTATCAGTGAATTTGGAGAGAGCCAGCTCACTCAAGCAATAAGGCTGAAAATCAACTTTCAAAGGATTGAGAAGGGAGTGAGGAAGCAGCAAGTAGAGGCAGTGAGAGCAGAAAACTTTTTCTAGGATTTTGGCTAGGGAAGGAAGGGAAGGGATATATAGCACCTACTCAATTCTAGGCACTGTGCTAGACACTTTTTAACAAATATTATCTAATATGATCTTGAGGAAGGAGCAATAATGGTAATAAGCATAATAAGGTAATAAGGGTAATGAGGAATGCTAGGGTCTGCTGAAATCTTTTTAAGGATAGGATAGACTTGGACATGGTGACTAGTCAGGAAGGAACTATTAAACATGGAAAGGTTGAAGAAGAAAGAGTTAGGAAGATCAAGGTTGTGATCTGCAATAGAAGAAAGGAGGTGGTGGGATCAAGGGCATATGTAGAAGGAATAGTCTTGACAAGAAGGCCCACCTCACTGTCAGAGACTGAGGGGAAAGTGTAGAGAGTAGAATATACAAAGGATTTGAAAGCAAAGAGGAGGTAAAAAAAGAGAATTCATATCAAATGCCCTCAATTTTCTAATTAATTAAGAGGCATGTTTTCTTACAATGTGGAGGACTAGACATTTGCTCTAGTCCCCACTAATTCTCAAAAATTCTTCCTCCAAAATCAGATATTGTAGATGTTTCCAGAAAGCAAAAAGCCCAACAAAGTAACAGCCTTATAAATTTAAGTGGAGAAGACCAAGCACTGCTTCAGTGGAGAAGACTCAGCCTCCATCTACCTGCTGGCTTGTGCTTTGGGACACTCTTGGAGATTTCTCTGCTACTACAGTCTCTGCCTACATATCCTGGCTCTGCCCTTTCCCTCATCATCCCGTTATGGCAAGATGAAGACATCAGATCTGCCTAGGTAGTGAGATGAAGTGAGAGGTAATGGGGGGAAGAGGGAGAAGGAGTCATTTTTCCTGCTTCCTGGAACAGCCTTCTAGGCTAGGGAGCCCTAAGGCAGCAGAAACTCTCTGATGAGCTGAGTCAGAACAATAAAGATCCAAGGGAACTTAGGCAGGGGGCCAATGTACTCAGCTGAATCACACCTTTAGGGAAAGGGACTGGAATCCATTTGGTGCCAATCCAGAAGTCACTTGGGTCAAGGACTGAGGCCAGTAAAAAGTAAATTGTCCAAGATGAGAGGAGATGGACTTGAGGTCCAACCCCAGGGTAAATCCACCATTAAAATCAGAGCAGTGGGAAAGTGAGCAAAAAGGGAATGGGGGGAAGGGGTGTCTAAAACCACCACCGATCTCAAGATGGAGTAAAATAAGAGGCAAAGTACTCAGCTCAGAAGGGCAGATGGGGGGAAAAGAGATATAGAAGAACTGAGTTGAAAAGAGAAAGTTTGGAAAAGCTTTTGTGCTGAGTGAGATGGAGAACCATTTAGCAAAGAATAGAAGAATTGCCTTCCTGCAGTGAGGGCTCAGTGGTGTAACACATTTTAATGTACCCATTCAGCATTGTTGTGTAACTTCATCCAGAGCTATTCAGAAGCACATGTGTCGGAGTGGAGGAAGACAGGATGGGAGTGATCTATTACTGAGATTTTGCAAATGATGAGCAAGAATGGGAAAATTGAGCTACAAATTCAAGAACAGAGGATAGTGTAGAGTTGAACTGGCTAACCATTGAGTCAAGATAGAAGTAAGACAATGTCAGAGTAGGGTTATTGAGAAAGTGCTGGGAAATGGAGAGATCAGCAGTCTTGATGAACGTGAAGAATAGATGTTGGATGTATGAAACATAGGCAGAAAGTGAATTTATGGTCAGATCAAGGATTAGCAGAGATTTAATTTGAAGAAATAGAGAATATTCCTAATTGTGTGGTTATGTTAGCATGAGAGTCAGTAATATGATTTAGGGAAAATCAAAAATTCAGATAGTATGGAGTTTGAGGGAACATCGATATAAATTTGTAGTCGCCTGTCACAAGGACAGGGCAGCTAGGTGGCTCAGTGGATAGAGCATTGGGCCTAGAGTCAGGAAGACCTGAGTCACTCTGGCCTCCAAAACTTGCTAGTTGTGTGATCCTGGGAAGGTCACTAAACCCGTTTGCCTTAATCCACTGCAAAAGGAAAATGCAACCCACTCCAGTGTCTTTGCCAAGAAAACCCCATATGAGCTCTCAAAGAGTCAGACATAACTGAACAAGCACTTATAAGGACAGGGATGCAGACAACAAGAAAATGATAGGCCAGGTATTATACATTTTGATATGATGCATAGGCTAGGATGCAGCCACCATAATCTAGATTTTATAAAAAATGTTGATATTATGGACCTCAAAGCAGGAGAATTGATTGAGTGATGCCCATATCACTCAACAAAGGGAGAAAGAGAGTCTAGAAGTGGTGGTGGCAAGCAAACAGGATCACTGTGGGGGTGATTGGAAAGATAGCAGTAGATAACGCAGCCAAGGGTGTAGGATCAAGGGGAATCCAGGACACACTAAGAATTACAAGATGACAGGAATGTGAGAGAGATTCCAGGGTGAAGAGAAATGTGTTCACTATGGAATATGAATTCTAGAGAGCATAGTGGAAGGAGTAGGCAAGGTTGCATGGGATATGGGTGGTTTAGGGTTGAGGAGCATAGAGATTAAAAAGAGAGAGAGAGAGAGAGAGAGAGAGAGAGATGGAGAGAGAGAGAGAAAAGGTAGGATTGGCTAGTAATTAATACAGAGATAGGGAGAAAAGTAAGTGGTGGAAGGGAAACTGTTAGACATAAGAGTAGTCACAGGGTGGCAGACGAAAAATAAAGGTTACAGTCTTCAAGGGGTATTGCCATTGGCCAAGGGCCAGGGATTTAAGGCTTTAAGTCTTGCCTACTTCCTGGAGAGCAGCAGAGTCCTCCAGCCTGGTCTCACATGACTGGGAAAGAGTTCTGGGGCTGGGTCAACTTGGCCTCTTACTGTTGCTTCTTATCCAAGATATCTGGGGGGAGTGATAGAGCAAAGGCATTAAAAGTTCTGTCACCCTGGGCTTAATTTTTCTGGTGTTTTACCACAATTCACCAAATATGTATTAAGTATCTACTATGTGAAAAACACTGTGGTAGGCACTTGGGGGGAGAGCATAGCACACGTACCCAGGTAGCACCTATGTTTAAATCTCAGATCTACCACTTACAACCTTTGTGATCATGGACAAAGGATTTCTTAGGCCTCAGTTTCATCATCTGTAAAATGAGAGGATTGTATCAGATGCCCTCTAATTTTCCTTCCAGTTACATCTATGATTCTAAGCTCCTAAATAACTTCATGGTAATTTGAGGAGGGAATGAGCCATGAAGGGGATCAGGGAAGGTTTCATAGAGAAGGTAGCTCCTGAGCTGAGACTTGAAAGAAGACAAATATTTTGAAAGGTGAAGATGTTTATTTTTAACCCTGATTTTCCACATATGTCCTTGGTTCTATAATCTTAGTAGCTCAATGTTGTGAAACAATTATGCATATTTTAGCAATTGTTTACTTCGTACAAATGTAACAAACAAAAAAAAAGTTAGACAAACTCATTCCAAAGCAGGATAATTTCTTTAGTAATTTCTCTTAACTCTTCCCTCCATTTAATTGAGAGTAAGAAGTTGTCATTGTGTGAGAATTCTATTGAAGGACACACAATTGACACATTCCAATACAACAGGGCAAGTAACGTCTGTTAAACACTTACTATTTGTCAGGCATTGTGCTAAACATTGGATTATAAATACAAGCAAAAAGAAAGAGTCCCTACCTTCAAAGGTATTACATTCTAATGGGTGGAAACAGTTTACAAAAGGGAACTGAAGAGGGAGAGGGCTCCACACGAGCATGGTGGCAAAGTTCAGAGTCAGTAGCACAGATGAAAGTAGAGTGAAGCATGGGAGGGGAAGGTGCCATTTGGAGGGCCATCTCTTTCTCTATCTCCCATCCTCACCAGTCTCCCAGGAGCACCACCTGCTACTGCCAGCACCACCACCACCTCCAAAAAGGGGGCCAAGCCTGGGCTTCCTTGGGCAAGAGAATATACCAGAAATTGAAAATTGAGGAATTGATGTCTAGGCTCTCTATACATGACATGAAGGCCTTGGAAGGAACTCCCCAATGGGAAAAAAGGAGGCTGGCCAGGCAGCAGTATGTTTTAGGGTCAGAATGCCCCAGAAACCTATGGAAGTTTCAGCAAGAGAAGGTGGTGGAGTAAGAAGTCCAGAGAGTCAGAAACACAGCCAGGAGAGGAAAGGATTCAAATGCTTGAAATGGGGATAGAGGCAGAGGAAGGATGACAGATATGCTGATGATTGAATATTTCAACAACTGTCTGATCTCGATGGGAATATTCCCTCCAGAGGAGCAAAGTGCAACCAATGGTAAGCTGGCCTCAAAACCATGAAAACATGGGTTCAAGCTCTACCCCTGATAGAAGAGGTTATATAACCCTGGGCAAGTCACATAACTTTTCAATGCTCTACACAACTGAGACATAAAGTTGGAAAGAAGGTGCCAACAGTAGGGTGGCATGATGGATAGAATGCTGGACTTGGAGTCAGGAATCTTGCTTCTTACACTTACTAGCTCTGTGACTTCAGGTAAATCATTTAACCTCTCTCTGCCACTAAAATGTGGGTGCTAATAGCCCCTCCATCCTAGGGTTGTTGTGAGGAGCAAATGAAATCATGCCTTCAAAGCACTCTGCAAACCTTTAAGTTCTGTATAAATGCTGGCTAGTACCAGTGGTCATTGAGTAGTCATGGTAACAGAAGCAACAGCAACAGTGAGAGTTTGCTCAGCTGGGAATTCCCTAGACCAATGAAATCAGAGGTCCTGGCCCTATGGCCCTATGTGGATCTGGTTTCTCTCCATTGGTGCAGATCCCAATTCATTTGCCAGGCTTCTTCTGTGTCAGTCTTGTTTATGGACTTTGCAGATGACACACACAGCATGTTGGAGACTTCTAGGGTTTTTTTTCAGAAAACATTTATTGGATACTAGGGCATTACACTGTTATTCTGTTTTTCCTCAACCCCACCATTTGACCAAACTCCCCCCTTTTTCTAATCATTTATTTCCTTACCAATATCCTTTCTATGTCTTAAGTTTGAGTAACAATTTGAAATATGTTGCAGCCTAATAACAAGCCATCATGTATCTCCACTGCCCTTTGGATCACTCATAATGGCAATTCCTTTGATATTGTAGGATTACAAGATCTGCAACCACATAGCATTGCCAAGATAATATTTTTCTTTAAAAGATGGGATGGTGTGCTCCACCTTAAAGGACAGTTTTGTACCAGTAAGTTTTGTACCATCCTGTGTGGCTAAATTCCAATGTCAAACTTTAAATGAGATGTATACAAGGCTATTCTATGTACAATCAAAATGATAAATAAGGTGCCCATTGGAAATTACAACAAAAAATATGCAATTTCATTGTATTACTCAGGATAGGCTACATAAGCATTAGAATGTTGGTCCACAATGAAGAAGCAAGAACTCCTAGCTGTCAGCATGTGATGGAATTGCGATTCCCTAACAAAACTTCACTGCCAGTCATAGGTAGGGGAGGTGGTTTATCATGAGAAAGTGACAAGGTGATAGATGGCAGGTAGCCCACTTATCTTCAAGACTAGATCCCACTGGACCACAAGTAGTTGACCAAAAGGTGGCAAATTCAGTGGAATGAAACAATGACCTAGCAGTAGTTTGGGCAGAAATAAAAATGGTGAACACAAGACTGTAAATCCTTACGTTCAATGAATCTGGGCTCTTGTTGTGTTGAATGATAATGGATTTAAATGACTGAACCACATTCTCAAATGATTTCTAGATTTTGACATTTATCAGAGCATCTGATTATGATCATTTAAAAATATTTAATCAGTCAATAAGTATTTTATGTGCTTAATTTGTGTCTGGTATAAATATTATATCTGGGGGCAGCTAGGTGGCGCAGTGGATAGAGCACTGGCCCTGAAGTCAGAAGGACCTGAGTTCAAATCCAGCCTCAGACCAAATACTTGACACTTACTAGCTGTGTGACCCTGGGCAAGTCACTTAACCCCAGTTGCCTAATAAATAAATAAATACTATGTCTGCTGATGGCACAAATATGATATGATTGTGATAGAATACTATTATATTATAAGAAATGATGAACAGGATGGCATCAGAAAAACCTGGGAAGAGCTATAAGAACTATATTTGTGCCTGGCACAAATTAAGCACTTAAAATACTTATTGACTGATTAAGTATTTCAAATTATTATTTTCAGAAGACTATGATAAATCCGGTAAAGGGGTTGAACAACTGATCAGAGAGAATACAAGAGACACTTTGCTGACACCGGGTGAAACCAGTGCTGATTGGCAACTCTCTTGCCCATATGCAGTTCTCGGGAGGAGAGAAGTATTTGAGGTGGATCACAAAGGAGCAGCGGGCCCTAGCCGCAGTTCCAAAGCAGGAGGAACACTAGCATTTGAAGCTCCAGGAGAGCAAGGGACCTGATCAAGGTCCAGGGCCAAGAGGAAGCAGACAGCAGGAATGGCTTAGAAACTGAGATCCAACAATATGTTGTTTATAAGAGACACACTTGAAACAGAGAGACACACACAGAGTTACAATAAGGGGCTGGAGCAGAATCTACTATGCTTCAGCGGAAGTAAAAAGGGCAAGGATAGCAATCATGATCTCAGACAAAGCAAAAGCAAAAATGGAACTAATTAAAATAGATCAACAGGGAAACTACTTTTTGCTAAAAGGTACCATAGACAATGAAGAAATATCAAAAATTTACAGCAAATTTCTTTGATAAAGACTTCATTTCTCAAATACATAAAGAATTAAGACAAATTTATAAAAATGAGAACCATTCCTTAACTGACAAATTATCGTGGGATGTGAACAGTCAGTTTTCAGAAGAAGAAATCAAAGCTCTCAATAGGCATATAAAAATTCTCTAAATCAGTATTGATGAGAGAAATGCAAATTAAAACAACTCTGAGGTACCACCTGGCACTTATCAGATTGCCTAACATATCAGAAAATGAAAATGACATGCTGGAGGGACACTAATGAAAAATTGGGACACCAATTCATTACTGGTGGAGTTATGAACTGGTCTAGCCATCCTGTAGAATAATTTGGAACTATACCCAAAGGGATATCAACTATACATATTCCTTGAACCAGCAAAACCACTACTAGGTCTGTATCCTAAAGAGAGCAAAGAAAAAAGAAAAGGACCTATATGTACCAAAAAAAAAATTACAGCTCTTTCTGCGGTGGCAAAGAATTGGAAATCAAAGAGATACCCATCAACTGGGGAATGGCTGAACAAGTTGTGGTATATGATTGTGATGGGATACTACTGTACTATAAGAAATGATGAACAGGATGGTTTCTGAAAACTCTGGGAAGAAGTACATGGACTGACACAAAATGAAGTAAGTAGAACCAGGACATCAGCAATACTGTAGTGATGACCAACTGTGAAAGACTTAGCTACTCTGATCGAATGATACAAGTCCAAAGGTCTCATGATGAAAAATGGTAATCATCTCCAGAAAGAGAACTGATGAATTCTGAGTGCAAATTGAAGTTAAATTTTCTCATTTTATTTCTCTTGATTTTTATGACATCACTAATTTGGAAATATGCTTTTCATGATTTCACATGTATAACTGATATATTGCTTGCCTTCTCAGTAGGTGAGGAAGAAACTGGGGGTGAGAGAGAATTTTGAATTCAGTTTTTAAAAAAAGACTTAAAAGTAAATAAGTAATACATATTTTTAAAACAGCGGAAGGGAAAAAAGGCAATAGAAAACTTGCCAGGAGATCCAAATGAACTCTACCTTCCCCCAAACATTCATAGGATATTTGCCCACATGTCTGTATCACCATCTTTTCCCACTATCAGTGACAGAGGAGCCACCAATGTGGATCCCATCACCTTACTTACCAATATGTTCTTGGTTGAAGGAACATGTAAGAAGATGAAGTTAGGAAGAGTAGACAAACCAGACCAAATATTCACTAAAGAGATCTGGGCTGGAAGTGTTGCAAACCAGTAAACATTGAACGATCTTTAACAGGACACCTCAAGGGAAAATATATATATATATATATATATATATATATATATACCAAAAGAAGGAGAAAAAATTATAGAGATGACATTATTATGCACAAGAGGAGACTGAGAGAATATCAGTAACCACCGAGCTGTATGCCTTCTTTCTAATCTTAATGAAGTTTTCATAAGATCTACGTACAGATTGAAAGTATCCTTGATGAAAATTTGAGAAGAGACTGGCAGGCTCTCTCAGAAATGATTTTCTACAACTAACCACATCTTTACAACCACACAACTTCCATGAAGGGAGTATGGATTCCCCTCTCTTAGTTACTAGTTAATTACAAAAACATGTTTGACACAGAAGAGAAAAATCCTGCTTCAGTGGCTATCCTCCAACGAGCAGTTTTTCATGCTTTTGTTAATATTATACAAGGTATACCCTGAGTGGCATAGCTGATAGTGTTAGACTCGGCAGGAAGATCTATCTCAGTTCAAAGACTGCCTCATACATTTACTAGCTATGTGACCCATGGGAAATCTATTTAGACTCCTTTAGTTTTATCATCTATAAAAAAGGGATAATTACCGCACTCTCTGAGATGTGAACATCAAATGATATAACATATGTAAAGCGCTTTACAAACCTTAAAGCCCTATGTAAATGTGAGCTGTTATTATGATCATTATTATTCCTTGATAAAGGTTAACTCCAAAAATAGATCTGTTCAATGGCCCTATGATTACTTATGCCAAGCTAGACACAAAACAGAAAGAGGAATACTTGGGGGATAAAGTTTTTTCAGTGGCACAGAGAATGTTCTGCTCAAGAGGACAACGGAATAGGGATTCCCTGTGGATGGGCAGGCCCTCTAGAGGCTGCTGTTTGAAGATGATATTGTGTTGAAAATTTCAATCCCCAGAACATTACAGGGTCTCCTCAATGAGATCCGTGACTAACTACCCAAAGCTGACTGTCCAGACCAGGTTGGATGATCAGCCAATTGAGCTAATAAATCAGTACACATATTTCTAACAGACACCGTGGGTAGACAATGAGTCAGACCCAGCATCGACAGCAGAAAGAGGGTGGACTGGCTCTTGCATATTCTCCTTCCTCATTCTCACCCTCTTCTGTTTTATGCTATCCAGTTTATCATCGTCCTTTTTAAAACACAGTATTCATAACTGAACACAATAGTCCAGGTCTGACCAGGCCAGAGAACAGAGAGATGGTCACCATGCCTTTAATAATGCAGCTGAAGATCCCATTTATCTTTTTTTTCTTTTTTTGGTGGGGGGGACCCTTGTCATATGAAAGGCAAACTATTCAAGCTCTCTTTCAAAAATCCTTCCAGGGAATTTTTTTAACCTGTATGAAAATTCTATTCCACAAAGATAAAAAACATACATTTTCATTTCATTTCAAATTAGCACAGTAAACAGCTGGATTTCTTCTTTCAAGTGGAGTCCTCCACTCCATGTGTTAGCTTTGTTTCTGATATTTCACCTATCCTTTATTTACTTAACGTAGTTTGACAGGAAATTCTCAGAGAGATAATATATCTCCATTAATAGGGTGACTTGGGGAACATATTCTTAGGTTTCAAGAGGACTGAAACAATAACTTATTTCTCTGACATTTTTGTCAGCTCCCATCCCATTAATAGCACTCGATAGAGCTTTCCTTCCAATTCATGAAGTCTTATGACTATTTTTTGGGAAAGCATAGTTTGGTCTATTTTAGAAGAAACTGCACCATGATACCATTCTCACTAGATAATAGTGCAAATTAAAAAAGCGTGTGATAAAGGCAACCTAATATCCATAAAAATGGTATTCCCACATAAATCAGAGCACTATAAAGAGTGAGGATGAATCAAACAGGGATTCTGGTTGGGTCTGGGGATAAGACAGTTTCAAAAAAGTCTTTCACCTCAAGGTCAACAATTGATATTAAACCAAAAGGCATGTAAAGAAAGGAAATCTGTTCCCTAAAATGAAAGTGTGATGACTTTGGTCCCGTTCTTAAGGGGAAATTGGTGACAATTTGACAGTTGGTATCATTGGACTGTTGGAAGTTTCATCATATGAAGACTGAATTGGCAATTAGCATAAACTATTCCTGTTATTTCTCTTGACATTGAGTCAAAAAACTAAAGAGGGAATGATTTTTTACCAATTTAAGTAATAGCTTTATGTGTATTATTTTAAGACACATATATACATATGCATATATAAATATATGTATCTATACATATGTATCTATAAGAATCCCAGAATCAGTCACTATATGGAGCCAGTATAAGTGATTTTCAATTCAAGTAAAAGAAACTAGCTTACACAGAGAAATGAAAAGGGAGTCTCCTCTTCACCTTACATTACCATGATGGCTTATATTCTCCATCCAGATGCCTTAGGTGTTCAAACATATCCTCTAATAACTCGTAATGCAAAAAACATAGGATGATATAACAGTGCAATTTGTAGCAGAGAGATAAAATCCAGGTAGAACATTTACCTTAGAATGCTATTAATATAAAAGTAATTATGAGGGTTTGTTCTAATTACAGTAGTTGCCTAGACTCTTGATCAAGAATGACAGCTATGGAAAGTCTCCTGGTGCTAGAATGTCACTGCTTTGGTTCAGAAAATTTACCTGATATTTGCAACTACGAATTAATATTCTTTTTTTTTTTAAACTGGAAGCTTCATTTAATTTGAAGCTGATTAACAATTTATCCATAGGAACTTTTACCCATGTTTGATCTTTCCATTGATACCATGGGTTCATTTTTGTCTCATTTTTCTCAGGCATGCCTTCACTGCAAGTATATTTTCATGTGAAGGATGAAGTCTCAATATGTTTGTACTGAAAAAAAAAAGCATTTGATGATTACTTCTGAAGATATTTCCTCCATATTTAAATGAGTGAGAATTATTTTAAAGTGCTTGGCAGTTTTTCACAATCTATTGAAGACATTTCATGTGTTCATAGTGTGTAAATTCTATAAATATATCCTATATATGTGTTTATACACGGGATATCTGAAAAAGGCTTAGTGAAGTTTTAAGTTTTAATAGGTTTGGAGACATACTGTATACATAGATAGATGAATAGAGAAAGTGGTAGATCACACTCTGACATTGAGGAAAGCCAAACAGGAATCATCCAAGCAAGCACTGGGCTGTTGTGACAGACTGATAATGGCAGCTAATAACAAAAGACTATGAGTCATCTAGAAAAAGTTAAGTCATGTCCAGAACCTTCTGCTGAAGAAAGCAGGGAAGAGTATCCTATGTGATGGAAAGGTCTCCATCAGAAAGAAATTTCAAGGCAGGAAGTGTGCTTTAGTGAAAAGATAATTAGATTCCAAGTCAGACACAAGTTCTAATACCTCTCAGTACTGTGTCTCCTTTGGAGACCTCTGCTTCTTCATTTGTAAAATGAGAGAATTGGGGTAGAGTTTCTGCACAATGACTTCCAGCTCTAAAATTCGGTGATTCTCATCGAAGAAAAAGAACAAAAAGCAATGCTGTAAAATGGAGAAACTACTGCATTTGAAGTCAAAGAACGGAGTTCAAATACCACTGCTGCGACTTACTACCCATGCAACCTTGGTGATTCTGTTGGGCTTCAGTTTCCTCAACTGTAAAATGAGGAGACTAGATTAGAGAATTAGTGACATCCCTTCCAGTGCTAAAGCTAGCCTACCTGTATTTTTTGCCCTCAATCTTATCAGAAAAAAAAATGTTCTCTTTTAGGTGTCAAAGCTAGCATTTCATTTTGGAAACTAGTTCTTTATCAGTTACAATTTGTCCTTTTATTTAGAAAACTTGTGAATCTCAATGGCTCTATAGGCAACATACATTGATATTTATGGTATTTGTATAGCCATATGGGGGGAAAGGATAAAGCATTCACATCTAGTTCTTTTAAACATTCAACATATTTCTTAAAAGTTCACTTTTTTTACATAAAAAGTTTTCTTGTTTATAATTTATGTAAATATGTTTCTCATCAAGTAAGATTTATACATGTTCACCTTACTTGACGTTAGAGGAAATCTCTTTGGTTCAGCTCAAAGGACAAGCCCCAAGGAAAGGCAGTGCTAAATGAGGGCTGACTCCACTCTTCCCCTTCCCCCAGCCCCCAAGAATCTTCCATCTGACCTATCATTCCAGCTTCGTCTCACATTACTTCAGTTCCCACACCCTGTGTTCCAGCCAGACTGGCGTTATTTGCTTTTCACCAAACCAATATCCCATCTCCAAATCCAAGTCTTTGCACAGATGATTCCTTCATGCTCTTCTCACTTACAACCCCAGAATGTCTAGGTTCCTCCAAGGCTTAGCTCAGGGGAGTGTCACCTATGAGAATTTTTTTTTCTGATCCTCCTAGTTCCCAGGATTCTCATCTGCCTCAATTCATCATGGATTTACTGAGCAGCAGCATACCAAAGATGGAGTGTTGAGCTCTCAGTAAGGATGATCCAGGTCCAAGTCCCTCCTTTCACAGTTCCTAGCTATGTGGCTTTGGACAAGTCACTAGACATCTCTAAGCCTCACTTTCCTCATCTGGTAAATGGAGATAATAACCCCAATAGGACCAACCTCATAATGTTGTAAGTGAGATATTTTATAAATTGTAAAGTACTGTATGAATGGCAGTTATTATTATATCATTGAATCCACCCAACAGAACAAAAGCTCCTTGAACGTAAAGGACTATTTCACTTTTGTCTAGGCCGCAAGTTCAGTGCCTGGCTATATTTTTTTAAATTGCTTTTTGATGAGTCAACTAAGGTTAAGTGACTTGCCCAGGGTCACACAGCTAGTATCAAGTGTTTGGTCTGAGGCTGGATTTGAACTCAGGTCCTCCGAGGCCACAGCTCTATCCACTGCACCACCTAGTTGCCCCTTGGCGCTACATATATATAATATATATATATATATATATATATATATATATATATATATATATATATATATATATATATTTTTTTTTTTTAAACAGACTACAAGGAACTCCTAATAAAGAAACTCCTTCTACAAATATAGGTTTCACTTGCTCTACAACTTAGAGTTTTAAGAGAATTATCTAGGACTCTGGGAGATTCAATGACTTGCCCAGGATCCTACAGCCTGTATGTGTCTGAGACAAGACTTAAAACCCAGGCTTCCTGGCTCCAAAGCTCTCTCTCTACTATGTCACAGTGTCTCTCAGGCCTAACACATAGTAGGTACTTAATATATGTTTGTTAAATTGAATTGAATTGATCAAACTTGAATCACTGGTTTATAGACCATGAAGGATTTTTACCTCAGGCCACATAAAAAACCTGAGAGTGAAATTGCTTTTGAAAACAAGAAACACTGGTTTCTCTCCAGAGCTTTAGGCCATAGACTATATTCCCTGATTATTAATCCATTGAAAAAGGGGCTCCATCTACCCCTGGGGCATTAGAGCTGGCTACCAAGAGAGGTCTTCAAACCTCCTTCAAAAGATTATTAAAATCTGGATCTGCCGCTTAATTTTCATTGAACAAATGTCTTACCAGAGGCCATCCCAGGAGAGCACAGTTGCCTTAGACAATCAAGAATTATTGGGTGCTCACACTGGCCTCTTCCACACATCCTTGTTATCTCTTGCATAGTTCAACCACCTGACGCCTCTGAACTTATTGGGTTTTAAATGATTTCAGGCCACACCAGGGGCGCTAATCAGCAAATGAAGTTACTGTTCTTTAGTTTACTGCCAGTGTCTCGCCCAGCAGGGGACCTAACCCGGTGCAGGCATCTTGAGAATATTACAGTCGAAACTAGAGCATGGGATTTAACATTGGAAATTAGAAGTTGATCCTACTTCTTAAGCAAAATTGAGATTGACAAAATTGAGGTTTATCTACATAAACCCTTAAACAAAGATGTGGTTCTGAATCAAAATTAGGGAACTGAAAAAATGAAGTTGAGGATTTTGCACTATTTAATTTCTTAAAGGAAACTCTTCTATGGGGAAAGAAAGATATGGAGTGAAACTAGCGGGTTTCAGACTGATTGCAGGAAAAGCAATATGGCCAGGTGGCCCAAGAATCACTTAGAAAATTATTTCTGTAACTCCCAACATCAAATATAACCTATATTTGGATTTTGAGGAATATTAATCATTTAATTGTCCATAACCTAGTAAACAAAGGCCTTCTCACTAATTATTCCAGTTACAACCAAGTTGCCCCCATAAATGTTCTCCTTGCCTCCCATCTCTGGATTGCTTCCAATGTATCCTCCTATACAACCACCAATCTGATACTTCTAAAACACAGATCTGACCACGTCAGTCCTCTATTCAAATTTTTTCAATGGCTCCCCAATAATTGTAGTATAAAATAGAAATTCCTCAGTCTGGCATTCAAAGCTTTTGGCAATATGGCTCCCACCTACCATTTTACTCCTGTTCTATATTTCTTTCCATGTATTCTCTATTGCTGGCTGTTTCCTATATACAAAATTCAAGCCCCCACTTCTATGTTTCTACATAAATGGTCCCTCAAATCTGGAATGCATTCCTTCATTTCCTCATGAGATAGAGTTTCCTTCAAAGCACAGTTCAGCTATTATCTCCTACACATAATCATCCCTGATCTTCCCAGTTATTAGCACTCTCCCTCCTAAAATTACTCTCTTATTTTGCATATATTTGATATTTACTTTTTTGTGTATGACTTACATAACCCAAGTATAGTATAATCCCCTTGTGGGCAGGTGCTGTTTAATCTTTTTTCTTTGCATGCCCAGTTCCTAGAACATAGTAATAATAAATATTTCTTAAATTGAATCAAATTGTCTAGAAAAGCCAAGCTCAAATTATACCTGGTTCCACAGACCTTGCCGGCTCCAAAAAAAAGAATGTCACCATGCAAGTTCCTTCCAGTACACAGCCTCACAGTATGTCCATTTAGAAAGTGTTTTCCATGACAGCACTTCCAGAAGTTTAATTGTAGGTCTAAGAAAATAAACATTTGTTTTGGTTAGATTTCAGAAAAAAATGAGAAATTCTGCTGAGCAAGCTACTTTTGATGGAATGTTATGCATTCCAGCTGTGTGCCAGCTGAACACATGGTGTCCTAAAGGCTTGCAATTGAAATGAGGACTTAACAAGATCTGTATGAAATGGGGAACCTGGGGAATGAAAAGTCAGGTAATTAACTGGAAGATCTTAGATACAGATAAGACCAATATGATTCATCATCTTATAGGTCATTATGACAATTTTATATCTGATGTGAGATTTAGTTGGCATCCACTTTAAAACCCTGACATAATAGTGATATTCTACAGGAATTTTTTAAAAGTTTGCCCTGACTCTCCCTTACACTGATGCTCCCAATGATGGTGATTCAAGTTTCTGCTTGGCTGACTATAAAGGCAAACACATTATAATGGGCTATCCTACATGGAGCTGAGCCATCCTGTTAGGTTGGAATATTCTGCTGTGAATTGATAAAAATTGTACTTCTGTAATCTACAGTCACAGAGAAAGTGCCATTCCTTTTTTTCTGACTTTAATCTCTTGTCTCTGCTGCCCTTTCAATGGTTCCTATCTCTTGATGATGCTCCATTGTCTTATAGATGTTCATTCCTCTCCAATGAAACAATTCCTATGAGCTTTTCTCTCTCATAGGAAAAGGCGAAGCCTTCATGTATATGCAGACTTGCCTTAAAATTTCCTAACAAATCTTAGAATTTGAGGTGCATGTTAAATGATTAAATTATTGTTTTCTCAACATTCAAGGAGATTTTTTACAGAATTCCATGATTAGAAGGGATCTTAGCACTCATCTAGCCCTAGTCCTACACAAAAGAATCTTGCCCACAACACACATGATCACCTGACATGATCATGTGCCCTTTATTGGAGACTTTCTGTGACAGAAAGTCCACTACCTTTCAGGATAGTCTAGTCTTCTTTGGGATAGATCTCATTTAGTAGAAGTTTTGGTTGACCTCAAGACAAAATTAGCCTTTTGGTTTCTGTTTAAAGTTGAAGTTTCACATAAAGCATGTGGAATGTGTTCTTAAATTGGCTTTATTCTGTTTGCATCAAACCATGGAGGAGTGAAGATAAAATGTGTGTGCTCCTCACCTTTCAGCCTGAAAGTATCTGGGAAGTCATGGTAGTTTTTGTATTCCGTGAATGGTTGTGACCTTAGATGGATCCTATCTCTTCTCTTTTGGAAGAACTATCTATAGGGAAGGGGCTAGACTAGATTGGGAGGAGGAAAAGGAAAGAGGGAGAATTCTGCTCTTTCTGTATTTATGAAAATCATCCAGGCTTATAATAAGCTTGGAGTGCAAGGATTCATTTAAGAAAATGTTTCCTAAACTTCTTCATGAAACAAAGGCCAAACATTTGAATACTTATGTTTAACGGGGTGGTTTGGGTGCCAATCATGAAACATGGTAGTCTCCAAAAAATTCAAAATTTGTATCACCCACAAAATATATTTAATATGATCGTGCAGGTAGAGCCTTTGTGAGATGCTATGCCGTCTTGAGGAGAGGGGAAAGGAGAGGGAGAGGGAATAAATTTAGAACTCAAAATCTTATTAAAATGAGCATTAAAAACCAATAAATATATAAATTTTTGAAAAATTAATATCCACAGTCAATGGTGAGGCACAGAATTGGCATGGGTAGGTTATACAACAGTACAAATTAGAAACTACAAAAAAAAATGGCATCAAAGAAATGTATAGGTGCAAAAGAAGATGGGTTGGTCAAGAGGTGAGAGTGAGAGATAATGAACATCTGCTTCACTGGTATTGTCATGATATCAAGAGAACACAAATAATGCCCCCCCAAGATATTAAGTGGACACTCTATGGTGACCTTATGGGAAGTTATGGACAAGATTAAGACAGGGCAGACAGGTATGGATGAGTTGCAATATCCATTATCAGAGGTAACATCCATATTGATGAGATCATAGATCTGTTTCAATACACTTCAAAGAGTGGTTCAAGTGGATTAGAGGATCTAGTTAGTTGGATAGGTCTTTGGACAAGCCAGTTGTCTAAGAAAGATTAGCCCTGATGTTCTCTTTCATCTAATTTTTCTTTTCTTTTTTTTTTTTTTTGCTTTTTTTGGTGAGGCAATCAGGGCTAGGTAAGTGACTTGCCCAGGGTCACACAGCTAGTAAGTATCAAGTGTCTGAGGCCAGATTTGAACTCAGGTCCTCAGAGAGAATGAGGATGGAGGAAAGACTATTGCATTAGCAACTAAGAGACTATTAATAACTTTAGTGAGATCAGTATCAATGGTGATAAGATTAGGGGCCAGCTTGTAAGGGGTTAAGAAGAGAGTGAAAAGAGAGAAAGTTGAAGGCACATATTGTAAACAGCCTTTTGGAAGAGTTTGATTTAGTCTGTTTGGCCATAGAAGAAAAAGCAAGGGACAATGGGTAGAAGTTCACAGAGAATTAATTTGGACTCAAGGAAAAAATGTCTCCTAATAATATGAATTATCTAAAGTTTAACCCCATCCAATGAACACTTACTTAATACTTACGGTGTACCAGACAGAATCCTAAGTGCTGGAAATAACAACAAATGATATGTATATACTGTACCTTTAAGAAAAAAGTGGAATGACTTGTTTCCAGAATCACATATAACTTACAAACAGAAAAGAATTAAATACAGATCCTTGGGGTGCTCCACTAAAGACCTCCTCCCAAACTGACATACAACCATTAATGAATGTATACAATTTGGATCTGGACTTTTCAACCAGTTCTGATCATTCTAACTGTACTATTGCCTAATTTACATTTTCCCACCTTGTCCATGAGAATAGCATAAATGACTTTGTCAAACATTTGGCTGAAGTCTAGGTATTTATAACTATAACATTTCCATGACTGATTAGTTTAGAAACTCAATTTTAAAAATTTAAGCTTAGTCTGGTATGACCTGCTCCCAGTGAAGCCATATCGACTTTTTTCCAGGTGTTCTTTTTTCTAGAAGTAGCTCTGAAAAAAGCCCAATTCACGTCCAAGTCAAGACATCACTCTTCTGCATGATGTTATTGGTCCTCTTCAAGAACAAAAGACCACTAACAACTGGCTTTTGAGAATTATTGTTGAGGTTTAGGGGTTTAGGGGTGCTGGGACCCCAAAATCATAACATGTGTGTACTGTCTAAAAGAATTCTACCCAAGCCTCCTTTCAGTCAAACACAAGATTTATTAAAGATCTGCCATATTGGGCAGACTCTTAAGAAGTCTGAGCATCTGTAAATTATTGGCTAGATTGTGAAAATCTGAGCATTTTAATGGAGACAAGATGGACCTTATATACAGACAGACTATGGGAGGGATCTAGGAGTGGCCAAGTAGTTTATGATGTAATAGAACTCCAGGGACCTGGATCACCTGACCAAGGGAGAATGGAGTCTAGATAGGATTAAGGGTGGGAAGTGGCCTGAGGCCACAGGGAGGTAAGACAATGGAGGACTAGGCTAGGTTAAGGGTAACAGAATTGGCAGATTGGGTATAGCCACAGTGAAAGGCTTGTTGATGGAATTATAGCCTCAGGCAAAGACCAGATATTTGGCCACCTGGGAAAGTCCAGGGTTTTTCCTTTTGAGGTTCTGGATCCCATCCGCATCATTATTATTTCCTTTCTATCAATAACTCTCCCTTGCATAATAATGCTCTAGAATTTTGACAGGAACAAAATCAAGCCCTTGGACCTGCAGACAACAGACTCCAATCTCTTACCTTTTATTTGAAAATCGGATCATTTGTCCTTCCTCCCTTTAGCACCTCTCCATTTTTCATAGCCTTTCAGAGATCAGTGGGTGGCCAATGGTCATGTTGGCCAGACTTCTCACAACCTGAGAATATAATTTTTCTAGATCTGGTGATGTTTACTCAACAAAAGCAGCTGGCCATTCCTGTATTATCATTCCTTCCTTCAGATTTTGACTTCCTATTAACCATTTTTGTTCTGTCTTGTCCAGGCCCAAGATCATTTACAGTACAAAAAAAAATATCTATCTATCTATCTATCTATCTATCTATCTATCTATCTATCTATCTATCTATATATCTATATACATAGATATATATAGATACATCTATGTATATATGGTCCCTGACCTCATGGAGTTTATAGTCTAGTAAGGAGAAAAGAAACAAACACAGATAATTGTTGAAAGTAAAATTCTTCATTTGGGCTTTCACCCTTTCTTAGAACAGAGAATTAAAAGGATTTTATTATAAGTACATCAAGGTAGCAACACACTGAAAGGCTGACCACTGAAAATTAGCAATGGCTGCAAGGTGGGGACAACTTTTATAGTTAACTTTAAGACAACTGAGATAGGTCCACCTCAGCAAAAGAGGTTGGGCCCTTGAAACTTAGTTGCTCCCCAAGGTAGCAAGAATGTGACGATTTGCTGGGAGGGGTACATAACAGAGCGGGTAATACAAAGTAGCTGCAGACTTGGTATCTACTTCCCCACTAGATCACCCCCAACACTGGTTGATAAGCTGCACTTGGAACAATGGGCAACTGGGTCAACACAATTTTCAACATAACGCTAATTTACAATAATACCAAATGAGTATCATATAGAGTTATGGAACAGAATCCTATCTAGGTCGCAGGAGATAGATCACTACTGACAGGATGAATCCAGCAACACATGCTTTAGGGGATATACAGGGATTGAGCGTGCCCAATGGTATAGGACGAACATTCCAGACATACAGAACAGTACTATATATTATATATTAGATTAAAGTATATGTAAATTAAATATAAAAGATATGTTAAATATAATTATAATGAGTACTTATTGATTATTAAGCATCTACTGCCAGGTACTGGGGTGGGTGTGATGGGGTATGGGCCCAAAGTGAGACCTTTGTCCCAATTTGGGCTCCATTTGTCTATGGGCCCTAGCAAATCTTTGGACTGTCCTTGAATTCTCCTACTTGATCAAGGAGATCTCTGGGGTTCCCCTAAGGCCATGATTCCATCATTTTGGCTATACCCAATCCCCCAATTCTGTTATCCTTGACCTAGCCTGGCCCTCCATTATCTTGCCTCCCTGTGGCCCCAGGCCACTTCCCACCCTTGGTCCTATCTAAGTTCCATTTCCCTGGAATTCTATTACCTCATAGACTACTTGGCCACTCCTAGATTCCTCCCACAGTCTTTCTGTATATAAGGTCCATCTCGTCTCCACTAAGATGCTCAGATTTTCACAATCTAGCCAATAGCCCATAGATGCTCAGATTCCTTAAGAGTCTGGCTAATATGACAACTCTTCAATAAACCATATTTTTGGCTGAAAGAAGGCTTGGGTCAAATCCTTTTGGGCAGGACTTGAATGTTGTGATTTTGGGATTCCAGGACCCCTACCTCTAGACCTCATCAGGTGCTGGGAAGACAAATACAAAAATGAGATATTCCTTGCCATCAAGGGACTTATATCCTAATAGGTAAAACTATACAAATAAGAAAATGGTGTCACAAAAGAAAGTGGTCAGTGAGATCAAAGGGAAGTTGACTGACATATGCTTTCCAAAAATAATGACTTGATTATTATTCCCAGAAAAAGAAGGAAGAAGGAAGTGGACATGTGCCTGAACATGGCTACAGGATAGATGGTAAGATATCCTAAGTAAATGGGTATAATGTATAATTCGGGCTGACTAGATATAATGAATTAGGTATGTTTGTACTCGCTCATTCACTCACCAATTAATGTTCCCAGGCACAGTCTTTCCAAATCTCGTCTAGAGTGTGCTGTTCCTGGTGGAGAGAGTGTGTGTGGCATCTCCGAGTTATAGGATTGGTCTCTGAGAGCCCTTCCAACTCTATCATGTTTTTCTGCAATTCTATGAAATTTCTAGTTGTTATAAATAGTCCATATATCTGGTCTAGTGGATAGACAGCTTAATCTGGGGTCAGAAATATCTGGGTTCAAATTTTGTCTCAGACACTTAGAAGCTATGTGTCTGGGCAAGTCATTCACAACCTCAATGAGCCTCCATCTCCTCTTCTATAAAATGGGGATAATAATAGTACCTCCCTCACAGAGATGTTGGGAGAAGCAAATGAGATAATATATGTCAAGTAATTTCTAAGGCTTAAAGCACTACACAGATTTGAGCTATTACCATGTTCATTAACACGCATTTTCTGGGAACCTTCTACATATGCATATGTACCTTCTACATAAGAAAGGGGGGTCATTTTCTATCCATCTATTTCAAAGATCTCAAATAGAGCTCAAATGCTGAGTGCTATCTTGACCCAAAGTTAAATCTTTCTTATTAACAGAAGGTTGACAGAAAACAAGAATTCTTCACTTTCTCGATTTTTACTGTGTAAAGCCTTAAAAGGGAGCCGTCATTTTATATTAAAGTATTGGGACAGTAGCCTTTGAAAAAGATGTACAATCTAATTAAAATGAGGAGATTATCCTCCCTTGGAATATTTGCAAAGCCTAGAAAGGTAATTTAATGAAATGTATACAATTTTATCTGGCTTTAATTTTTAATGAAATAATTTATAATAAGTGTCCTTCATACCTATTCCCTTCAATTACCTGCATTAGCCAAACTGAGGAACCTGTTTACAAACAGACAGAAACTGGGGGGAAAGCTTTGTGATAAGGAGAGGACTGAGGCCTTAATGAAGCATACCAGCAATCCCCTTTTCCTTCTATTTAATATCACATTTGAGCTTGGGTAGGGATTTGTCCCCTGCTTGAGGTCTCATAAGTCAAAAAAAGATCAGATAAACTGGAGATGTGTTTGAATGTGCTTTTCAAATTAGCTCATGGAACAGAGCCTGGGGATATTGAAAATGTTAGGAAGTCCAGGACAGTAGTTACCTAAGAATTAAAAGTATCCAATTTCCATTGCAATGGAACACAAAACAGCCTGTTTTACAACAGAGGACACATAGCCCAAAGAAGTCCTAGTTTCTTCCTGTTGTGCCCCCAAATCCTAGAAATTGTTTTGCTATGGGCAGGTGCATGTACATGTAGACAGATCTACAGATAAGCACACATGCATGACTTCCATAACCAGATCGGTATCTAGCAGTTTTGGTAGTGGGATAGGAAGCACTTTGTATGTAATAGTCTATTTTTAGGACAAATTTAGCTAAGGTGGGGAGAAGGACATGGACCCCAGGGTGCCAGACTTTGGGGATAAGACAGAGATGTCATGATGGGGTGTGGGTGGGATTGCATTAAAGGAGGGATGGTCTAGATAAACAATCAAGTGGGGATTGCTGCTGAAAGGAAGTATGCCATTTAGTATATTTTTAAATTATTTTTATTATCTAGTTGTAAAACTCAGTTGTACCTAAGCTGCTAAGGGACTGCCAGAACCATCAGTCCTTGAGGTGGTAATCTCTATAGACTGTACCTGGTTAATTGGAACATTTTTGAAGTTATAAAATACAAGGGAAACAAAAAAATGGCATCCATGTCCTAATATTAATTGTCTGGATGGGGGGGGCAGAATAGAGGTACCACTCTTAGTACTTAAATAATTTCCTTCTGGTATAGACAGTGTTCCTGGTGGGTAGAATGCTGACTTTGGACTCAGTAACGCCTAGATTCATTTCCTGCCTCAGATATATAGTGGCTATGTTTGGCATAGTTGTTTAATATTTTAGTGCCTCAGGTAATGCTCTAAGACTATTAACTTCATAGAATACACTGATCTGTCTGGGCAGAGGAACCCCATCACTGGGATTTCCTTTCCAAATATTCAAATAGGTTTATGATCTTATTGATTCCCTCTAATGATGGCAATTGGACCCCATCCATCTCTGCCTGTCTTCTGAGACTTGTCCATCATTTTCCAAAAGTTCACCACAGAGAGGCAGAAGTGGGGAACCCAACATATTGGAAGTCTTCCTCACTTTCCCATGTTGTCACCATACCAACAACAAATTATTCTGACTTTCTATCTGTCGTTGGCTGCCCTTGTCACCTGACCCATCTTCCATCTCTTACAGAGAGATCTATAATGAGGCCTATTATTCCTATTGTTCTTTGGAGTTTCTAGTTGGTTATATGTTACACACTGCTCCCACCCACCATACAACATTCCATTGCCCAAATGTGATACTTCTTTTTAGTTTTTGGAGGCACTGGTGCTCCATGTTTCATTGTGCTATTATTGTTGTTTTTCAGTCATGCCTGACTCTTTGTGACTCCATTTGGAATTTTCTTGGCAAAGATGCTGGAGTGGTTTGCCATTTCCTTCGCTAGCTCATTTTATAGATGAGGAACTTGAGGCAAACAGGGTTAAGTGACCTGCCCAGGGTCACACAGCTAGTAAGTGTCTGAGGTCATATTTGAACTCAGGAGGATAAGTCTTCTTGACTCCAGGCTTGGCATTCTATCCACTGCACCACCTAGCTGCCCCTTTCACTGAGCTATAGCATAAAATTACAATAAAATGGTCATATTGAACTAAGGGGCATTTGCTTTCATTATCTTTTCCAAGTATGGGCTCAGCTTACTGTCTATTTGAAACATTTATTCCAGATAAATATGCCATTGGTTTAGTTCTATAGGGTGTCCATCCAAATGCATAGTGAAAGTCATGCAAAAGACATTCTTGGTCTTTTCTGTGTGGATGGATGGGCCACAAACTTTGGAGTGATTACAGATTTATTCCAGATTCATTCCCAAATCAGCAGGTCATTCTAAAACAGGAGCATCTGAAGGACCTCACAATTCACAGCAAAGCCTTCATTAAACTGGATTCTGCTGGATCTTCTTCAACACTGTAGTATGTATACATCTCTTTGTTTTCTTCCTACTTTCATGTTATTATCAGAGTCACTTAATAGGCATATTTCTGTTACAGCTTCCAAGGATTCTAAAATGATCGTGATGTGTGGATAGGACACATTTGGCTAAAAAAGAGCTTATAGAGCAACATTCTTCCCACTGAATCTTTTTTTCATAATAAAAAAAAATAAGCACAATGCTATCTTATGTTCTCTACACTTTCAGCCAATTGTGAATAGATAAAAGATGTGGTTCCATTATTGGATACTGCTAGTGAAAATCTGCTTTGTTCTGTACTAATTCAGGTATAGATGGCATTCAAACATGTTTTGTATAGATGGGAGTATGAACATATTGTAATTACTTACGCTCTCTCAGTCAACTTTTTTCAGTTTTATTACATTCCAAGATTTTTTTCATTGCCTTTGGTATATTTATCAAATTCAGATACCTTGTATATCAGTCTTTGAATGGCCTCACGATTACATGGCACTCATCATGCATCTTCTCTTTATATACTTGGTTTTATCAAGCTGCTTTTGCCATCTTTGTTCCCTTTAGTGCCACTGAGATCGCCTCTGTAAGCACCACAGGGAGTGTGATGTTAGCATCCAGGTACAGTGGTCCCTTTCTTGATGGAGGAAACAGTTTGCTGAAAGAGAATTTGCAAATCTTTTCTATCTTTCTTCTGTTTATAATCTTTCCATTTTCATCCTTGAATGACACTGGGATGACTTCAGTGAGATATTTTGCCAAACTCTCTTTAAATTATTATACTCCACAGATTTTCTCTGCTTTATGAGATATTGCTACCCATAATTATCTCTCATGTAAGATTTTACAAATAAGTTAGGTTTTGCATTTTTTTTATTTTGTCTTATTTTTGTAGCCAAAGCAATTTTTACAAAAATTAAATGACCCTCTGTTCTAAGTGGTTACAGTGGTAAAGTGGTAGGGAAGGAAGCTGAAGGTGCTAGGACTCACATAGTTTTTTGGCAGTCAATGAACTCCTGTTTCTAATCTGAACGTACACTAAATGTGTGATCCTTGTTTGCTGATGGAGGGCCTGAATCACGTCAATCTTCACATTCTTGATATAAATGAAAATGGAAGAAAAAAAGTTGTACCTGTTAAAATGGCTCACAGGTAATTCAAGGATAGACAGGAAAAGGAGTTAGCAGAGTGGGCTCTATCATACAAAGAAAGTAAAAGAAAAATTATCTCATGGGACACTTAATGACCAGGTATTCCAGTTAATGCTAAATATATGCAAAAAAGGCAATCATGAAAGTATAGGCAGCATGTATGCCAACATCGGTGACTAAGAACAAGTAATAGGGAAAAAAACTATGAAGAACTTGATAAGACCATTCAAATCAAATCAACATATCCTCTGACATTTGGTGACGCTGATGCAAAAGTTGAAAAATAAGAATTATATGGGAAGGTTTGGTTCAGGAGAATGCAATGCTATAAGCCAAAGATACAGTTTATACAAAAGGCTTATGTCTCTATATCATGAATCCCTTATTTAAAAAAAAAATTAATGACAATATCTGGACAAGATGAGCAGTAAAAAACAACTACATTTTGCCAAACAGGACCAAAAAAACCTTGTCATTAATGTATCAGATGTTTGGACATAGGAAGACCATTGACTCAGCAGACCTAAGAAAAGAATTAAAGAGGAACAAGAATTCAAAGGAGAATTCAAAGAAGAAGGAGGAGGAGGAGGAGGAAGGTTAAGGGAACATGTTCTGAATAATGAAAATCAATTTAAATCTGAACTATTAAAAAGATCAGTGATTTTTTTTAAAGATGGGAAATGGACAACAGAAATGACATGGTTTTTAAGTACAATAATTTCACCTACAGTTAACCATTGTATATTAATTCCCACAACAAGGAGACCAAAATATCTGAGAAAGTACCTTATTCAGCAGACATCAGACATTCTCTCCTTTAAAATTTTTTTAAACAATTTTATTTGAAGTTTTGAGTTCCAAATTCTATCCCTTCCTACCCCCCCCCCTTTCCTGAGATGGTAAGCAATCAGATATGTTACACATGTGCAAATTATGTAAAACTTTTCCATATTAGTTATTTTGTACAAGAAGACTCAAATAAAAGACAGAAAGAAAGAGAGAGAGAGAGAGAGAGAGAGAGAGAGAGAGAGAGAGAGAGAGAGAGAAAGGAAGGAAGGAAGGAAGGAAGGAAGGAAGGAAGGAAGGAAGGAAGGAAGGAAGGAAGGAAGGAAGGAAGGAAGGAAGGAAGGAAGGAAGGAAGGAAAATATCATGCTTAAGTCTGTATTCAATCAATATTCATTCTCTAAAGGCAGATAGTATGCTTCATCATTAATCCTTTCGGATTGTCTTGGATCATTGTATTACTGGGAATAGCTAAGTCATTTACAATTCTTCAAACAGCATTGCCTTTACAATGTATAATATTATTCTGATTCTGTTCACTTCACTATGCATCAGTTCATGCAAGTCTTTCCAGATTTTTCTGAAATTATCCTGCTTGTCATTTCTTACAGTACAATAATATTCCATTACAGTTATATACCACAACTTGTTTTGCCACTCCCCAGTTGATGGGCATCACTTTGATTTCTAATTCTTAACCATATGTGCTATGATTATTTTTATACTAATAGGTCCTCTTCCATGAGGGAAGGGGGATGTCTTTAGGATATAGACCTAGCAGTGGTATTGCTGGACCAAAGGGTATGCACAGTTTTATAGCCCTTTGGCCATAGTTCCAAATAGCTCTCCATCAGGTGGGATCAGTGCACAACTCCACCTATAGTGCATTAGTGCCTCAGTTTTCCTACTATCCTCCAACATTCAACATTTTCCTTTTTTCTTTTTTTGTAATATTAGCCACTCTGATAGGTGTGAGGTGGTACCTCAGAGTTATTTTAATTGATCTCTGATCAATAGTGATTTAGAGCACTTTTTCATATGACTATAGATAGCTTTAATTTCTTTAAAAATTGACTGTTCATATCCTTTGACCATTTATCAATTGGGGAATGACTTTTGTTTTTATAAATTTGACTCAGTTCTCTATACATTTGAAAAATGAGGCCTTTATCAGAGATACTTGTCGCAAAAAATTTTCCCAGTTTTCTGCTTTCCTCATAATTTTGGTTGTATTTGTTTTGTTTATGCAAAAACTTTTTAATTTTAAATAATCAAAATTATTTATTTTACATTTTTTAATGCTGTCTATGTCTTCTTTGGCCCTAAATTCTTCCCTTATCCATAAATCTGACTTGTTTATGGTATTACCCTGTAGATATAAACCATATACCCATTTTGACCTTATCTTGGTGTAAGGTATGAAATGTTGGTCTATACCTAGTTTCTGCCATACTGTTTTCCAGTTTTCCCAGTAGTTTTTTTTTTTATCAAATAATGAGTTAACATCTGACATTCTTGCCAAAGTGAAGAGAGATAGGAGCTCTTGATACTGTAGAAATCCCAGTTCTGGTAAAAAGAATAAAACAAGCAAAAAATGCCACTTTCTCTCATCCCCATTGTTTCTGAAGTTCTGCAGCTCGGTTATACCTACACCAACACATAGTCTAAAACTGGTATCAAACAAGGCTAAAATAGCTCAACAGGATAGTGAGAAGTTTTTGGGGGAAAGAATTAAATGACATGAATTCACAGCAATGTAGTTTAGTTGGAAAGAAAACTGGAAGCCTCAGTTTGGATCCTAGCTTGGCCATTTCCTCACTCTGTGATCTAAGGAAAGCAATTTCTTCTTATTCAGATTCTTTTTGCTCTTCTGTAAAAATAGGGATAATAAGATTCGTACTATCTACCTCATCAGGGGACTATGGGGAAAGTAACTTGTAAGGCTTAAAGCTTTTTATTCAACCTAAAAGTCTATGTGTCTAAAAGTGAACATATTCTTTTCCTATCTAAACCAAGACACCCACCAAGATTCATTTTTTTTTCTTTTTTGAGGGCAGCACCATACTTCCAGTCACCTAATTATGTAACTTTGGAGTTGTTCTAGATTGTTCTTCTCCCTTGATACACCCTGCCCATATCTAATCAGTTGCCATTTCTTATTCATTCTACCTTCTCAACATCATTCGTACCCCTCCACAGGTCCATCATTCTAGTTCAGTTTTAATTATCTTTCACCTGGTCTATTATAAGAAAAAATACTAACTAGTCTCCCTACCTTTCTTCCCTCTCTGATCTCTCCTTCATTCAGCTTCCAAAATGAGAGAAAGATTCAATCTTGTCCCTCCCAAATTTAACCTACCCTATGCTTTAGTGACTCTATATTGCCACTAGGATTAAATGTACAATCATGACTCTTTTTTTAAAAAAATTTTTAGGCAATTGGGGTTAAGTGACTTGGGCAGGGTCCCACAGCTAGTAAGTGTCAAGTGTTTTTGGTCTGAGGCCGAATTTGAACTCAGGTCCTCCTGACTTCAGGGCTCGTGTTCTATCCAGTGAGCCACCTACCCGCCCCCAATCATGCCTCTCAAACCCCCTTTCAATGTGACTCCAATTCATCTTTCCAAACCTGTTTCATATTCCTTTCGCTCACAGGCTTCACATCATAGGAAAGCTGGACTACTATTTGTTCCCCAAACACAATATCCAGACGACCACCTCCATAAATGTGCAAAAATGATTTTCCAAATGTAGGAAGTACAGCCTCTTCTACTTCACCCCTCTAAATCATTATCTTCCCTCAGGGAGCAGCTTCAATAAACTTCCTCTGTGAAGTTTTCCCTAGTTCCAAGCGTTTTTAGCAGTCTTTTCCTCTTCAGATTACTTCATATTTACTGTCTTTTAAAATTAAATTAATTTCTTCAATTATCAAGCATTTATCCCCTTCTACCTCCCCTCTGCCCCAGGAGAAAAAAGAAAAAAAAAAAACAAAACCCATCTCACAAATACAGTCATGCAAATCAGATTTTCATATTGGCCATGTTCAAAAATGTGTGTCTAATTCTGCATGTCAAATCCATCACCTTTCTGTAATGTGTAGCATTCTTTTAAGTTCCAACAAAAATCCCACCTTCTACAGGAAGATTTCCCCAACTTCTCAAGTAGAATGCCATCCCTCCATTATTTCCTAATTATCCTATAGATAACTTGCTTTGTATATATCTGTTTGCATGTTGTTATCTCAATTAGATTGTAAGCTCCTTGACGGCAGAGACTGTCTTTTTCTTTTTCATCATTTCCCTGGCTCTTAGTACAATGTCAGACAAATAGTAGGCTCTTTGAAATGTTTATTGATTTATTGAACTGTGCTCTAGGAATACAGTATTGTTCTTATAGTATCAATTTTCCCCTGGTTCTGTTCATTTCACTCTAAATCAGCTCATATGTCTTTCCCAGGTATCTCTATCATCTACTTCCTCATTTCTTAAGACACAGTTGTATTCTATTATATTCATATGTTACAATTTCTTCAGGAACTCCACAATCGATGGTTAACATTATATTTTCTTTCCTCTATAGTCCAATACAAAATCACTTATGCTACATTATAGAATCAACCTTTAGTATAAGTGACTTCATATTCGACCATACAGAACATATAAACATATAAACTCCTTCTAGACAGAAATTATTTTTAATTTTTTTATTACTAAACTAATGCTTTCTACAGTGTTTATATATATATGTATATATATGTATATATATATATGTAGTATATATATATATATATACATATATATATTTGTTAAGTTGTTATTGTTAGTAGTAGTAGTATTAAGTTAGGAATCAGTATATTTAGCTACATGCCAGTGAACTACATTTATCTTCCTGAGACTTTTCTAGTCCCAATGTGTTATTAGCAGGTAATCAAGATGTTTACCATATGTAAATGATGAATAAACATCCAAAGTAGAAGTAGGAATCAATAGAACTGAATTTAAAGAAAGAGCATTAAGAAAAAATGTGTGAGGGGCAGCTAGGTGGTGCAGTGGATAGAGCACCGGCCCTGAAGTCAGGAGGACCTGAGTTCAAATCCGGCCTCAGACCCAACACTTGACACTTACTAGCTGTGTGACCTTGGGCAAGTCACTTAACCCCAATTGCCTAAAACCACCCCCTCCAAAATGTTTGAAAGACAGACTGTTGTGTGTGCATCAATCTATCACTTCAGTTAAAGATACATAACCCAAAAAAGCTAATTTAGTGACAAGTTGAGCAAATTGGTTTTCTAGAAACAGTTGGTTGCCTAAATGTTTCATTTCTCAACCAATTGTGCTGCCATCTTGTAGATAACCTGAAAAAGTGTAAAGATTCACCTACTATCATATTTGCAATCCCTTTCTTGCTTCCATTACAGTAGCAAATTTGAGAAAAGAAGAAATGTGTGCTGTCAAATATCAAATTCCTTTGGAAAAATTTGCCTCTTTTATGTGTAGACCAAATTTCTTTTTTTTTAAGAATTTGTTTAATGCCCAGCAGCAAATGAAAGGGGCACACTCTTAATTGTTGTAGCAAAAAGGAAAAAAATCCATAATACATGAATATAAGACATTATAAAATCATGTTATAAATTATCAATAGTCTAAGACAGCAATGGAAACATTCATTGGAAGTGAAGTTTAAATGATGCAAATGTATTTCTTCCTTTTAAGAATGCGATGTGGATCCAGACAATAAAGATAACTTTAAAAAAAAAAAGAATTCTTCAAATCAATTAAAAGTCATTAAATTAAAAATCATTCAGCATCCACCAGTTTACTCATTGGTTACCTTTTGTTGGCCATGATTTACCATCAAATAGGTCACAGTATAAGCAAAACAGCATTTTCCTCTTTGAAATATTTTTTATTGAAATGTAAGTCAGAAAGTAGCAATTAGTGGCATCTGAAAAATTCTCCATCTCAATTAAGATTTTTGGCTGAAAAGGCAATATCCCTCTCACAGAGATGTGTCTCTTATTGTTCCTTGTGTGAATTTTCCTCTAAATAATGATAGTTTAGCTCATAAGCTTAAAAGAATGATTTTTGAACTCTAAAGGCATTTTATGTTACAGATATTTAAATCTATCAATGAAATGTTGAAACAGTATATTATTGCTTTGCAGTTTATAATAGGAAGGTAAACCTGGTATTATGTTATCTCCCCAAGACTAGGCATAAGAACAATTGGGTTGGTTACTTCATGTTAAGAAAAGAATGAATACCAACATTTGGTATAGTAGTATGAACCCAGTCCCCAGAAAAACAGCGTTGTTGGTGAAGAACATATTTCCTGTTATTAATTAGACTTGCACCTATCTTTGATTCTGACTTACAGGAATATTTTCCAGTGGTTCAACTACGACAGGCATGACTTTCTGAGGCTTACATTCCCATGACTGCTGACTTCAAGAAATGCAGAACCCTTCAACTCAGGTCAAAAATGCTTTGGCTAAATCTTGGTTTGGCCTTTGAAGGGCCTCAGTTTAGTATTAAGAATTCAAAAAGAATGTGAGGAATATGGTGGAGATAAAGTAGAAACACCAGAAAGCTAAAATCCATAATGAATTGCAGTCTAAGATGTGAAAACCAGGTGAAAAGGCCTGAAGAAGGGCACAGACACTCAATCTTAAGGAGGTTATTGTAGTAGTATAGAGAAGAGTTCAATTTCCTGTCAATTAAAGGTAGAATATCCAAAAGAAATAAATGTTGATTTGGGAAATGAACATCTATCTATTTAAGAAGATGGAATCTGAGAATAGGATTTGGATTTTTGACCAATAACTTTCAATATTGAAATGATAGCACAGAGGACACTAAATGAGAAACAGTAAAAATGCATTTGCCTAAAGATTTGTGAATCCAATCAAGATGGTTTTAAACCACTGTTTTTAATCTAGAGTGTGTGTGTGTGTGTGTGTGTATATATGTGTGTGTGTGTGTATACACAATATATATATACATATACATATATATACTATATTTATATTTATATTGGTGAAGTGACTTGCCCAGGGTCACACAGTCTGAGACTGGATTTGAACTCAGGTCCTTCTGACTCCAAGGCCAGAACTCTAACCACTGTACCACCTAGCTGCCCCTAATCTAGAATATATTATTAAAAAATACTTTGATAATGTTTTCCAATATAATTGGGCTTTTTTGTAATCCTATGTATTTTATTTTACATATTTGAAAACAACATTCTGAGAAGAGATCCACAGATTTCACCAGAACATCAAAATCACCAGACTACCAGATACACAAAAAAAATGAGAACTCCTGTTTTAAACTAAGAAAGGAAAAGGAGAAGGAAAACTCACCACATATACCTGCAAAGTTTAGTACCACAGGGAAGAGCAGGCACTGCATAGGAAGAAGAACATCAGATTGGAGAAAGCAGTGTTTAAGAAGAGAAAAGACTATAAAAAGAAACAATTCCACTTGGGAATTCTAGAGAATCAATTTAAAAAACTGGTTGAAATAAAAACAACTTTTTTGCAAAGTTGCAGGATATAAAATAAACCGACATAAATCATCACATTTTTTATGTATTACCAACAAAGTACTGCAAAAAGATATTAAAAAAAAAAGAAGTTCCCTTTAAAATAACTGTAGACAATATAACATACTTGGGAGTCTACCTGTTAAGACAAAGCTAAGAACTTTATGAACACAATTATAGAACACTTTTTCACAAATAAATTCAGATCTAAATAGTTGGAAAAGTGTTAATTGCTCATGGGTAGGCTAAACCAATATAATAAAAATAACAATTCTACCTAAATTAATTTACTTACTCAGTTTCATGGCAATCAAACTACCAAAAATTATTTTATGGAGCTATAAAGAAACAATAAAATTCATCTGGAAAAAAATGGTTAAGAATATCAAGGGAATCAATTAAAAAAATGCGAAGGAAGGTGGTTTGCTATACCAGATTTCAAACACTATTACAAAATGGTAATCATCAAAACAGTCTGGTACTGGATGAGAAGTAAAGCAGTGGATCAGTGGAAGAGATTAGATATATGATGCACAGTAGAAAATGACTGCAGTAATCTAGTGTTTGATAAACCCAAAGATCCAACTTTTGAGGATAAGAACTTACTATTTGACAGGGATTGCTGGGAAGGCTAGAAAGCAATTTGGCAGAGAGTGGGTATTGCCCAACATCTCACACCATATGCCAAAATAAGGTCAAAATGGGTACATGATTTAGACAAAGGGTGATACCATCAACAAATTATGGGAGCATGGAACGGTTTACATGTCAGATCTATGGATAAGGGAAAATGTTATGATCAAGCAAGAGATGAAGAGTGTCTCAGAATGTAAAATGGGTACTTTTTATTGTATAAATTTTAAATGTTTTTGCACAAACAAAACCAATGCAGCCAAAATTATAAGGAAAGCAGAAAACTGGGAGAAAAAAATAATAGAAAGTTTCTTTGAGAAAGCCCTCATTTCTTAAATGCATAGAGAACTGAGTCAAATTTATAAAAATAAAAGTAATTCTTGATTTGACAAATGATCAAAGGACATAAATAGGAAGTTTTCAGAAGAAGAAATCAAAGTATACTATAGTCACAGGAAAAAATGCTCTAAATCACTATTAATTAGAGAAATGCAAATTTCTGAGGTACCACCTCACACCTGTCAAATTGACTAATATGACAGAAAGGGAAAATGATAAATGTTGGGGAGGATGTGGGAAAATTGGGACTCTAAATGCACTGTTATTGGAGTTACAAACTGATTCAACAATTCTGGAGAGAAGTTTGGAACTATGCACAAAAGTCTCCAAAACTGTGCATACCTTTTGATCCAGGAATAGTACTACTACGTCTGTAGCCCAAAGAGATTTTTAAAAAAGGGAAAGGACCTATGCACACAAAAATATTTATAGCATCTCTTTTTGAGGTGGCAAAGAATTAGAAATTTAGGAGATGTCTTTCATCGGGGAATTGCTAAACAAGTTGTGGTTTGGGATGGAATATGATTGTGCTATAAGAAATGATGAGCAGGATGCTTTCAGAAAACCTGGAAAGACTTACATGAACTGATGGAGAGTGAAGTGAGCAGAACCAGGAGAACATTACACACAGTAACAGCAACATTGTAAGAATGATTAACAATGGATGACCTAGCTATTCTAAGCAACATAACCATGTAAGAAAATCCCAAAGGACTCATGATGAAAAGTGTTATCCACCTCTAGAGAAAGAATGGATGACATCTCAATGAAGATCAAAGAATACTTTAAAAAGAAAAAAAAACTTTATTTTTCTCAAGTTTTTTTTTGTCTATGTTTTCTTTCAAAAGATGAATAATATGGAAATGTTATGCATGTGTGTTGAGAAAATAAGTGTAGAGAATGCAACATGCATCAAGCTGTGGTTCCCAGTCTTTTTAAGTATGGTCCCTTTTTAAACATCAAAAAAGGATTTGCAGATCCCTCCCTCCACACAATATAGAAAGTATTTATACTATGAGTATTTGCTGATTGAGAAAATGTGCAATGACAAAAAAAAAGTTACCGTTAATTCAGTGATCCTTTCAAATGAATTTGTAATCTATCAATCGTAACATGATCTACACACATTTTTAAAAATAGGGGTACATATATGTGCCAGATATATTTAATCAGTCTATAGAAGTACTATGTGCTTATTTATAGATCCACATGCCAATTCATAAACTCCTTACTTTCTAATTTTTCAAAATGCATATTCAATTAGAAGATATCATAAATCTTTTAGTTCTGGTTTCCCAGCAATTTTTTCAATTCTGTATTTTCTCTTTTATTCATCTTTTTGTTACACTAATCCAAAACTGAAAGAGGGACATTGAAATCTCTTATTGTCTATGTCTTCTTATAGTTCAGTTGATTCCTTTTTTTATGAATTTAGCTGCTAAGGTATTTGGAGCATATAAATTTAATATTCATATTGGTTTGTTGTCTATGTTTCTTTTCAACATAATGTAGTTTCATTTTTTGTTCTTTTTCACAATGTAAATTTTCTTTTAAATTTTCTGGTGTCATAATTACTCCTGATTTTTTTGATTTACCTGATGTGAAATAAAATTTTTTCCATGATTCATTTTTATTCTATGGTTGTCCTCATTTATGGGTTTTTTTCTTGTAAGCAACAGATTTTGGAGTTGTGTTTTCTTATCTAATCTGTCACTCTTTTTTATTTTATTGGGATATTTAATCCATTTACATATAAAGTTATGAGTTAGATTTATATTTTTCTCTATTTCCCTCTTTTTTCAAAATTAGTATTTTCCCCTCTTTCTCTGTAAATGTGGTACTTTGTTTCTTCAGTAATTTTAGTTTTACCTACTTAAAAGCAATGCTATTCCCTCCAGAATTATGCCTTTCATCCTCAAGCCCAATACTATCATTTGTTCCCTTTTTCCTTAGATTTGGAGTTTTGCTCAATGTATTAGTTAATTTTTCTTTCTTTTATCTAGTTACTTAATTCTTCTTTTTTTCTTCTTTAAATTAGTCAAATAAAACACTCTGTTCTTTCCCATCAACATATTTTGTTCATTAGGGTTTTTTTTTATTTAATTTTTTTGGCTTTCTTTTAATATAAAACACTTCAAGTCTTCATTATTTACCTTACCTTCCTGTCCATTCTAGTGTTTTACTCTTTGATTTATGGAAGTTATACTTATTTGGTTCTTCTTTATTCTCTATATTCTTCATGGAATTAAACCTTCCAAGGTATTTATTTTTGGGTTCTGTCTTCTAGGTATTTTCTGTTATTACCTCATGGATCTTGCCCCCAGATGCATTTTTCTGTTGTGTCTCATTCTTCGAAATACCAATTCCTGAGGGTGATAGAGAGGATATCACCTCATAGTGGGAATGATCCTGTACTCCTGGTTGTGCAGATTATTATTATCCCTGCCCTCTGATGGTCATTTATTTCCTATTTGCCATGAAATCTCCTTTCTGCCCACCAATTCTTCTGGATGTCAGTTGTCCCTAGACAACTCTCATGCATCTTCTCCTAAGGCAAGATGAGCAAACTCTCTGAATACTAAATCCCTAACTACCCCATGCAAGGATTCTATCTTCCCTTATAGATCATTTATTTTCCCATATGGGAGCATGCATCAATGTTGCCCCATCTCACCTTTGAAACAAAATATTCCTGTCTTTCCTTTTGTTTCATTCTCTCCATTTGCCTCCTTGCCCATTCTCTCATAGGTTCTCTTCTTCCTAAGACACTACTATTCTCCCTTCATCATTAATCTTTGACTTGTTGATGATATGCCATATATTCTATTCTATTGTCTTCCTCCTCTTTCACCTTTTATGCATCCTCTCTTATATAGCTTATTTTTTTGTTGTTCCTCACTGTTAAAACACCAATTCCTGTAGGTGATAGGGAGGATATTTCCCTATGATAGGAATTTCCCCATGTGCCCAATTGTGCAATTATTACTAATCCTTGCCCTTTTTTCCTCATTTGCCTCAAAATCTTCTCTCTGGGTACATGCCTTGCCATATTTCTGAATGCCAGTTGACCCCAGGAGCTCTGATTCCCCTTCTCCTGATACAGGATGAGTAGATTCTCTGAGCACCAAATCCCTGAAGATAGCACCTGTTGTAAGGTCCTCATCTCCCTATTTAGAATATTTCTTTATTTTTTCCAAGAGAAGCATTCAACAGTGGTACCACTCTTATCACTGAAACAAGATTTCTCCTTGTACTCTCCATTTTTTCAATCCCTTCTATCCCTCCTGACCAATTCTCCTGTAGGCTTCCTTCTTGCTGAGAGATTACCAGAGTTATTTTCCCTTAATTGTTAACCTTTGACTTGATTAGGATATATCACATATTCTCCTCTATCTTTCTCCTTCCCTCTCCTCTTTTATGTATTCTCTCATTCTGCAGCCTGGTCCTCCCCCCAAAAATACCACCACTAACAACAACATTGTTTTATTTCTATGCAAAGTGTTGTGAGATTTAGTCTGTGATGCTTCAGTCTTGTTTTTCAACTATCACTTCTATTTGACTTCTTTCACCCTTCTCTCCTTGTTGTTTGTGCTTCATTATCAAAGAGGACCAATGACATCAAGAAGGTGATGTCTTGACTTGAAAGTGAATTGGATTTGAGTGAGGGAGGGCTGTCCAAACTCAGCAGCCCCACTCTCTCCTCCAGAGCCTTCTGGGTCCAGTGTCAAGACAGATAAGGACAACTGGAGATGACCCCAGACACAGTGGGAGACTTTGCCCTTTTTAAGCTAAGATCTTTCCCAGGTCTCAGTTTGTCTGAGACAATACTCAATCAGTGACTAAGGCTAGGTAAGAAAAGAAGCAAAAAGCAGTCTCTTTGGCCTACTTTAAAAAAAATTATTTAGAAGGGGAAGACCCTCAGGGTTTCTGGCCAGAACAGAAACAATTGCCATTTACACTCACTCTGGGCTGTCAGAACCCAAACAATGACCAAGTGAGGCTTAAGCTGGGACCTATTGTTGGCCATTCAGTGAGAGCCAGAGTTATTTGGATTTTAAGGCATGGTCCAGTTGACTCCCAATGGACTTTATCTCAGCCCGGTTTTCCAGTGCTGTATTTCAAGAAATCATATATGAAACTACATAGGGCAAAAGATTTAATTGTCCCAGTTTTTTTTTAATGACAGAATAAATAAGCAGTAAAAGAAAAAAAAATCTAGCTGTAAACCCCAAGATATCTTCTGAGGGTTCAGTGATCAAAATTTACATTCCTTTGAGCAGAGCATCCAGATGAGGGTATGATTTCTCATGTGGACAGAGGGGAAGGAGGGAGAGGAAGGAGAGAGAGAAAGAAAGAAGGAAAGAGAGAAAAAAGGAAGAAAGTAGCAGCATTGTCCAACTGGAACTGCCCAGTTGGGCCCCCAGTGGGGCTGCTACTAGTACTCACAGACTGCTGTTAGTCCTTCCTTCTTGAAGAGGACCAATGACATCAGGAAGGTGAGATCTTGACTTGCAAATGAATTGGATTTGACTTCTGCTTTCACCCTTGTTTGTTTATGTACTTTTAGAAAGCAGTCTCTTAATGATCTGTTTTATGGTTATTCTTGGTTTCTATATTTGTTTGGCTTTCTTGTATTTCTGTTGTCTGGATTGTTTGTGAAAACAAATAATTTCTAAGGTCTGGGTTTCTTTCTAGAAATAATTCAAATGCTTCTTTTATGAAATGTCCAGCTTTCTTTTCACTAATGGGCTGAGGGTTGCAGGGTAAACTCTGGGTTTCATTTTGAGCTTTCTTACTCTTTGGAAAACACTATTCCATTCCCTCATACAATTCCTGGTGGATACTGAATAGTCTTAAATTATTCAAATTTCCTTTCCTTCACATTTGAAGTTCTTTCTCATGGTAGTGTGCGGAATTTATTGTTTGTCATTTAAATTGTTAAGTTTAACACTATGGATTTTGCAGCACAAGGTGATTTGTTGTTTTGTTTTGTTTTGTTTTCTGGAAGCAATCACTGCATTCTTTTGACTGACATTTTGATTTCTGTGTTAAAAAATCTGGGCAGACTTCTGGTATTATTTCTTGCATTATGGTGTTCATATTTTTTTGACATGTTCTTCTGGGAGATCTATAATCATTAAGTTGGCTCTATGTATCCTGTCTTTGAGATCAAAATTTTTGCTTTGTATAGAGATTATGTTTTCTTTTAATTTTATTGGGTTTTTTGTTTTGCTTCTCCTCTACCATATTGCCTTTCATCTCTATGTATTTTCATTCCCAATCAATTATTCTCTTTGGTTTCTTTGATGAGATTTGCTACCATGGATTCAAGGTTTTCATCTCTGTTCATTATTTCTACTGTTCAGGCCAGCAATCCTGCTTTTACAATCCATATATGTCTTTAAAAATCATTCAGTAACATGCTGCTATGGTTCCATGCTCTCTTGGGAATCTGCAGAGTTCTCTGCCTCATTTGCTATTGTTTAATTTTCCTTTGTCTTATGATATTTGTTAATAGATGCCTGTACTCTTTTAGCTGAAACAGAGGCAAGATCCCCTCCATTTTAAAATATCTTCCCTGTTGGTTTATCTCTTTATGCTCAAGGTCCCTTATTTAGTTTTCTTCCTCCTGAAATCTTTAGAACTTTTAGTGTTCCGCCTTGATTTCCCCCTACTGCTCACTCCCTGACTCATTCTTTCAAAGTGGTTTTCCTGGGGGTTAGACCTTAAAGTCTTCTCAAGCTTTCTCCTGTACTGGGAAAAATCACATTTCACCTGACTCAGTCTCTGTCCCAAATGAATTCCTGGCAGAAAAAAAATTAGATCTAATTGTTTTATCCTAGGTCTTTCCCTCAAGGTTAGTGAAGTGCCACATGCCACACATACATGTCCTACACAATTTCCCTTTGTTGCCCAGTTCTCTGACTGAACTCTATTACCAAACAGAGTTCTCCTGTGCTATTTTCCCAGGCAGAGCAAGCTTCTGCCTTTTGGTTTTCCCTAGCATTGGAAAAATAGAGGGGTATAGTTGTGAATTAAAAGCCAGTTGATGTAACCCCACTGTGGGGAAGGGAGTATTGAGTGAGTTAGGCATTATTAGCTTTTTCCTTTATTAGTCCATTGGTTTGTTGTTGTGGGCTTTTTTAACCTTATTTGAGTTCTTAGTGTCTTAAATGATGGAGACAGCTGAAATTGCTTTATCTCTTACACATAATTCATATTTTGGAGGTTTGAGAAGTCACAAAGATTGGAGATGTCTGTTCTCCATCTTGTTGTCTCATGACTAGAAAATCCATGGACTCCTTCTAATAATTCCATCTTTTCCCAGAGAACCACGAGCAAACAATTGTGGAACTACTAGGGTACACTATCCTTTCAAGAAGTTTGACAGTAGAGAGGAGAGAGATGAAAGCATTTGATGAGCTATAAAGATCAAGGGAAATGTTGCTGGGTTGTTTTGTTTTTTGTTTTTGTAACAGAGGAATTAGCATGCTTGTAGTCAAGGAGATCTAAAAATTCATGAGTCCTAAGTATATTTTAGGTGGGGAGGGCTGGGTGGAGTGGCTGTGAGTGTGAGTGTACAATATGTCAAGTAGCAGAGGTCAGTTCCAAAAGGTTAAGATTGACCATCTTTTTTTTTTTAATCTCCAAAAACTTTCAAAACTCCAATTCCCAGAACAGATCCCCATTTCTCTTTTTCTTTCAGGGTAGCTTACCTTTACCTAGGATGGTCAGCACGGTTATAGCCAGGATGACTGCTGTATTCCCAGGACTTTGAGTCAAATCAGATCCCAACCAGAGAACTCTGAGAAGGAACACATGGCCAGGTGAACTTTTGACACCATAAGAATTAACGAGAGCAAGGTGCCAGGTGAGTCCCTGCAGGGTAGCCCCTGGGAAGATTCACCTTGTTAACAAACAACAGCCAGGATGATTGCATTAGCCAATCAGGACTGTGAAAGCGTTCTTTGGAGGCCAATCATGCAAAGCAGAACAGATTAGCCTATAGAGGGCAATCAGGCAGGGCAGGTTGAGTTGGCCTGCCAAGAAAATGTCCAGGGGAATTTTTTTTTTCTTTCATAGGGAAAATCCTTGGAGATATTGGGCTGCATTCTCTATTCTTTTCTCTATTGCCTCTCAACTGTCTAAATCCATATACTCTTGGGATCCATGTCACGTATTCTTTGTTTTGTGGGTAGTGTCCTTTGCATCTGTACAATCCAAATGGGGAACCTGTCCAGACAACATTCACTGAGTGTATCCCACCCTGAGAATTCAACCCCATTCTCCTTCCAAGTTCTCCAGGTGGCTGGGAAATCCCTATAGTAATTGGTGAGATGGGAGAACAGAAAAAGCTGCCATCCATGGCAGGCAGAAGGAGGTGGGGTGCATGGAAGAAAAATAAGGAACTCTTCTTAGAGAGCAACATATGGGGCTGAGTTGCTAGCTTGGGGACTTGCCAGAGAAAGACATTGCCCTTAAGACAGACAATACTAGGTGAGTCTCAGCATGCCATCATCTTTCTTCAGAAATAAGCTCCTGCTTTTAACTTACCAATTTTTATATCAACATTCTCTCAGAGAAGCACGATCTAATTTTCTGTACCATTTCTGAATCCTTCCTCTCCTTTTGATAATAATGCCAGCTTTTATATACCACCCAAAGGTTTACAAAAGCACATTAAATATATGACCTTATTTAATCTTCTCAACAATCCTGTAAAGGTAGATAATAATGGTATTGTTATGTCCATTTTGCAGAACAGGAAATTAAGGCTCAAACAGGCTAAATGACTTTCCCGTGACCATACTGATCCATCAATGAACTAATCAAAAATCAATTATTAAATACTTACTATGTGCCAGGCACTTTACTAAGTGTTGTTAACTATAAAGAAAACAAACAAAAAATAATAATCCCTTCCCTCAAGGAGTTTACATTCTAAGGAAGGAAACAACATTTAAATTTATAAGTAGGTAGAAGTACATACAAATTAGATACCATTGTAATAATAGCTGACACAAAGTGCTTTGATAAATCACTTTACACCTAGCAGTATCTCACTGCTTCTCACAACAAGCTTCTGATTTAAGCATTACAATCTCCATTTGAAAGATGATAATAGAAAGGCTCAGCGACTTAATTATGATTTATTCTGCACATATTTGATGTTTCCTGTTGCCTCTGTCAAATATAAGTTTCCTGAAGGTGGGTACTGTCTCAATTTTTTGTCTTATCCCCACAGTGCCTGATAGAAAAAGGGAATGAACTAGCACTTTATTAAGTAGCTACTGTGTGCCAAGCACTGTGCTAAGTACTTTACAAATATAAGTTCATTTGATCCTTCCAAAAACCCTGGGATTTAAGTGGTATTATTATCCTCATGTTACAGTTGAGGAAATTGAGGCAGACAGCAGTTAAGTGATTTACTCAGGGTCACACAGCTAGTAAGCATTAGAGGCCAGAATTGAATTTGGCTTTTCTTGACTCCAAGCCCAATGTTCTACCCACTACATGACTTAGCTATCTCTATTCAGTGATACATAGCATTTATTTAAAGCTTGTTGAATGGATATGAATCTTTCTATTTTCCTCATTCACCAATGGTCCCTTCTTCATGATAGATATGTAATAAATATTTGTGAATCTAATGTATTGAATGCCAAGCCAATGAACCCTAAATTTTGGCAATGAATACCATTGTCTTACTCTTGAAACAGTAAAATATCAGTTCCTTTAGGGCTTTTGAGTTTTTCTCTTTGAGTCTAAGGCACGTAACACAATGCTTGGTGGACAGGACACACTTAAGTGATTTTTGATTTGAGTTGGATTCAACTGATATTTGATGTAAACAGAGGAATGATCTAGGTCAGAGTTTGCCTCAGATCCCCCTTTCGCCATCTCTACGCAGCTAGAAGAGAATTTAAATACTGGTTGCTGATCTGTGAGTTTCAACTGTGTTGAGAAGCAATATGGAGAAAAGAAACAATCCAGTTTGGCTGTCTGAATGGTCTGAATTCACTGGATAATTGCCAATTCTCCACTCAGGTTCTGAAGAAAGCAAATGGGCCCTTCTTTATTCCCAAGGCTTGAAAAGTTAGCCTTGTGACCTATATGAGAATATGAGTAAAGTCACAGAAGTGACAAAAAAAGTTTGTTCATTGCAGTTCTGTCAAAACCATATGCACTTTATAGATTTTGCTGTAATTATTTTTAGAATAAAATCTTTGAATTTGACAGTGTCTGAAAAATGAAGTACCTAGGGCAACTCTCTCCTGATCACTTTGAAATGTGGAAAAACACTTGTAATTTTGTTTTGAAATTCCCCCAAGGCCCATTAGCAGTTTCAATTCCAGAGAATTAACTCATTCAGCTGAGCTCACCTCTTTGGAGGTGGATTGGAGCCAGTGGACTTAATATGACCACCATTTGCTTAACGCAAACGAACACTTATAAACACATGGAAGATTATTTCCATGCTTATATATGGAAGACAAAATTTGGGAAGCAAAATTTTTCTAGGCTTTGATCTACTTACTATGATGAGCAAAGATTATACTATATTTTTTAAAAATTAGATTTCACCCAAAGGATGGAGGGAAAAGTAACAATTATTTGTTATATGAGATTTGAATTTAAGAATTTACAGTTCTTGGAAAAACAGTCAGGTCCCTCTACCTCCTGGGTATTTATCTATTCCTGTGTCTAAAGAGGAAAGCCATAGGCAATGGAATTAGGATGGCCAGGCAGTCCTCAGCACTAATGCCAAGGAAAGGTCTTTTATTTCATATATGCCATTTCAATTTATAACTGTCACTCCAGTACTCCAGTTAAAAGGGCAGATAGTATAGTTTAAAGGAAAATCAGTCCACTTCTCCCTCCAACCCAGCACTCCAAAGTTTGGGTTAAATCATTGGGAAGTCTTCCTCAGATTTTTATAAAAATGAGAGAATTTTTCTTCCCTATGCCTTAAGAACAACCCAGTTCTCTTTGTTTCATCTCCACAAAGGTTGATAAAGGGGCCTCAGAACAATGGAGAAGAAGCGTTCAGCTAAGGTTTAAACGTGGCTTAATGTTTACACAAATAAAGTACTTTGAAGATGTTAAAGTGCCATATGACTATTATTATATTGACCCATGAGAGACGAAAGGAACAAGAATTTGTGGAGTACCTACAATGTTACAGGCACTATGATTATCACAAATACAATTTCTCATAATAACTCTGAGATGTTGGTGCTATTACTATCCCCATTTTACAGTTGAGAAAACTGAGGCAGACAGATTAAATAACTTGCCCAGAGTTACACAGCTAGTAAGTATATGAGGCCAGATTTCAAGTCAGGTCTTCCTGATTACAAGCCCAGCACTCTATCTACTATGCCACCTACCTGTGGATTCAACAGCAGAATGAAGATCCTCCACACAGTGTTATAGTTCTTAGTTAAATGCTAGATTTGATGTGTATATTTAGATTATGTTGGTGACTGGCAGTATGCCATTCTGGGAAAGAAGGAAGTTGATCTACCATGCCCAAAGTGACAAATATTAAAGACAGAAACAATAAAGGTTGGAAGGACTGTGGGAAAACAGGCACACTGATATGTGATTTGTGGAACTCAGTTGGTCCAACTCTTCTACAAAACAATTTAGAATTATATATAGAATGTTACTAAGCTGTTCATACCCTTTAACCCCACTACTGGGCATATGCTTCAAGTATGTCAAAAAGAAAATGAAAGGCCTCCTTTATCTATCCAAATATCCATAGCAGCATTGTGTGGTAGAAAACAATCTGGAAAGAAGTTGAGAGTTCTTCTTGAGAGTTGGGGAATGGCTAAACAAATTGAGATATATGAATGCAATGAAATAGTATTGTACCATTAGAATTGACTTACAGGAGAAAAAGAGAAGTATGTGGAAATATTCTTATGAACTGTCTTGGAACAAAGCAAAATCAAGAGAAAAATATATAAGAAAAAGATAACACAGTATGTATGTATGTATGTATGCATGTAAGTATGTATGTATGTATGTATGTATAAGTAAAACCCTGAAAAGCTGCAGAATTCTGATTACTTGCCAAGACCAGCTTTGCTCCTAGAAAAGAGATGCTGAAACACATATTCCTCTTCTAAGTAGAAAGGCAGAAAACTATGGTTGTTGCCTGTGCTGTTGATTTTGCCCAATTTCTTCATTCCAAGGAAAGGTTCTATGGGGTAGACCATATTAGGAAATGTTTGAGATGAAAAGGCCTCAATAATTTTTTAAGGACAGTGACAATGTGGGAAATAAGGACAATAGGCCACTGAGATTCATATTACTATGGACAAGAACAGCCATGGACCTAAGAAGAAAGATGGAAAGTGAACAAGAGCAGAGCAGCTTTTTTGTCTGACAGAGAAGGTAGAGTAAGAATGGCCTAAAGTTCCAAGAGCAAACAGAACATCATTTTCTCCCCCTGCTGGGAAGAGAGAGACATCTCAGATGTGGACAAGAGATGGACCCATTCCCAGGAGATGCCAGCTTCAATTGAATTTAAGTAGGTGTAGAAGAAAGAAGAAAGACTGTGATTTTGTTTTAATTTGGAGGGGAGATTTTTGGAGCAGGAGAACAAATGACAATATGGAAAGGAATTTTCAGTGCAACAACATTATAAATAGCTCCAAGAGCTCATAACAGAGCTAAGCCAATAAAAACGGATGTGTATCGTCCGAAATTCCACAAAGCTGTTCTTTGTGACAACCTCCTTTATTAATAAAGCAGGAATTCTGTGCTCCATAAGAATAATAAAGGCAAGAGCTCTGAAAGTTTTTTACAGTGCTTTTGTCAATGCCGGAATCACAGCAAGGGAACTGATCTCTTGTGTAGGCGAGAAATTAAATCTCTGTGTGTGTGTGTGTGTGTGTGTGTGTGTGTGTGTGTGTGTGTGTGGAGGGAACTGCCACTTCCAAATGGAACCTTGTTTCTAGGTCCAGGATATCTTGGATTCTGCCAGAGTAGCCCAAGAGTAGCCCAGAATAGCCTAAACTGGTTTTCACTCCATTCCTGTCCTTAAGCTTAAGGGAAAATATTCTTTTCCTCCATATCCCTATTGCAGTAAGATAATGGTGACCTGGTCATGTGCTGAAACTAGAAAAAAGGTGAGGTATTCTTTTCTATATCCTCTTACGCAATACTATCCTGTTTTTCCCCAGATACCCTTGCCCCTGACTCCACTAGAGGAGAGGGGTATTTTGTTGGCCATTTAATCTATGGTCCACATAGGAAGGGAGTGAGGGAGCTTCAGATAGCCCACAGCAGAAGTGTAGCTAACATGGGGTGAATGAATGGTGCTTTCTCTAGGACGCTAACATCCATGAGGTTATGTTTTCTCCTCATCATAATGGATTTTCAATTACCATCCTGGGGTTTCACCCAGAAGTGTTCTGTTCACCAGTACCATCTTGTTCCATAACCTCTGGGGTTCCATTGTTATGGCATCATTCTCATGGGGCTCAACTTATTCCCCACCCCCAAACTTTGGAGGAGTGAGAGCTAGAACCACTGCAACTTGGACAGTCCCTTCCCTGGTGTGATTGCACCCAAACCTGGACTCAAATTTGTGCCATCAGTTCCCTCATCTTCCCCTTTTCTCCCCTTTCTTCAACTGTTTTTGCCCCAAGTAAAGTCATTCTCAAAGAAAATCAAGTAATCATATGACAAGAGAACTAAACCAAGACTGGAGCTCTGAGTTTTGATCTTGGCTGTTTTCAATAATTGGGATGGCCTTAAATAAGTCACTTACCCTCTTTGGCCCTCAGTTTCCCCATTTATGAAATGAGTAATTGATCTAGGTGATTACTCAGGTCCCTGCTTCGTTTTCTATCATTCTGAGGTGGCTATGAGTGCAGATAAATAAAAGACTGAGCTGTTGGCAGTGAGTCAAAACCAAATAAGCATCCTGCCAGGGGACCATGTTTTTGAACATTAACTCTCATGTTAATGTTTAATTTTGTTAGTTTTGTAATGAGGTGTTTGCTCTGGAGAATTTTTAAAAATCAATGTTGATGTTCAGCTTCCACAATTGAGATATTGCATCCTTCTTACTCTCTTCCTCTACCCTCCAGCATATTAAAATTTCCTCTTGGACGCAAAATCACTAGATTTCCCAGGTAAGGAAACTGTGAGATAAATACAGATCAGTCATGGTCAATGGAATCCAACATGGCCAACACCTCTATCCTATAAATGGTCACAGGTCTGACTAAGTGGTCCTTTACATTCCTACTGAACCAATTAACCAAACAAGTGATATGTGTTTGAGCACGAAGAAAGAGACTGTGAACTCCTTGAGAACAGGGACCTCTCTTTGCCTTTCTTTGCATTCCAGTGCTCAGCACAGTGTCTGCCATGTTGAAGCCGCTTAATAAAAGCTTGTTGACTTGGCTTCTTTCTAGTGTAGGTGTAGAAGAAAGAAGAAAGACTGATTTTGTTTTATTTTGGAGGGGATCCTGAAATAACCCTCCAAAAAATGGAGGACTTTTATCATCTTTTTCATCACTTATCTTTCATCAAGATCAGTACAAACACATCCCTTCAGTATGATCCCTGGTATGGAAGTCCTGCCCCATGGTCCTTATTTACATGGTTTTCTAAATTCAAGGTAATTTATTCTCCATCATAAATAAATGTGAAGAAATATGCAATCATGTTCCACTGTGATTTGAAAAGTATGATTTTAGGTGATACAGGTCAGCAGAAAATAACTCACAGGACTGTAAGATTTTAGAGTTGGAAGTCACCTTGGAGACCATTCAGCCTAACCCATACCCCTAAAATGAATCACTGATAAAAAAAAAAAAGATAACTAGTAAGTTCCTATCCAATTTTTTCTGGAAGAATTTCATTGAGGGAAGAGCTCACTACTTCTCAAGATAGCCCATTCCCCTTTGGGCCATTCCTAATTGTTATTGGGTTGAGGAAGCCTTTTTGTAACAACTACCCAACATTCGTGGTTCCACTATTTGCAATGACAATATCTCCTTTGGTCTTAACTAGGTGGGCAATAGATAGGGTACCAGCCCTGAAGTCAGGAGGACCTAAGTTCAAATCCAGCTTAAGACCAAACACTTGACACTTACTAGCTGTGTGACCTTGGGAAAGTCACTTAACCCAAATTGCCTAAAAAAAAATAAACTTTAAAAAAACACAAAAAAGAAACTACTTTCTATGAGTGGAGGGTTCTACTGAGAAAAACTCGGAATTTTTCTGGATTTTTTTTAACACTAATGAGCTATTTAACCCCTGACTTTTACATCAATCTTCTCCACTGATTCTTTTTTATTTATTTATTTATTTTTAAGCTTTTAAATTTATTTATTTTTAGTTTTCAATATTCACTTCCACAAGTTTTTGAGTTTCAAATTTCTCACCCCTCCCCCCACCCCAAGATGGCATGCATTCTGAATACCCCTTCCCCTGGACTGCCTTCTCTTCTATCTCTCCTCCCTCCCTTCTCTTATCCCCTTCCCCTTCTATTTTCCTGTAGAGCAGGATAGACTTCTGTACCCCATTTCCTGTATTTCTTATTTCCCAGTTGCATGTGGAAACATTTTTTTTAAACATGTGTTTTTAAAACTTTGAGTTCCAAATTTTCTCCCTTCCTCCCTCCCCACCCACCCTCATTGAAAAGGCAAGCAACTCAATATAGGTTGTACATGTGCAGTTATGCAAAACGTTTCCTTAGTAGACATGTTGTGAACAACTAACTCTATTTCCCTTAATCCTATCCTGCCCTCCCATTTATTCTATTCTTTCTTTTGACCCTGTCCCTCCTCAGAAGTATTTGCTTCTGATTACCCTTTCCCAATCTGCCCTCCTCTCTATCATCCCCTGCTCTCTTGTCCCCTTCTCCCCCTATTTTCCTGTAGGGTAAGACAGATTTCCATACCCAATTGCATGTGTATGTTATTCTCTCCTTAAGCCAAATCCTATGAGAATAAGATTCCCTCATTCCCTCTCACCTTCCCCTGTTTCCCCTCCACTGTAAGAGAGTTTTCTGGGGGTTTTTTGTGAGATAATTTACCCCATTCTACCTCTCCCTTTCTTCTCTGGGTATCATCCTCTCTCATCCCTTAATTTTATTCTCCAGATATGACCCCTTAATCTTCAACTCACCCTGTGCCCTCTATCTATCTATCTATCTATCTATCTATCTATCTATCTATCTATACATACATACAATTTTTTTCCTTCAACTACCCTAATACTGACAAAGTTCATGAGTTACAAATATCATCTTTCCATGCAGGAATGTAAACAGTTCAATCTTAATAAGTCTCTTATGATTTCTCTTTCCTGTTTACCTCTTCATGTTCCACTGGAGTCCTGTATTTGAAAGTCAAATTTTCTGTTTAGCTCTGGTCTTTTCATCAGGAATGCTTGAAAGTCCTCTATTTCACTGAATGACCATTTTTTCCCCTGAAGGATTATACTCAGTTTTGCTGGGTAGGTGATTCTTGGTTGTAATCCTATCTCCTTTGCCCTCCGGAATATTATATTCCATGCCCTGTCCTTTAATGTAGAAGCTGCTAAATCTTGTGTTATCCTGATTGTGTTTCCACAGTACTTGAATTGTTTCCTTCTGGCAGTGTGTAATATTTTCTCCTTGACCTGGGAACTCTGGAATTTGGCTACAATGTTGCTAGGAGTTTTCCTTTGGGGATCTCTTTCAGGAGGAGATCTGTGGATTCTTTCAATTTCTATTTTGCCCTCTGGTTCTAATATATCAGGGCAGTTTTCCTTGATAATTTCTTGAAAGATGATGTCTAGGCTCTTTTTTTGATCATGGCTTTCAGATAGTCCAATAATTTTTAAATTCTCTCTCCTGGATCTATTTTCCAGGTCAGTTGTTTTTCCAATGAGATATTTCACATTGTTTTCTAATTTTTCATTCTTTTGGATTTGTTTTACAGTGTCTTGATTTCTCATAAAGTCACTAGCTTCCAATTGCTCTATTCTAATTTTTAAGGAAGTATTTTCTTCAGTAATCTTTTGGACTTCCTTTTCCATCTGGCCAATATTTTTTTAGGGCATTTTTCTCCTCATTGGCTTTTTGGACCTCTTTTGTCATTTGGGTTAGGCTGTTTTTTAAGGTGTTATTTTCTTCAGTATTTTTTGGGGTCTCCTTTAGCAAGCTGTTGACTTGTTTTTCATGATTTTCTTGCATCACTCTCATTTCTTTTCCCAGTTTTTCCTCTACTTCCCTTACTTGCTTCTCAAAATCTCTTTTGAGCTCTTCCAAGGCCTGGGACTGATTCATGTTTTTCTTGGAGGCTTTGGATGTAGGAGCTTTGATTTTGTTGTCTTCTTCTGGTTGCATATTTTGATCTTCTTTTTCACCAAAGTAAGATAATATAGTCTGACTCTTTTCGCGCTTCTTGCTCATGATCCCAGCCAATTACTTGACTTTTAAACTCTTTGTTAAGGTAAGATTCTGCTTCCAATGTGGAGAATGTACTGTCCCAAGCTTCAGGGGTTTGTGTAGCTGTTTTCAGAGATACTTGTAGGGACCTGTAAATTTTCAGTTCTTCCAAGGTGGTATGATAAGGGGCAGGTGTTTACTCCTTTCCTGGCCTGTGACCCCAAGTATTCCTTTCTGTCCCGTAACTGTGAGGAGGGGTTTCTCTCCACAGCCACTACAAGCTCCACCAAGCCAGTGCTCCTCCTCACCCCAGCACTGCCGCCCAGAACTGTGACTCAGATCCACACACAGGCAAAGCAAGAGATTCCTGCTCAGCACTGGCAAAGAGATCCCTGCAGTCCCTCTCTAATCAGCCACTTGATTCCCCCTCAGTCTGTGGGCCGGAAGCTCGGGAAGCAGCTGCCCCCCCCAGGCCACGCTCTTGGGGAATGGAGCTGAAACCCCGCCTTCCTCTCTGACCACCTGGAGAAACAGACTTTTCCCACTGACCTTCTAAGTTGTCTTTGGCATTCGTGGATTGAGGAGTATGGAAACCTCCACAGCTGCCCGCAATTCAGTCCTCTGAGGCCTGCTCCAGGTTTGCTGCGGCCTGTGCGCCCACGCCACGCTGTGCTGTGCTCCCAGCCCGGCGCAATACACCTTTCTGATCAATCATCCAGGTTGTCTTGGGCTGGAAATTTGTTTCACTCTGTCTTTTTGTGGGTTCTGCTGCTTCAGAATTTGTTTAGAGCCATTTTTTATGAGTATTTGGAGGGGTTTGGGGGAGAGCTCAAGCAAGTCACTGCTTTCACTCTGCCATCTTGGCTCCACCCTCCACTCATTCTTACCTTTAAAAATGAATCTCATTTTTAAGTGATAAAACATGTTTTCTGCTTCTTCCAATCAACTGACTACTCCAATCTATGATTACATCATAGAAACCCATCAAGCCATTAGTAGGCATAAAGCCTATTAATTGACAGTACTCACAGTGACATTTTCTTCCAAGTCAATAAAAAAGGAATTGATTGATTAAATTGGTTGGGCTGATAATCTATCTTTAAGCATTAAAGTATCTCTTTTCCAACAGTTGCATGATGAATACACAGTATTTAGAGCTCTGGGTACCTGATATTGTAAGCTAGTGGCCATGGCATGGGATCCTGTGAATCTGCCTTCTACAACCGTGGGGATTTTGGGACAGTGATAGGGCTGAGTACTTTGAGCTTTCTTCTGTCAAGATACCCAAGTCAGAAAAGACTTATGAGAGGAGTGTTTCTATCCATAAAAGCTCAGAATTATTCAGTACTGAAGAATCTTATCACGTTTGGTCACATATATAATGGAAATTGTATTGGTTAGGGGTGAGATTGGGTATTGATGCTGATGAAAGAGGCAATGCAACTACTCTCAAACTAATTCTATGTGCTGCCTGCTATTTTTGTCTTCAAACTCAATACCCACTCAGCCCTCTGTCACCACTAAGGACCTAATGCAGTAATAGTCTAGGTACATGGGGGATACTGCCCCAAAGAGAAAGCATCACTGATGTCTCTTCTTTGGCCCTGATATCCATCTATCCCTTCCATGACCATATTTCTTATGTGGATGGGTGTTTCTACCACTACCCCAGCCTTAGCCATAGCCCCAGACACTCATTGGATAGCAATGGAATGGGACAGTAGTGTGAAGTAGCTGCTTGCTGCCCTGTCCTAGAGGTCTTCTTAACCATATGACTTTCTGTATCTCTATCACCGTACCTAGCCCAGGTGCCAGGCCTTTCAAAGACTGTGATGAAGAGAGACAAAAGAGCGAACTGATGTAGTTCTTTATTGCCTGATCAATGACCTCTGCTATATGACATTTCAGACCAATGTCACCATTAACGCTTCTATCCTCTGCTTTGATCAACTGAGTACCTGGTGGCTGAGGTAGGGAGGACAATGATTTTAGTTGCTGGTGAGGAAAGTATTGGTAGCTTCTCTGATTCTACACAGGCCTTGGCAATCTAACTGTCCAGCTGGTTTACATAGAAACCAGGGGCCTTGCAGGGGTTGGGAAAAATCCCACCTTGACTCCACCAAGTTCTTTTCAGTTTTGCTGGCATCTCACACTCACCATGTCCAAAACATCATCTCACCTAAAATTGCCCTTCTTGAAGTTGTCTTCATTCTTGCTCTTCTCTCTCCCTCTTACTTAATATTCAGGCAATTGCTAAGTCCTGTCAATCCTTATATGCTTCCCGCTGACCTCTCCACTATCCATATTTGTTGTTGTTGAGTCTTTTCAGTCATGTCTGACTCTTCGTGACCCAATTTTGGGTTTCCTTGGCAGAGACACTGGAGCAGTTTGTCATTTCCTTCTCCAGCTCATTTTACAGATGAGGAAACTGAGGCACACAGGATTAAGTGACTTGCCCAGGGTCACACAGCTAGTAAGTGTCAGACCAGATTTGAATTCATGAAGATGAGTTTTCCTGACTCCAGGACCACACTCTATCCATTGCCCCTACTATCCACATTACCATCACTCTAATTCACAAGTTCATTACTTGTGAAACCTGCACATTGTTCTCACTGTTTCCAATCTTTCCAGTCCATCCTTTATGCAGCTTTCAAAATAATCTTAAGATCCACATCTGACCATGTTATTTTCATGCATGAAAAATTGCACTGAATCTTTACTGTGTCCAAGGTTAAACACAAATTCCTCCGTGCAGTTTATGGGGCCTTGAACACTTTGAATCTGGCCTTTCATGGCCTCACACTTCCAGCCCAAATGCACTACCATTCCTCCCTTAACGTCAGCTTTCTATTTCCTGCCATTACACATTTACCTAGTTAATTGTCTTCTCTTATAACACATTTTCCTTTCTTTTGTTCCTCAGAAGGCTTATCTTCGATGTTCAACTTTAGCTCTTATCTCGCAGGTCAAGATTTTTCTGATTCCCCAACATTCTAGTGCTCTCTATTCCTCCAATTCATTTGTGTATTTGTTGTATCCTCTGTCAGGTCTCCCCCCCCCGCCCCCAAGTAGAATGTCAGCTCATGTTTCATCTTTGTCTTTGAATCCTTAGCACCTACCATCTAGCATATCTTAAAAAACATTTATTCAAGGGAATTGAATTGAACTATGCCAAGAATGGCATACTAGCAGATATACATTTGTTGTCAAAGTTATTTCAGCATAAAATAATCTCTTATCGTGAATGGAAAATATTAGAGATTCCTTTTTTTATTATAACACGGAAAAATTAGCTGACTCATAAGTGTCCCATATTTCCTATCCTTCACACAGGTACACATTCAAGGGAGTTTTCCAGTTACTGCCTCAAGATGGGCATAAAGTAAAAGCAATCAATCCATCAAAAAGATGTAGTGATTACCTATTATGTTCAAGGCAATGCATTAGGGGCTGTCAAGTTGACAAAAAAATTATAGGGTAGTACCTGCCCTCATGGAACTAACAGTCATATCCTACTTGATTCAACAAACGTTACTTGCTCACCATATAATAATAATATCTAACATGTACCACCTCCTATGTGTCAGGTACTGTTCTAAGCTCTTTGCAATTATTATTTCATTTGATCCTCACAACAATCCTGGGAGGTAGGTGCTATTATTTCCCCCAATTTACAGATGAAGAAACTGAGGCAAACAGAGGTTAACTGACTTGCCCAAAGTTTCACAGCTAGAAAGTATCTGAGAACAGATGTGAAATCAGGTCTTCTTGACTCCAGGCCTAGTGTTGTGTCTACTCTGCCTCTTACCTGCCTCTTCCAGGTGTGGAACACTGTGCTAAATGCTGAGTACTTGAGGTACAAGATAAGAGCAGAGTCCCTTCCTTCCTGGAATGTACAGTCTAGTAGGGAAATAAGACACACAGATAAGGATTATACAAAATAAAAAAATAAATTCATATCATATTATCATAAGAATATTTAGAGATTAACCTGTAAGTAAAACAAATTCAAAATGGTACTTGTTTGCTAGTATGTCTATAGTTACCTAGTTTTATCCTCAATGGCCGTTGTGATGGGATGGGATGGTAATGTTCCCTCAGCCTTAGGCCAGTATCCTGGTAGTTTAGATTTGATGTTGTAATTAAATTATGCACCCACAGTTCATTCACCATTAACAAAATGAGGTTTACTTGGCCCCAATATAGAAAAAATTCTCAGTAGGAATATAGTAGCATTTAGCTACCAGAAAACAGCATCAACAGCGACACAGTTTGAGCCCCATGGGCCAATCAAATCTCATGGATAGCTTTCTCCTCATTCATGGAAAAAGCAGACTAATCCATCTTGAGGGGGAGGGAAGAAGCTTGAAATATAGGGGTCTGATCATAGCAGTTAAACCAGCTACACTGGGAATACAATCCCTCAGTACCCAAAATGAGGATGTAGAAATAGCTTTTAAAAAGACAGATCCAGAATGGTGACTGGACCTAACACACATACAAGAAATCCATTTTGGAGGTAATACCATATGAGAAGCACTTTAGCATGGATTTCTAATATATCTTGGAGAAGGGAGGTTTCTAAAAGAATGGAAAAAATACAGGTAATGTGATTATTCCTCCCTTCCGAAAAAATATGCAAACAGATATCAGCAATTACTGAGTCATATGTCTAATTTCTCATCTCTAAAATCTTTGAGAATAATATATATGCATCATGGTATCCTTGATGAAAATATGAAGTAGCCAGTTTTTTTTTAAAGTTTTATTGATGACTTTTATTTCTTTTTTATGGACACTTATTTTTACTGAATAAAGATTTAAAATAGCCATGTTTTAAAAAGTTAAGTAGAATTTATTTCCTGGTGGTTCACTTTTTAAAATATATTTTTTATTTATTTAATCAAATATTTTCCAGTTTTTATGTAAAAAATAGCATTTTTAAGAGAATTTGAGTTCTAATTCTCTCCTTTCCTCCTGCCCCCCTTGAGAAGGCAAGCAATATGATATTGATTGCACATATGAAGTCATGCAAAACATATTTCACATTAGCCATGTTGCAAAAGAAAACAATCAAGAAAAATAAAGAAAATTTAAAAAGTATGCTTCAATTTTTGCTCAGAGTTCATCAATTCTCTCTCAGGTGTTCGATAGCATTTTTCATCATGAATCCTTTGCAATTGTTTTGGATCAGAATAACTAAGTCTTTCACAATTGATCATTCTTGTAATATTGCTATTACTGTATAAAATGTTCTCCTCGTTCTACTCATTTCACTTAGCATGAGTTCATATAAGTCTTTCCAGGTTTTTTTTTAAACCATGCTCCTTTTCTTATAGCAAAGCATTTCTTATAACACAATAGTCTTTCATCACAATTATGTACCACAATTTGTCCAGCCATTCTCCAATTGATTGGCATCCCTTTGATTTCTAGTTCCTTCACACCACAAAAAGAGTTGCTATAAATATTTTTGTGCATATAGGTCCTTTTCCATTTTCACTGATCTCTTGGGGATACTGACATAGTAGTGGTATTGCTGAGTCAAGGGATATGCAAAGTTTTATAGCACTTTCAGTGTAGTTACAAATTGCTCTCCAGAATGGTTATATCAGTTCACAACTCCACCAACAATGCATGTGTCTCAATTTTTCTACATCGCCTCCAACATTTGCCATTTTGTTTTTCTCTCATGTTAGGCAATCTGATGGGTGAGAAGTGCTACCTCAGAGTTATTTTATTTTATATTTCTTTAATAAAAAGTGATGTAGAGTATTTTATATGACTATTGATAACTTTGATTTTTAATTCTGAAAACCGCTTATTCATATTCTTTGATGTTTTATCAACTGGGGAAAGGAGTTACTTTAATAAATCTGGCTAGCTGTGTATATTTGAGAAATGAGACCTTTATCAGAGAAGTTTGCTGTAAATTTTTCCCAGTTTCCTGTTTTCCTTCAAATTTTAGCTGCATTACTTTTGATTATGTAAAACCTTTTTTTAATTTCATGTAATCAAAATGGTTCATTTTACATCCTATGGCCTCTCTATCTCTTGTTTGGCCATAAACTCTTCCTTTATCCATAGATTTTTCCATGCTTCATTAATTTATTTACATCACCTTTTATGTTTAAATCATTTACCAATTTTGACCTTACCTTGGCATAAGATGTGAGGTGTTGGTCTATGACTAGTTTCTGCCAAACTCCTCTCAAATTTTCCAAGCAATCTTTGTCAAATGGTGAGTACTTACCCCAAAAGCTTGGATCTTTGGGTTTACCAGACACTGGATTACTAAGTCATTTATTACTGTATATCTAATGTATCTTATTGATCTCCCACTTTGTAAAATAGGTTGAAATCTGGTACTGCTAGGTTGCCTTTCCTTCAAACATTTTTCTTTAATTCCCTTGATATTCTTGACCTTTTGTCCTTCCAGATGAATTTTGTTATTGTGTTTTCTAGCTCTATAAAATAATTCTTTGGTAGTTGAATGGTAGGGCACGAATAAATAACATAAGTGTTATTCAGTTATTTAAGTAGTGTCTGACTCTTTGTGGCCCCATTTGGGTCTTTCTCAGCAAAGACATTAGAGTGGTTTGCCATGTACTTCTCCAACTCAATTTAAAGAATAGGAACTGAGGTGGACAGTGTTAAGTGAATTGCTCAGGGTCATATAGCTAGTAAGCATCTGAGGCCAGATTTGAACTCAGGAAGATGAGTCTTCCTTACTCCAGTCCCAGCACTCTACCCACTACACCACTTAGCTGCCCCAAAATTAACTTAGGTATAATTGTAAATTTTATTATATTAGTTTACTCATGAATATTAATATTTCTCTAATTTTAGGTCTATATTTGTACCAAAAAAAGTGTTTTTTAATGGTGTTCATATAGTCCCTAGGTTTGTCTTGGCATGTAGACTCCCAGGTATTTTGTATTGTCTGCAGATATTTTAAAAGAAATTTCTCTTGCTACTAGGTTTTATTGGTAATATGTAAAAATTCTGAAGATTTATGTGGATTCATTTTATATCTTGCAACTTTGTAAAAGCTGTCAATTGTTTAAACTATTTTTGGTTGATTCTCTAGGGTTATATAAGTATGCTATCATATCATCTTCAAAGAGTGATAGTTTCATTTCCTCATTGTTTATTTTCTTTTTTTGTTTTTCATTTTTCTTGTCTTATGGCTACAGCTAATATTTAGAGATGTACAATTTCCCATAAGTACTGGTTTGGCTACATCATACAAATTTTGGTATGCTGTCTCATTATTGTTATCCTCTTTAATGAAATTACTGAGGATGTCTATGATTTATTTTTAACCCATTCGTTCTTTAATATTAGATTATTTAGTTTGAAATAAACTTTTAGTCTATGCTTCCACTTTCCTCTACAAAATATAAATTTTATTGCATTATGATGTGAAAGGGGTGCATTTAATATTTCTGATTTTATGTATTTGGTTTTTAAGGTTTGTAATGCCCTAATGCATGGTAATTTTTGTGAAGGCATCATATGCAGCTGAGAAAAAATTTTATTCCTTTCTATTCTCATTCAGTTTTCTCCAGAGATCTATCATATCTATTTTTCTCTAAGATTCTATTTATCTCCTTAACTTCTTTATTATTTATTTTATAGTTAGATTTATCTAGCTCTGAGAGAAGAAAGTTGAGATCCCCCAGTAGTATAGTTTTACTGTCTGTTTCATCCTGTAATTCATTTAATGTTTCCTTTAAGAATTTGGATGCTATGCCACCTGATGCCTGTATATTTAGTATTGCTATTACCTCATTGTCTATGGTGCCTTTTAACAAGATGTAGTCTCCCTGCTTATTTCTTTTAATTAAGTCTATTTTTGCTTCTGTTTTTACTGAGATTGTGATTGCTACCCCTGCCTTTCTCACAACAGCCAAAGCGTAATAGATACTGCTTCAGTCCCCTATCTTAACTCTGCATGTGTCTGTTTCAAGTGTGTTTTTTGTAAACAACATATTGTTAGACTCTGGTTTCTAATCCATTTTGCCATCTACTTTCTTTTTATGGGTGAGTTCATATCATTCACATTGACCATTATGATTACTAACTGTGCATTTCCTTCTAACTTATTTTCTTCTATTTATCCTTCTCTCTTTCTTTTTATCTTGTCCCTCCTCTAAAATCTGTTTTGCTTTGGAAAACTGCCTTTCTTTGTCTTCCCTTTCTTTTATCATGCTCTGTCTTTTGCTTATCCCTTTCCCCTCCTACTTCCTTGTTGGGCAAGATGGATGTGTATAATAAGTTGATTGTGTGTGTATACATTCATACATGCATACATACACACACACACACACACATACACACACACACACGCACCCACTTTCTCTTTGAACTAATCTAGATGACAGTGAGATTCAAATGTTGCTGATCCTGCTCCCATAATTTTCCTGTCCACTGTAAAAGCTCTTCTTTGCGTCCTCCTTTTATGCAAAATAAAATTTCCCATTTTTCCTCTCCTTTTCCCCTTCTCTGAGGTCATCTTTCTTTCTTGCCCACCCTTTTTTATATCATTCCAACATAATTGACTCACCCCTGTGCCTTCTGTCTATGTAGAAACCTTCTAAATGCTCTAATAATGATAATGTTCTTAGAATTTACATGTATCATTTTCCCATGTGGAAATATAAAAACTTTAGCCTTATTGATTCCTTTATAATCTATCTTTCCTGTTTACCTTTTTATTCTTCTCTAGAGCATTGTATTTGTAAGTCAAATTTTCTTTCTTTTCTTTCTTTCTTTCTTTTTTTTTTTTTTTGGCTAGGCAATGGAGTTAAGTGACTTGCCCAGCGTCACACAGCTAGTAAGTATTATGTGTCTGAGGCCGGATTTGAACTCAGGTCCTCCTGAATCTAGGGCCAGTGCTCTATCCTCTGCACCACGTAGCTGCCCCGAAAGTCAAATTTTCTATTTAGTTCTGGTATTTTCAACAAGTATGCTTGAAAGTCCTCTATTTCATTAAATATCTACTTTTTCCCTTGAAAGATTATACTCAGTTTTGCTGGTTAAGTAATTTTGTTGTGGTAATCCCAGTTCTTTTGCCTTCCAGAATATCACATTTTGAGCCTTCCACTGCTTTATTGCGGAAGCTGCTAAATCTTATGCAATCCTGACTGTGGCTCCACAGTATTTAAATGGTTTCTTTCTAGCTGCTTCCAATATTTTCTCCATGACCTGGGAACTCAGTATTTTGGCCATAATACTCAGGGGAGTTTTTTCATTTTGGGATCTCTTTCAGGTGTTGATTAGTGGATTCTTTCAATTTCTATTTTACTCTCTGGATCAAGAATAGCAGGAAAGTTTTCCTTGCAAATCTCTTGAAATGTGATGTCTAGTCTCTTTCTCTGATAATGGCTTTCAAGTAATCCAATAATTCTTCATTGTCATTTTTTAATTTATTTTTGTTCTAGGCCTTTTTTATTTCTTTTTAAAAATTTATTTATTTCTTTTAGCTTTCAACGTTCACTTCCATAAGCTTCTGAGTTTTGACTTTTCTCCCCTTCCCTCCCAGTTTCCCTCCCCAACAGGGCATGCAATCTGATATAGGCTGTATATATACCTTCTATTAAAAATATTTTCACATTAGTCATCTTGTAAAGAAGAATTATAACCAATAGGAGGAACCACAAGAAAGAAGAAACAAAACAAAACAGAAAAAAAAAAAGAGCAAATAGTATGCTTCAATCTGCATTTAGACTCCATAGTTCTTTCTCTGGATGTGGATAGTATTTTCCATCATGAGACTTTTGGAGATATCTTAGATCCTTGCATTACTAAGTAGAGCTAAGTCTATCAAAGTTAGTCATCTCACAATGTGGCTGTTACTGTGTACAATGTTCTCCTGGTTCTGCTCACTTCATTCAGCATCAGTCCATACAAGTCTTTCCAGGTTTTTCTGAAGTCTGCCTGCTCATCATTTCTTATAGCACAATAGTATTCCATTATATTCATGTACCACAACTTGTTTAGCCATTCCCCAACTGATAGGTATCCCCTCAATTTCCAATTCTTGGCCACCACACAAAGAGCTACTATAAATATTTTTGTACATATGGGTCCTTTTCCCATTTTTATGATCTCTTTGGGATACAGCCCTAGAAGTGCCATTGCTGGGTCAAAGGGTATGCACATTTTTATAGCCCTTTGGGTACAGTTCCAAATTGCTCTCCAAAATGGTTGGATCAGTTCACAATTCCACCAACAATGCACTAATCTTACAATTTTCCCACATCTTGTCCAAAATTTATCATTGCCCTGTTTTGTCCTGTTAGTCAATCTGATAGGTGTGATATGCTACCTCAGAGTCATTTTGATTTGCATTTCTCTAATCAGTCATGATTTAGAGCATTTAGAGCATGACCATAGATAGCTTTAATTTCTTCACCTAAAAACTGCCTGTTCATATCCTTTGACCATTTATCAATCGGAGAATGGCTTGCATTCTTATAAATTTAACTTAGTTCTCCATATATTTTAGAAATGAGGCCCTTATCAGAGACACTGGTTGTAAAAAATTCTTTCCCAGTTTTCTGCTTCCCCCCTAATCTTGGTTGCATTGGCTTTGTTTGTGCAAAAAGCTTTTCAATTTAATGTAATCTAAATTATCCATTTTGCATCTCATAATGTTCTCTATCTCTTGTTTGGGCATAAATTCTTCTGTTCTTCATAAATCTGACAGGTAAACTATTCCTTGCTCTCCCAGTTTGTTCATAGTATCAGCCTTTATATCTAAATTATGCACCCATTTTGACTTTATTTTGGTATATGGTATAAGATTTTGGTTTATGCCTAGTTTCTGCTATATGTTTTTCCAGTTTTCCCAGGAGTTTTTGTCAAATAGTGAGTTCTTCTCCCAGACAATAGTTCTTAAATTATGTCTCCTGGATCTACTTTCTAGGTCAGTTGTTTTGTCATTTTTCCAAGAAGAAATTTTATACTTTCTTCTTTTATTTTATTCTTTTAACTCTGTTTTATTGTTTCTTTATGTCTCATGGAGTCATTAGCTTCTATTTGCCCAATTCTAATTTTTAAGAAATTATTTTCTTCAGTGAGTTTTTATACCTCTTTCTCCATTTGGCCAATTCTGTTTTTTAAGGTGTTATTTTTTTCAGTATTTTTGTGCCTTTTTTTTTTTAACCAAGCTATTGTCTATTCATAATTTTCTTCCTTCACTGTCATTTCTTTATCTAATTTTTCCTCTATCACCCTTATTTAATTTTTAGAATAACTTTTTAAACTCTTCCAGAAATTCTTGTTGGGTTTGCATTCAATTCATGCTTTTGCCCTTTAACACTTTCCTTGGAACTGTTTTGACTTCATTGTCTTCTGATTAGTATCTTGATCTTCCTTGTCATTATAGTAGACTTTTCAGTAGATTTTTTCATTGTTGTTTGCTCATTTTCCCACCATATTTCTTGATTATGAACTTTATACTAAAGCTAGGCTCTGCTTCTGAAAAGGGAGGCAGGGACACAGTCGTAAAGCACAAGATTCACATTGCTGTTTTTAGAGCTAATTCTAGGTACTTGGAAGTTTTCAGTGCTTCCAAGGTGATGAGATCTGGGGAGAGGTGTGTTCACTGCACTCCTGGTCTACACTCTGGTCCTTTCCCAGAAAGGGCCCCTTATTTCCTGAGATTTCAATTGATACTCTTCCTCAGGGCCCTTACTTACCTGGGACCAGAAGTTATACTGCTCCTTGGGGCCCTTGCTCCTTTGGGACCAGAAGCGATATTGTTCCTTAGGGTTCCTGCTTTCTCTTGATCCAAAATGTTCCTTTCCACCCTTGAAAGTGAGTGACCCAGAAGTGGGTATAGGCAGTGGAGTTCACCAATAGCCCCTAGTTCTATATTCGATACTAGCAAAGGGGTCTCCTGTAATTTATTTCTGATGAACTGCCAGGTCCCCTTGTCACCTCTGGTTTGAAAGCTCCTAAAAAAGCTGCTGCTTCTGTAACTACCACCTAGTCCCACTACTGGTGTTTCATCCATGTGGGCTCTGGGCCAACCTACAGCCCCATGTCACAAATATCTCTTTCCAGTCTCCCAAATTGTCTTATGCTGGAAAAATGTCTCACCCTGACCTTTTGTTGGCTCTGCCACTCCAGAATTCAATTTGAGACATTACTTTAAAGTTGTTTGAAGGTAAATGTTGGGAGAACTCAGCTGAGTGCTTCCTCTACCCTGCCATCTTGGCTCTGTCCCAATAAATTTTATTTCAATGGCATAGTGATTTTCTAGATGTCCCTACCCTTTCAAACAAGTGACCCTTCCCTTTTCAATAATTTTTTTAAAATTTAAAGCAAAACCAAATGGCCCATGGACTATATGTGACAATATATGCAAAATTCCATATCCACAATTCCCCATCTCTTCACTGAAAAAAAAAAGATTTATTTCCTTATTTTTTTTCTCCCTGGGCCAACCTTAGGCATTATAATTATAGATAATTTAGCATTATTTTATTATTCTTTTCATTTACATTGTCATAATCACTGTGTAGATTGTTTTTCAGGTTCTGCTTACTTTTCTCCACATCAATTTGTAGTAATCTTCCTATATTTTTCTGAATTCCTCATAGATACCATTTCTAAACTGCAATGTTATTTCATTATATCCATCTGCTTTATCCAGCCATTTCCTAATTGATAGTTACACCCTTGGTAGCTGACTCTATACTACCACAAAAGGCACTGTTGTGAATGATTTGGTAGATACAAGCGAGCAGATGAGACTTTCTTAGAAGGCAATATTTTACAAGGGATTGCATCTTCACAGACACATACCTGAAGGTACAGAGACTAGAAGATCCCTCTGTAGTTTCTGTTTGCTGAATACAAGAAAGCCTTTACTCAGTAGAGTAAACAATAGTTAATGAGGGCTCTAGGAAATCAGCAGGGGCAAAGATTCATTCCTTCACTGTGGGAGATTACAGGTAACTTCACAGAAGAGTAGCATTTGAATTGAGTTTGAAAGTTGGGTAGAATTTAGAGAGGTTGAGTGATAGCAAGAGACATCCCAGATTCAGGGAACATAATTAGTAAAGGCACAGAAGGGAAAAAAGCTCAAACATTTATTTTGGAGGGATGGAAGACAATGCATACTAGTTGGATAAACACGCACACACACACACACACACACACACACACACAAATGGGATCAGTGGGTGCTGAGATAGGAAAGATGGGTTGGTACCAATGCAATGTGTTGGATTCCAAGTGAAGATTTGGGACATTTAACTGAAGTCAATGGGGTAATTATATATTGATTAAGTTCTCCCTCTGAGAATCAAACAATTCAACCTCCCCATAGGAAATCTCCCCAAAGTCTCATATTCCCTTCAGTTGTTCTCCATTCCTCTTTAGGATTTTTGTAGACTAGATTATGCTTTCCAGGCTGATTCTAGTCCAAACCTAAATTCCGGGTTAGTCTAAGAATTAACACCAGAAGGAGCCTTAAAGGTCAAGTAGTAAAGCCTCTTCATTTACAAAAGAGGGAACTGAGTCCAAGAGACATGAAGTGACACAGGAAATCAGAGACATTATTTGAACCCAGAGTCCTCTTGATTACAAATCAGTGTATTTGGAATTCTTCTTCCATTATAAAAATAATGGGCACATGTTGAATTGGCCTGAATGGGAAGCAGGGATATCAGTTAGGAAGATAGGAATGTAAGGTCTAGAAAGAGAGAGGGAGGGATATAGGGACTAATCTGGGTGATGTAAAAGGAAAAAATATTATTTTTTTTAAAAGTGGAAAAATGGGGTGAGGGGAAAGAATGCTTATCACAGAGCCTGGCACATAGTAAATATTTAATAAATGTTTGTTTATTGAGCAATTGCATTAATCATTATGGCAGGAGATCCTAGACTGGGAGAAGGGTGGAGATGGGAATGTAAGAGATCCCAAAGACATCTGAAAGAAAAAATAGAGAAGATTGGATTAGTTGTACAGGGGAGAGGAACAAATCCTTTTATTAAGGGGATTTGTTCTGTGAAGTTTGGCTTCAGTCAGAGGGCAGCACTTGAGGAACTAGACGGCCACATGTGGCCTTGAGGAAGCAAATTCCCCACCCCTGGATTAGTAGTTGAAAGTCAAGAAATAAGAAAGCATAGAATCAATTATGTTTCATTTCTACATGTCTGTTAATGATCAGGGTACTCCTCGCCTCCTGCTATCACAGTGCACATGCATTGGAATTGATGCTTGCTTCTCTGGTAGTCCCCAGAGCATGGTGGCTCATCAATGCCTCTAAAGGGAGCTTCCCACAACTCACCTCCTCTTTTCTCCTCTTGGTCCTCAGGCTATTTGTTGTTGACCAAGTTGTGGAATCTGGCCTTGTTCTGCCTACACACTCCCAAAAAACCAAGAGGCAATTCTCCAACAGCCTAGGTTTCCTGCACTGACTTCTTAAGAGGGGTGATTATCACCACTCATACAGGGATAGTGTCTCCTGTGAAGATGAGGATGTGAATACGAATTGGAAATCTGCTGCCTCATGAATATGCAACAGACTAGAGACAGGTCATCAGCCAGGAGACTGCTGAATTGTCAGAGGGTGGGCTGCTCTGACACAGGGAAGGAAAGCTGGAAAACTCAAATCTTGTACTTTGTGGATAAGAGAACACATATAGCCAACAGGCTGGAAAAATTATAGGTTTGCTGACATTCCACTCAACCTCAACCGTTCTTTATTCTAAGAAGATAATAGCTATCTATAGGAGAGCTGTCTAGTGACTCTATTCAATTCTCCTGCTATCCCAGCTCAGGGAAGGTATAATGTAGCACACAGTGACACCTCAAATGTCACGCAAACATGCCTCCAGTGTCAGGCGATGCAAAGTGTTCAGAGCTGCCAGTGACATTGAGATGTATCTTGTTGCCTGGAAATGCTCTGGGCCCCCAAAGCCATATTGGATTCCAACTGCCTTTCTCAAGGTACATCTGACAGTGAACATAGAGGGGCTGGCTCTGCTGACATATTTTTAAGTGGGTTACAGGGTCATCATGCCTCTGGTTCATTTTTAAGATCTACCTTCAATAATGACAATTCCACAGCCTCCAGACAGAATACACACACACACACACACACACACACACACACAACACACACACACACCCCTTTGAAACCCATCCTCAATCCTTTGCTTTCCAGAGTAGATCTGTTTTCTCAATCATAACTGTGAAAGCCTATGTCTGGTAAAGGAATCAGGCTGCTAAAGATAAGGAGGTGTTGCAACTGGAATTAGAAATCCTGGATTCAAATCCTTGCTCTGCCTCTTTCTTTCCAGGTGTTTTTAGGTAAGTCACTTAACCTTCACTTACTCAATTATAAATATGTGGGGGTTGGACTACATGACTTATAAGATTTCTTCCATCTGTAAGTCTGGGATTCAATTACAATTATCCTTTCCACATCACGGTGGTTAGGGGCACAGAGTCCCCCCAGTCTGGAAAACCTGTGTAGAATTTTTTGGCCCTTCCTTCATACTGGAGAAGAAGTCTGAATTATTATGGTATTAAAAGATAAAATATGTTGATATTATAAAGGATTTTATGAATTTCTGAGTTTCTAAACTTCTATGTCATCTGCTGGCCTTCATGTGTTATCTATTGCTTCCTCAAAACTCCCCCAAAATTCCCATTTAATTTCTTATGACAACCCACAATATATTGAAAATACAATGAGGAAGACCATGATGTGGAAGGGATAACTGTATTCTATTCATCCCCTTGTCTGGAAAGCTGTGTGAGAGAAATGTAAAAAGAAGAATATCTGAAAGCAAAGCCTTAGAATGGAATCCTGCCTCCACTCATGGTGAAAGTGATCACTGAAGAAGATCAGTCCTGCAGCACAGTGAAGGATAGATTGGCTACTGGGACAGGAACAGCTACTGCTAGGCATAGCCATGGTTTTGTGGGAAATGGGCTAGGCTTGGAATTATTTGACCTTGATTTGAATTCTGACTCTGCCCTTTACTACTTGGGCACAAGTCACTTGCTCTCCTGAATCTCCATTTTCTCATCTGTAAAACAGAAGGTTATGCTAGATATACCCCAAGGTCTCTTCCAGCTATAAAGCTGAGGGCCTATAATTATTCTATCATCATGTGAGTTTCCACAGGAAGTATTTCCTGAATTACCATGTTGGGAAGATTGGATGAGGAAGAGATCAAGTGGAGATAGATGGCTACAGAACACCAATATCCTGAAGACTCTTGGGGATTTCAGCTCCTTGCTCCTTTTCCTACAGTGGCTAGTCATTCTTTTTTTATAGTATTTTCCTAGTTCTGGTATCTCTGCCTCCACTACTGAATGTCCCATTACAGGTCATAAAAACTTAGCCTATGGTTGAATATACCATGAATCCATACTTGCATCTCCCATAACTTTGTGCCTCTACTTATTCTGTTGACTAAGGATTTATTGTGTCTGACAGAGGCTAGGGTATTAATTCACTGTTCATCTGGAGGCATTGTTGCAAGTGAATCTGCCCTGTAAAGTACTACAGTATGAGAAATTCATTAGTAGGAAGAACTGCTTGCACTTATTTGGGACTGTATGGTTTACAAAGTGTCTTCTTTTTAGCATTCTCTGAGGTAGAGAAAACAAGGAATATTGACCCATTTCACAGATGAGGTTAAGAAAGGTGATACTATTTACCCAGTGCCACATAGCTAATATGTGTCAGAACGTGCTGACCCCTGGTTCATTCACTTTATACTCTGCAAAAGTCTCCATGAAAAAACAAAAAATCCCTTCTTCAAAAACTTTGAAAATCTGAAGTCCTATGTAATGTTTATGTAAAATGAAAGAAATCTATATCTTTGTTTCTCAAAATTTGTGATATATTTTTTAAACAGCCTATAATGTCCTAGAAAGAAGACAATATCAAACCCATCAAGACCAGTGGAAGCCTTATAGTGTGAGGTTGTGATGCTTGGAACTTCCCTGGTCTTGGTTCTTCCCTTCTGCCCTCTCTGATTTCACTACTTGTTCTGTGCATCAAATGAAGTTCTTCATTTGACCTCTCCTAGTTTTATGCTATTTAGACATTATATATGTATTATATAATACTCACATATATGTATGTATATATACATATACATATGTGTGTGTGTGTGTGTGTGTGTGTGTGTGTGTGTGTGTGTGTGTGTAGTGACAAAATATGTTGTATAGTCTTTGCACCCTTCCATGGTCTAGGTACCCAATGCTTGATTGAATACATGAAGATATCATCATAGAATTTGATGATCAAAAGTAGCAACAAATGTTTTTAGGAAAGTATTTCTATGTTTGTTTGTTTGTTTTTTACATCCAGCTAGATCTCCAACAATCCACTGAGGTTCAAGACAAGCTATGTTAGGCCTTCCAAACTTCTCCCCAACTCTCCATCTCTGATCCCCATTGCTTGTCATTGCCGTCTCCCACTTGCAATCACTTGCTTTCTGTTTACTTTCTACCTCTGTTTTGAGTTAGCAGAAAGTACATTCTTTGAGGGCAGGTACTGCTTCCTTTTTGTCTTTTATTCCCAAACTATACAGCAAATGTTTAATAAATGTCTGTTCAATTGAATTGAATTTCTGCCCCAGTCCTAAAGGAAAGAGAAGGGAACTGAAAGTTGGAAAGGCCTTTAGGCATACATCATCTAGCCCTGCCTCCTTGTTTTAAATAGAGTCCCAGCCAGGAGAAGTGACTTAACATCAGGTCCCTTGGCAGTAAAGAGTAGAGCCAGGATTCAAAATGAGCTCTTGAAATACAATGCTCTTTCTACTGAATGCTGCCATCTTCCAATATCTAGGTCTTGGGTGCTTAACCTATGGTGGCATGATGAAATTTAAAGAGTACTGTGATCTTCTGTGGTTTATTCCACCCAATTGTATCAATGCTTGATCCTAGACCATGCCACAAGCCAGCCTTTAATAGGATCCAAGAAGAAGCTTCAAGCAGGAGCAGGAGAATATCTAGGGCCATTTAAATTCCCAAGTAATGTGAGTAATTTCCTTTGGCAAGCAGAGGCTGCCTTGGTTTGGTATAGAAGGAACAGAGACTATGGACAATTCAACTGTCTGTGCCCATGAAAGCAAGCAGAAGAAGTTGTGTTGCATGTAAACAATTTCAGTAACTGGAAAATTATTCCAACTCTCACCTGAGCCAGGAAAATGCCAAAATGGGGGAAATAAGATGTAGATTTATTTCATCTTCTGGACTGAAAGTTTGCTCTCTGTCCAAGAACAATAAAATATGCCCTACACAGAAACCTGAGCCCAAGAGATGTGTTATTTCAATTACAAAAGCTCAGATTGGAGTACAGAAAGAGGTTGAGGCAAAAACAAACAAACAAAGCACAAACACAACCACAAAAGCAAAAGAACCCTATGCTCCATAGCCCTTTATCTTAGTGTAAGTCACATGACTTGAATAGTCTTTGCCAGTGTTGGTAGGAACTAAACTGACATCAACCTGAATACCACTAGCACTCCGAATTTGATGACAATTTGAAAAATGCTAGCTAAAATTAAGTTCACACATCATCATTCCTAATAATGTTACAGGTCTCCAAGTCATCAGGGACCATGCTTTTGAAATACTGGTCAAATCTTCCTTTGCACATCTGTGTACATGTCAATGGAAGCTAGATTGGTTCACTATGAAGCAAAACAAATTAGGGAGAGAAACAGTCACCATTATCCAACTGGACACCTATTAGATTGGTTTCCCTATCTAGATCATAAGCTCCTTAATGGTGTAGTAGGTAGAATCCTGAATTTGGAGTCCGGAAGAGCTGGGTTCAAATCCTGTCTCTAAGATTTAATCACAGTCTGACAGGATAAATTAATTTTTCTGATCCTCAGTTCACTCAACTATAAAATGGAAATAATAATAATAGCTTTAGTGCTTACCTCCCAATGTTACAGGGATGGCCAATAAGATGATATAAGTAAAATATTTTTTGCAGACCTGAAAGATGAATACCAGCTATTATGATCAATATTGTATGGATATGATACCTAGCAGAGGGCTGGATACATAATGCATTGTCAGTAAGTACTTGGTGATTGCACATTGTAAATGACAGAATTGGTACATAGTAATTCAGACTCTTTCAAGGAGATTGGAGGTATCTGTCCTGCTCTCTTACAACGGGATGGATATGTTGATTTGAAAATTCCTCTGGAATGCTTTTTGATATCAATGAGTCTAAATCCCCCAATACAAAAACATTCATTGCTGTACTTTAGCAGGTGGGGAATGGTGAATTGAACAAATTATGGTAGGTGAATGTAAAGGAATAATATGATTATGCTGTAAAAAGTGATGACTATGAGGAATTCAGAGAACCATGAGAAGATGTACATGAAGTAATGAAGAGTAAAGTAAGCAGATCCAGAAGAACAATACACACAATGACTAAAATGATGTAAATGAAAACTACAATAAAAGCTAAAAAAGAAAGGAAGCCAAACTCGAAGGAACTGTAATATCCAATTGGGTTTTGGAAGACAGATAATGAAGCACACTTCCTTCCAAAATGGTACAATCAATAGAATTCTGCATTTGGAGTTAGAGGGTGTGAGTTCAAGTTCCATCTCTGCCTGCACTTGTTTTGTGACCTTTGGCAAGTTCTTTATGTTCTCTGGGTCTCACTGTTCTCCTTGTTAAATTGAGGGGAGTGGGAATAGATGACTTCAAAGCTCTTCCGGCTCTAAACATGTGACCCTCTAATTCTCCTGGCATAGAGGTTCAGGACTACAGGAGTCCACTAGTACCTGTGTTGCCAGATGTGAACAAGAGCTGTTTTTGTTTTCAAATTTGTATTGGTTACAAGGGAGGATTCCATTCCAGAGGATGGGAATTAGAACATCTAGAAATGATTATGGTAGAAAAACAATAGACATCAATGAATCTTTAAAATAAATAATGACCTCCTCTTTGGTTGGTACAGCTGCCAAAGTAATTTTCTTAAAGCACAGTTAAGGTCTGACCATGTTACACCCTTATTCAATAAATGCCAGTGGCTCCCTATCACCTCCAAGATCAAATATGAAATCCTCCACTTGGCATTCCTACCTACATACTTTTCAATCCAGTGACACTGGCCTCCTTACTATTCCTAGAACAAGACACTCTGGGCATTATCACTGGCAGTCCCTCATGCCTAGAATGTTCTCCCTCCTCATTCCTGCCTCCTGGCTTTCATGGCTTCCTTCAAGTCCCAGCAATGATTCCACCTTCTAGAGAAAGCCTTCCCAAATCCCTCTTAATTCTACTGTTTCCTTTTTGTTGATTATTTCTTATTTATTCCACATATAACTTATTTATTCTTTGTTGTCTCCCCCATTAAGTTATGTGCTTCTCAAGGGAAAGGGCTGTCCTTTGCTTTTCTTTGTATTCCCAGTACTTAGCAAAGTGCCTGACCTATAGTAGATGCTTAATAAATGTCTTTTCATTGACTGATATTGGATCTGCTTCAATGTGCAAAATATTCTTAAAGGACTTTTTATTTAATGGAAAATATATGTTAAATATCTTTTTGTGGCAGTAAAATAAATCTAAAACCAAAGTGAGTGCCACCTGATTTGGAAATGGCTGAACAAATTGTGGTATATGGATATAATACTGGGCTGTAGGAAATTACAAATATGAAGGATTCAGAGAAACATCAGAAGAAATAGACACTGATGCAGAAAAAACCCCCACAAAAACAGGAAGACAAATATTCACTGTGGCTACTACAGTATAAACTACTGAGAAGACAGCTGAACTAAGATGAATCATAATGACCACTATTGTTGCTGGAACCTCCTTTTGTGTGCCCTCTCATACTAGAATGTAAGCTTCTCAAGGGCAGGGATTATCTTTCTTTTTCTTATTTTTATCCCCAACTTTTAGCATGGTTCCTGGAATATAGTAGGGGCTTAATGAATATTTGTTTTATTGTATTATGTATTGTAGATGCTTCTAAAACACATTTTTCTCCTCTCAGTAGAAAAGCATGGATGATGAGTGGGAAATATATAGTCAGCCTCCATCACTTAGTGTGACTTAACTATTTTTCTTTGCTACAAGAAATAAGTGACAGAGTGAAGATGGACAGGGCTATATCTATAACTGTGATGTAAAAATTGAAAGGCATCAATGTACAAACCATGTGTAAATAGATAAGTAAATAAAGGCTCCCTTTAATGAGGCAGGTTCTAATTTGTTCTTACTGCATTGTTTGTGTTCATGACGATCGACTTCTTGGTCCAAGCTTGAGCCATTTAACAAGGCAATGGGTAGCTCAAAGTCTACCAGTCCCAGGAATTAACCATAGAGCCTGCCTGTCCCCCCTCCTGTAATTCAGCACATACTCAGCACTAGACCACGGAAGTCCAAAGAGTTGCCCTGGAGGGGTACCACTGAAATCAAATTTCTGCTAAACACAATCCTCAGTGCATAAAAATTAATCAAGTACTATGATGACTGGCTTTATTCATAATACTTAATGGTCATGTAATAGGAGTTTTTATTCAGCAGTTAAAGTTCATAAGTGCAGGTTTTACATGTAGATAGGTATTATGCTGATGGTTTAATTACACACCTTTTTGCACACCAAAGGAAATGGGTTATGCAGTTTTCATAATCAAGGAAGAACTTCTAAGGGGGAATGAACTTTGCAGTTAGCAGCCTAATCCCTGATCTTTCTCAAAATGTTTATTTTTAAATTAGTGAGTATTTGCCAATGTACAACCCAGGAAATGATTGCTAGTGCTAAGAGCTGTTAGTCTTGTAAATTTTCAGTTCTCATTTTACAAATTTAAATTTAAAGGTTTATGAAGGCAACATTAAGTAGTCACAACATCATTTCCTTTAAGGCTAGAATAACAGACACCTGACCAAGTACATCAATTTCCAGTTCATTCGGCATGTCAAGGAAATGAATGTGTATCCTGGTGTGGAAAAATGACTCTCTTCTATCCCCAAACTCCCTTTTATTTTAATGATTCCACCTACACATTTTTTCTTCTTCTCAATTAGACCTGTTCACATGAAGCAAATGTTGCCAATTCTCTTTGGACCAAAATAACATTCTTTACCACATTGTTTGTTTGTAGAATATGTGACCAAACAGTTTTAAAAAAGAGGCCAGGGAAGCTAAAATTAAGACCCCAAATAGCCTTCATGTGGATTTGGTTATTGAATGATACTCTGAATTATCTTTGGCAGTGAGTGCCATTACTTAGAACATAGTGCTAATGAGGCCAATGTCCTATGGACTAGCCAGCTTCCTGCTGTTCCATGGCCAGAGACTAAACCTTTAATTCAGTCACTGGATGCCATTGGTCTCAAGAGGGAACTAGGCAAATGTGTATGAATGAATCATGGCAAATCTATCTCTGACTACTAGCAAAACAACTCAAAGTGATGTAATCTTTGTACATAAAGGGCAGCATTATCTCCATCATCAATATGGTTAATACCAGTTCTTAAAACCTAATGATTTTCTGTCTTTAGTCTCAGATTGCAAACCTTTCCTCCACATGGATGTCAAGTCTTAGTAGAAATTAAATTAAATACAGAAAAAAAAAGGAAAATTATTTGAAATTAGTCAGGTGACCCTGAAAACCTCACAAAGCAGCACCTTGTTACTCCATGACTTTTATTATAATCGGTTTCAAATCACATCCCATCATTTTAGGCCTCTGGTGGCAAGGGCCTATAATGGTGGGTAATCATCTCTGCTCCTTTATAGGGACATCAGTATGGACAAAGGGCTCTACTAGAGTTCCAAAATTATTCTTCAAGAGACCTGGGTAAGGAAATGAATTTTGCTTTTCACATGGTCTTCTTTTGATTTCTTTGAGAATAGACGCCATGTTTTTGTCTTTTGGGGCCAGTTCTTAGATAGAGTTCTTTCTTTGCCAGTGCTCAGCATGGTGCTTGAAACACGCTAGTTGGTTAAAAATGCTTATTGATTGATGAACAATGGAAGGGGATGTGGAGAGGTCAAAGAAACAGAATATAGGCATGGACAGTTCCATTCCATCATATTAACCAAAGACAAAACCATTGATCATCTTAGTGGCCCTCCAGGGACACTATGTACTGACTAAAGCATGGAATTCTGGAAACACCCATTATAAGCTGAGATATCTGAGAGAAGTCCCAATTCCCCTGAAGACAAATGTCATAGCTATCTAAAATCATGAGTGCTTAACATTCTGCAGACCCAATTCACTATTTTCCTGACCTGTTCCCAGTTACGTCAGTCTGGACTAGAAATACACTATGGCAATTGTGATAAAGATGATGGGCAACTCCACGTATTACTATGTAGCTGTACACTTCATATCTGCCTCTCAAAAATGGATATGCCAATATACTTGTGAAGTTGATAGCCACACAGATGGCAATGGAGAAGTACATAGGAGACAAGAATAGACTACAGTGCACATTACCAACCAAGAATGGTTCTAGAGAAGCAGGGTAAAGTACATCAACAGAGAGATGTGAATGGAAAAGGAGCAGTTAGTCATGTGTTAAGAGTAAGGGATAGGTGATAGGAAGCCATTGTGTTTCATAAAGACAACAAATGGAGAGTATACTTTGGGTTCATTGGATTTATGAGAAGACAGATAAAGAGTTGCATGGAATAAGATGCTTTAGATGGGTTCCAGTTAGCTTTCCTAGAGTCATTATCCATACTGAGCTCACATACAGATCAATGTATAGATTAAAGTATTCCTCTAAGACTGGGGTTCTTAACTTGGGTTATATATAAAGTATCAGTGGATAGATTTCAGGGAATCTGTGAACTGAAATGGGGGAAAAATACATTTTATTCTTACTAGAACTGAATTTAGCATTTTCTTCAGTTATCAAAACAAAACATTATTTCCAGAAGGGTCCATAGGCTTTGCCAGACATCCAAATGGGTCCATTACACAAAAAGTTAAGAATTTAGGGTTTTGTCTAGGATTCTAGATTTAAAGCCAGAAGGGACCTTAATAGTTCTTTGAGTCTTATTCTTTTATTTTACAGATAAGAAAAAATACGTTGGGAAGGGGGTATTAAATGAATCACTCATGGACACCCAGCTAATGTCTGAGGTGTATTCAAACATAGGTTCTGGTATTTGTTTTTCTACTTCAAGAGTGGAGTGGGAAACGTTACTGTCATTATATTCTTATTATTAATGTTTTTATCAAGTGTTTTTCCTGCACTTTTTAATTAGGCACAATGTATTTTTTTCACTTTATTAAATAACATGAAATGGATTAAGATTCAACTACTAAACAGCCCTTTGGTGAAAGCAAACAATAATGTATTGTCATACTTGGAAATGCCATAAAAATTATTTTCTTTTGGTATTTGACTGATTCAAACTCAGGACTTTCCTGCCTCCAAATCTAGTGCTGCATACCACACAACCTCTAGAACAATCCTAATTAGTCACTTTTTTTTTTCCTCTCTAGTCAAGCAGAGGCCAAGAGAGAATGCTCACTGGTCTCGATTCAACAAGGAAAAGAGTTTCTTTTCAATAATGTTGCCCTATTGGTCTTTGATGTGTAGTTCTATATTAGAATGCTAGGATCACAGATTTCAAGCTGGAAGAGTCCTTAAGGGTCACCTAGTTCAGCCTCTCATTTTATTGATTAGGAAACTGAGGCCCAGAGATAAAATGAATTGCTCAAGGTCATATAAATAGTAAGTCGTGAGTGTGTGTGTGTGTGTAATTTTTTTTTATCATTTACATTTCCAAATATATCTCACCTCCTGCTCCCTGCCAGAGAGCCATCACTTAAAACAAAGATTTTTTTTTAAAGGGCACAAAAGTTTAGGAAAACTAACCAAAATAAAAAACCAAAAAAACTCCTGAAAAACAAAAAACACCTAATATTGTATGTAGTGTTCCACATTTATAGTTTCCCAGCACGTTCAATTATATGTTCGGGGGTGGGGGTGAAGAAATGACAGAGGAAGTGGAGTTGCTTTCTTATCTCTTCTTTTGGGCTAAGCTTAATCATTATGCTTTTCTAGCATTCAGTTTCAATTGTTTTCTTGTTCTTATTTTCATTTATGTGGCAGTACTCATTGTGTATATCATTTACCTGGTTCTGCTTTTCTCACAATGTAAAAATTCATTGGAGCTTTCCTAAGCTTTTCTATATTCATTGTTTCTGATGGCACAATAGCATACCATCTTATCGATGAACCAGAATTTGGTTAGCCATTCCCATTAGGTACCTACTTTGTTTCCATCTCCTTGCTACTACAATAAGTATGGCTATAAATACATACATATATATGGAACCTTTCTGTTATTGGCCTTCTTAGGACATGAGGTAATTAACCTATGTAAAGTGCTTTGCAAACCTCACAGCCCTGTAGAAATATTAGTTGTTATGGCTAACATTGAAATTTTTGAGTCAAAAGATAGGAACATTTTAATCACTTTGCACAATTCCAAATTTCTTTGCAGTTAATGTTACACCAAATCACAGCTCCACCAACAAAGCATTAGTGTGTTGTCTTTCTACCCCTACTCAACACTGACTATTCTCATCTTTTGTCATCTTTGCCAGTTTTCAGGGTGTAGGGTGAAACTTTTGGAGTTATTTTGATTCAGATTTCTCTTATTAATGATTTGGCTCATTCTTTCACAAGGGTTTGCGATTCTTTTGAGAACAGTTTGCTCATATCCTTTGATATCTTTCCACAGACAAAAAGCTAGAAAATTTTGATCATCTAGTCCAGCATTCTCTTTCTTTTTTAACAGCAGAGGAAACTGATGTCCAAGTGATTTGCCCAAGGGCTGGAATTTGAATTTAGATTTGAATACTATTAGCACCCAGTTAGAAAGGTACTAGACAGATTGGTATGAACATCTATCTATTGCATATATATGTATTACCTAGGTAATACATAGTCATAGATAATGCACATCTAATGCCTAGAATAAGAGGCGTCATTTCTTCCTCCAGTGCCTAGAAAGCATTCCTTCCTCACCTCTGCCCAGAATCCTCAATTTCCTTTAAAATTTAATTCTTATGCCCCCTAAAACAGGAAACCTCTCTAGATCATCCCAATGCCTAAACCTTTGTATCTGCCCTTCCAAATACAAATTGTTTCTCCCCAATTGGATGAATAAAAACTCAAGGAAAGCAGGATTATTTCCTTCTTTTATTTGTCTTAAAATTCCCAGAGCCCATCACAAATAAGTGTTCCCATAATGATTGAATGAATAGTTGAATGAATGTAAAGTATTCAGAATGCACTGTTTTGTGGGTGGGTGTGTTGCATGGGTTGTGTGAGAGAGCAGCCTTTAATTTCTCCAGACTGTCCTTTAATCATTTTTCAGTCGTGTCTGATGTTTGGGGTTTTCTTTGCAGAGATGCTGGAATGGTTTGCCATTTCCTTCTCCAGCTCATTTTACAGTTGAGGAACCAAGGCAAACAGGGTTAAGTGACTTTCCGGGGTCACACAGCTTAGTAAGTGTTTGAGGCCATATTTGAACTCAGGTCTTCCTTACTCTAGGCCAGGGGTTCTATCCTCTCAACCACCTAGCTGCCCTTTCTTCAGAATAGAAGCACCCAGAGGACAGGGCCATACCTCTTGAATTGCATTTACTTGTAAAAGAAATTCCTTTGATTCAGATGGGGATGGCATTTCCCCACCTAGAGATAAGGTGTCTTTTTCAGCTCAACAAAGTTACCAGTAGAAATTCTGGCTCAAAAACAGAGTATTTGTAAACATGTGAAAATGAGAAACAAGTTATTCTCTGAAATCTCAACATCTTACTTCAAATACACACTTGAAAAATTGCTAAGATTTTATTCGGTTAAGAATGCTTGAATATCTCCCTAAATCATAACACTGGTAAACTTATTGAAATATTTTTACAATTTTATTAGAGGTTTTAATTCACTGCTTTATCTATCTCTGTTAGGCTGCAAAATAGCTTTAAATATTCAAGTGGTAATTAATGAATCTTTTATGTTGCAAATCAAACATTTTCATCTGTGCAGTGCTGGAGTAGCTGTGAGAAGGGATTTAAAGAGTAATTGTTTCTGCTGCTCCAGCACTGTTGACTTGAGTTTACCTTTCATTTTCCTTTTGGGGTCTGCTTGCCTTGACTGGTGGTACACCATCTTTCCCAGCGGATGATGTCTTCTGTCTCTTTTTAGGTCAGGATATCGTACTGTGCTTTTGCCAGAGACATTCCTGACTGGATGGAAAGTCTTTGAATGTGGAATTTTTGCATGAGTGCAAAATAATAAAAAGCATGTGTGTATTAAAAAAAAAGGATCAGCTTAATGGGAAACGAGCATTGGGTTACATTAATATTGTATTACAGTAAAAACGTATATTTAATAAATTTTCTCCAGACTTTTGCAGTATCTATTTTTCTAAGTTGTAAGCCAGCCTAACGAAAGGGTACATGATACATTTGATTTATGTTAAGTAAATAACCTGCACAATCCATTTGAAAATGGATTTTTAAGTGCAGAAACCTACACCCAAGGGGAAAAAAGAAATGTATACATGCCACATCCAGCAAGGCGAAGGGAAATATCCAGCATTTGAAGCAGAAAGCCTTCGTAAACATTATTGTATTTTATTGACACCAATTTTTTAAGTGTAGGATTTTATGTCAGATGGCAAGGGAATGCCTCTGAAAAACACTGCAATTTAGTTTAAACGATAAAATTAAACTAGTATTAAAATAATGACTTTATTGGGGGTAGAAGAGTTTCCCTTTCTTTTGTCCTGGTATGCCAAGAAGCTTGAAGAGCAGGGCACAAGAAGGCCAGTCCCAATAGCTCAGGTCGCCTTCTAAAAAGCCTTCCCAAAGACCTGACGCATCCTTGACTGGAAGTCATATCACTTGCCCCCTTGTTGTTCCCTGGCCCTAATTAATATTATACTCTGTGACATTTATGTATCAGAGCAATAAGCTAAACAGGAAACAATTTATGTCACCTAAAGCTTTTTAACAAATCGATGGGACTATTTGTAATTGCTTGTTTCACAAGATTAAAAGTGCTCAGCCTTGATCTTCACCCATGGTTTCGTGGCCAACATGACCTGTTCTTCCGTTCTTTAAAAAAAAAAAAAGAAAGAAAGAAAGAAAAAGGAGTGTTGGTCATCAGCACCTACTTCCATCAAGTAATCCATATTGCTAATATTTCTGGAATTTTAATGTAGTTATAATTTATAGCCGATCAAATGTGGTTACCTAAATTGCTGTTGCTGGTAGACAGCTTAACTGTCTTTATTAATTACGGCATAATTTAATGTGTGAGCACCGGCACTTGTGTTGGTCATTTTTACAGCTAAAGCAGTTATCTGCCTTATGACGAACCATTTTAGCATTTTCAATGGAAATTTGCTAATATGATGAGTGATAAAAATGTCAAATGCTGGTAAATAACGATTATTGCCTTGGCTGAAATTAATTCTTGAAAGGCCGGTTACCTTCAAATTAACATTATAACTTGAAGCTTATTTTTCCTCCAGTGTTTTCTGCTACTTATATAAACAAAAAGTGGACTGCTAATCATTTCAAACAGATGCATTTTGTCTAAGAATCACTTGCTAAATGTCACCCTTCTATCGGCATAAGAGTGGGGAGCAGGAAAAATATTATTTATTTTTCATTTTCTTTTTTAAACAAAACAATATGGAAGAACAATCCTCATTGCAGTAGTTAGCCCTCTGAGGAATGTAGCTTAAGTATTCCGTTTTAACGAGAAAACTCTGTGATTGTGAATATTTCTATCCTAATTTTACGGGAAATCAGACTCAGAAGTAGTTTATGTAACTTGCCCGTGGTTACGTTCCTAGTAAGTGTATGAGATAAGGTTTGAACCAATTCCTGACTCCAATTCCTGAACTATTTCTCTGAAAGCTTGTCTGCAGATTGCTTTACTGGGTAAAGCCTATTAGTTTTGAAGAAGGCTTATTTGAAAGTTGTTGTTATTATGTTGAAACTGTCATAATGGTTTCTGTAAACCAAATATTTTCTTAGAGTTAAACTAATATTTTTTGCATTGTATTTAACCTCCAACCAAAGAGAACGTGGACCTACTGAACCCATAAGAGTGAATTCTCCCTTAAACCTTTCATCAATTACACACATGCAAGATTTTAAGAAATAATACAGTATATTACGATGGGAATTTTTTTTTACATCACAACAGTAATGAAAGATAAGTCTTAATTAACATTCTATAACATCAATATGTCACATCATCATTGAAGAAATAGCCTGATTAATAGGGCAAGAAAACTAATTGTATTTGGTTTTCCTTTTGAATGGCGTAGAAGCGACTCATGGAAATAAATGTACATTAATAATATGGAATTAAACTTACTATGGGATACTTCTTTTGAATTCAATGTCAACATTTAAAAGAACCACCTATCTGTGGGGACTGTTTTTACATCTTCATGTATGTGTGCATGTATGTGTGTGTATATGTGTATATACACATTAAATGTTTGCAAAATGTATAGTTGCTTTATACATATAAACTGGCTTGCACAAACCAATTTATATGCATAAACCAACCGGGGATTTTATAAATACTGTATTTGTAATATCCATACTTCCAGCACCCTTTGGATACAAACGACCATGTGAAAGATTTTCCATGAGTACTCACTGATATTGTGTGTATACTGGTAAGGATGGGAAATAAACTTATTTTAACTTTTGTTTTATACTAGTGTGAAGAGTTCCTGGAGTATAGATGGCATCATTAGTGTACCAGTGAAGAGTCTGTGGGTTTGAAATTTAAGAGTAGGCACATGGATTTCCATAACATTGTCAAACATGCTTTTTAAGACCTCTTTTCAAAGACAGGGGAGAAAACGATAATGCTTCCATTGGTGTCAATGGGTGTTTTGCTTAAATAAAAAATGCGAGGTCAATTTCAAAGTCATCCACTGATTTGAGTGATGTGCCCTAAGTCTCCTATTCTTTGGTTTTATGTTAGAGTTGTTTAGGCACTCATCTAAAGTGCTGCTCATCCATACATTGGCAATTTTACTTTTATTAAAAAAGTATGTCTGTTTTCTGAAATATTGCTCTAAAAATCTGCACCAAAGAATAGATACAAAAGAGAAACAGCAACTTCTTTTAAAGACAGGTCACCAAATTTTCAAAATCAAGATGATTTTGATGGAATATTTAGTAACTCAAGTTCTACTCTTTTCCCATGAAAGTAACATTTATCCAGTGTAATTTTATGATAAGAATATTTTTATAAAATCATTTGTTCTAATCTAAGCATTTATCATTATATGCAAAAGATTTCTTGATGAGAATATTATAGATGGTGCATGTTTTTTGACATTAGCATTTTATTTGGATGACTAATCTTGCAGATGTGAAATTTTAATGAATTATTCATGAAATCACTTTCCTCTGAATTTTCAGTTTGCTACTAATGCTAGTTATTAAACACTTTATTTTTCTTTATAAAATTTGATAAGGAAAATAAGTGTGTATCTAATAGAGAGAAAAGTCAGCTCCTTCCTCAAAGTTTTTCTACGTGGACATTTTTACTTTGATCTTGGTGTGTCCATTAAGTGTGAAGAAGTTGCTTCATGCCCTCTTCTCTTGAAAGCTGACTTTAGTAATTAGGTAACTGAAGCAGCTGGTGATGGAGCCTAATGCAATTCGACTAATACATAACAGCAGGGCAGGGAGGAAAAAAAGAAAAAAAAACTTAGTCTGTGGCAACTTGTACGACCAGTGTGAACAACCAGCATTTTTATTGCATTTGAGAATGCTATAATGTCAGTAATTAGTACTGACTACACAACATTTTTTTTATTGTCTGTATCAACAGACATGGAATGATGGAATTACAGTTGATGTAAGGAATGAGTTTCTTTTATGCCTTATCAAAAAAAAATCTCATTACTGGCAGCACATACACACACAGCACCATGCTAACAGTCTGGACTGTACCATTTTCATCAAGGCTTATGTGTAGCAGATATTCCATAAACTATGGCAGGCCCATGAAATGTCACTGGAGCTGTCAATTTGATTCTTGAGATAAGAAAGCTAAAACTCTTTTCTAAACATCCCAAAAACTCAGTGTAAGTTATTAACTAAAGGTACCAAAGAGATTTAAAATCATTCTATGCACAGTCTTTGTGTTCTTAAGAAACGGGGCTCACCTGTAATCTGAAAACTACAAGAATTCTCAAGGCTTCCCTCCCTCCCCCCTTTAAAAAAGTTTTTTTTGGATAAAATATCTAGTGATTTACACAGTAGTTGTAGATTGAAAATCTGAGGTATCCCATAGCAGTTCTGAGACAGAGAATTGGGAATTAGGTAAGAACCATCCTATGTCAGCATCAAAAAAGTGACAGCCAGCTTGGTAGACACAATTATTCTACATAAGCCTTGATAGGTCATTTTTCTGCTAGTCAAATGCAGAAACCAAACAGGTTTCACATTTACAAACTCTGGGGACAAGGAAGGCTGGACCCTCATTCCTGACAGCGTGTTTACCTGATACATGGTACTACTTTCATAATGTACGCTTTTCTTTGAGAAAAAAAACATGTAACAAATTGTCTTTACATCTTGGCACCTTGTAAAGTTTTTTTTTTATACAAAAGTTCAATATTTTGACACTCCCCATTAATAATCACTACTTCACTGATAAACTTTGAAAGTGTGACCTTGGACTTTCATCATGCAAAATATTTACTGCAGCAGGAGAAAACATTTTCAACAACATTTTTTTTTCCTTTTCAAATGTTAGGAACTCATTGAAGACAGCCAGAAATGTCAGTGGTAGAATAACACGGGGGGGGTGGGGGAAGTATCAAAAAAACCAGCTTAACACACACAAAAAACACAACTGTACAAAATGCTTCAATCAATGATAACAGGAAAAAAAAAACACAAAACAAAATCTGTCAACTATATTACAATTTAAAAGCCAAAAAAAAAAAAGGGGTCAGGGCTTTTCTCCCACACATCAGGAAATGTCATCCAATATTCTTAAAGCAAGGATAACTAAATGAAATACATGTGCAGCACACTCTGCAATCCCATTACATACAGTAGGTTTTTTTTTTCCAAAGCTATTTTTAGTATAGTTAATATAAAGCAGTTGCACAAAAAAAAGAAAGGTGTTTTGACGAACAGGTGTATGCATTTATTCCTTTTTAGGAACAATATCTAAAAAATGAACCTCCCTCCGCCCTCCCCCGAAAAAGACAAAGGCTCACACAGACACAGCGGGCTATATATGTACAACATAATAAACCCCACCCGAAAGAAGCAACTGGGTACCCAAAGGGATACAGAATCAGAACTGTAAAAACCAGAGTGAAGTTTGCTTGACGGAAAGAAAGCCTGAGATTTGTTTTTTTTTTCAGTTGGTTCTTCTGCGAGGCCATGACACCCGCAAGAGACGTAAAATCTAATTTTTCTCTTTTTTATTTTTTGCTACAGTCTTTAGACTAAGCATGCAAGACATACAACTAAGTGCAACTGAGTGCAATGTATTTTTCTTTTACTCATTCCCTAAAGGTTTGAACTGAGGTATGCGAACTAACAGTTTCTCATGCTGTTCTCTTTACTCATGTCTAGCTACACATGCTGAGAATGAACTAATCTACCAGATTTTTATCCTCTTTTGAATACCGAACTAGCCAGCAACCCACTCAGTTTAGAAACACAGGGCCCACTTCTCATGATCCCGTAGGGCAACTGCCCACACATCAGGGTAAGTTAAAATGACCAACAGACTGCCTGTTGTATGGTGGGAAGCAGAGTGGATGGAGCTCCAAAGAGTAACTGCCAATCAAGTTTCTATTTCTTGTACCCAGCTTATGAGTGGACAGGAGTGCTATTTCTTTGTAGAAAATGGTGAACAAAACCTAACCAACAACAACTGAGAAATTATGCCAAGACAAACCAAAATTCAAGATGTGATCAGAGCATAATCCTTTAAAAAATAAAGTGGCATACAATCTGTCAAACAAACATGTTTCCCCCTAGAAAATCTATTATACGACCCAGTTCAATCATGGAAGCTTTTCTTGTTCTCTCTGGATTTTATTTAACTGTCTCCTTTATTGGATACACTAATTTTCTGCAACACACATTCACTTTTCTTGTCATGGGAGAGTTCCCCCTTTCTGTAGTTCCTTTAATACTGGTTCCCTACTTTGATTCTTGATAACCCCCACAATTTTTCCTTACAATAGAGAGCTTCAGTCGCTGTAGAGGTGCACAAAAAAAAAAAAGCAACAACTTTGGTTCCATTACCTACTTGGCCTTCTAAATTTATTATAGAATAAAGGAGCAGTTCTCTCTCAGGTGACCAATAGCCCATATCTTGTCATTTCCCACTAAATTCTTTCACCTCCTTTGATCAACAATAAGAGGATATTTGGCTTCATAAGATAAAGCATATAACAGAGAACATAATTTACCTTTGTGTAATATCTTTGGTAATTTTAGAAAAAAAGTACAAAGGAGAATATAAATTAAGCTCTGAAAGGCTTTCAAACTAAAATAAAAAATAAGCTACCATCCTACATAAATAACTGAGTGACAACGGTGATTGCAGAATGAACATGCTCAGTTGTTTTGTGACTGAGGGGACTGACGGAGAATTCCAGCTTTCTCTCCCGATGGTGCGTGCTGAGAACCGCTGAGCTTCAAAAGGCAAGATCCAGTCCTGAGACCGCTGCCATATCTCTCACTCTGAGTGTGTGAGCCGAGTTGGCATAGGAATATTGCAGAACCAACAAAACCACAGTACAGAATTTGCACAATTGGAATCGTTAACACTTTAACATTTCCTGGGCTCAGTCCTTAACAATTTCCATAACAAGTTCAATCTGAAATCGAATTTGCATTCAAGCAGATTAATGCCACCAAGCAGTCCTTAATGGATGGATGGATGCCTACATTAAGTTACAACACCACTACTTTCAGGAATGGTATTTTGTGTGAAGTCCGCGACATTTTTCACCACTTTGCAGACAAAGTAACCCACGTGGGTACCCTACACAGATCCTTATGACTACTTCAGAGAGCTGGTGGTCCATCCAAGCTTGTGTCAAACAAGGGAGTGTCTGCCACTGCACTCTTATTTGTCTTTGTCCCCAGCGCCTAGCACAGTGCCTGACACACAGTAGGCTCTTGCAAGATAAATGCTTTTTGATTGACTGATACTAGCTGCTACTGAATTCAATTGGTGCTAAATATCCTGGTGATGTTACAGATGAGGTGGCATTTGCTAACAATCACTGTGGCTGCCAAGAAAACAACCCTAAGACAAAATTCCCAAATACTGCTTTGTGGAATGAATCTGCATTGCTTTCTACAGTGTTTCTCTGTCTGTCTGTCATTCATTCTCATTCTTGCAGGATTTCATCCTTTGGAGCTGGACAACCTTCATTGGGGTAGAGTGCAGCATTTGGGACCTTCTTGCAAAGACCAAAACGGAATGTTTTCTGAATTTAAAGAAAACATGGGTGCTATCTGAAGGAAATTGGAATGAATGACAGAAAACTACAAACAAGAAAATGACATTCAGCTTTGTATAATAAAAACACCTATTAACATTCATCACAGAGTACAGAAAACATTAAAGCCTCAAAGAGGCCCTGGGCCCAAATTGAGGCCTGAGGTCAGAACTTAAAATGGTATAGTAGAAGCCAAAAAAAAAAAAGCAATACATTAAAAAGTTTGGGATAATTATTCTTTAACCCCACCCCCCAATACACACACAGAGGCCTTCCCCATCCCAAATGGAAGCAAAAAAAAAAAATGGAGTAAAGGCAGTGATAATCAGCATGCAGTAAGTACTGTGCAAATATGTGGTCCATTGGAATCCTTAAAATCTGGGCAAAGGCTTGATCTGCAGTTTGGGTGAACATGCTCAGTCTGACGTCCTCAGTGTCTGTGATTGGCAGGACTGCAGTCCAAAGTCTGCTGCTAAATGTAAGTGAATCAGTTCAGCAAATTTACAACACTGATGTTGACTGTAAGAGAGGAAAATCCCAAGTACCAAACAAGTCCATCCAATGCACAGAGTACAAATTCCTTTTTTCAACAAAAAGTAGAAAAATCAAAAATACTCCCAAATGGGATACTTGATGGCACTAAGAGTTAACACATTTCAGAGTTGTCAAAATGGAGTGAAAATCCCCCAGACTGTACAATAATGGAGAGATTTCACAGCGGACTTTGACATGTTTTGTTTTTGTTTTTTCCCAATCTTCATTTCTCAGGGTAAGGTTATCAGACATTCACTCCATGTCCTCATTTACAGGTTCATCTTCATAATCTCTGTCGTGATCAAAATCTGGACTGTGGTTGGCTGTTGTCACTAAGGAGAGTGGACCTTCATTCTCGTCTGGATCTAAAGGTTCCTCTTTGACATGCACAGGGTGCCTAAGGGGGAAAAAAACATGACCAATGAGCAAAGTTTCCAATTTAATTAGGAGTATTTCATGGGTAAGATAATTAGTATAAATGTGTCTTTCTAGAGAATATTAAACTTTTTATTTTTTTCTTAGGTAACACATAAGTCATTCTGTCATTACGTGGTGCCCGGGAAAAAACTTCCCTGAAAGAAGCCTTTTTCTTTTGGATTATCTCTTCAGCCCTTTGGAGATTTCGCTCTCAGTAGACACATTGGGCTGATTAATACAATCTTCAAATAAATAAATGAAATAAACATCTGTACAACAAAACGCTGGTTTGTCAGACCACCGAGCTCCCGGAGTCTGGGCTAATCATTGCGAGCTGTGTGCTCTGTTTCTCTAGTTAACATGCAGAATCTGTGAAACAACTCTCCAGAGGATGACCCCAAGTGAGGTTCTATCATTAATCAACTTCAAGCAAACACAGCAAAGAGACACTATGATACATGCTTGAAACTCCAAATTAATGCATATTTTTACAAACTGTCAATAAGGGAAGAAAAGCCCTGCCAGGAAACACAAACGTCGAGGAAAAGGCCCGCTCAACACAACAATATGATAAGAGAGCAGAACCCTAAGGAGAATAATAACACTGTCAGCTGTAAACAAGACAAGACACGATCCCCGGCTTCACAGTGGGCACCAGCATGCTCTACCCAGATGAGGTCTGCCAAATTTCTCATTATGGACTAGCCCATGAATAACCCGCAGGGGAGTGTGGGGTGATCATGCAAAACTGCTATGATAACAATTGAGAAACGTTGTTCGTAAATCATATTTACAACCGATCCTTTACAAATACAAATTACTTTTTTTGTTCTGGGGCTTTTGATATGTAAAATACCCATTTGTGTTATCATGGTGTCCTTGGTGGGGCTATCAATGGAAAAGGACTGGTTTTTATTGACGTTATCACATATTAGGACTAAGAAACAGTAATGGAGACCACTGGCTTATTGAATAATTGATGTTGGTACAAATGCTAAACAAAGAGGATAAGTAATATTTAAAACAAGCAGAATATAACTTTGGACCAGAGATTCTGAACCCTTTTTATGTGTTCCGGATGCCTTTGGTAGTCTGAGGAAGCCTCTATGGATCCTCTCACAGAACAATGCTTTTAAATGCATAAGATACAAGACACAGAATTACAAAGGAAATTGATCAAACTGAATACAGTTATTAAAATATTTTTAAAAGCACAAATTCACAGATACACCCTCCCCCCAAGAAAGACATCCAAGGACACCCTTGAGAGTTCATGGACTCCAGGTTAAGAATTCCTGCCCTGGACTATTCAGGAAGATAGAAGCCTTTCAAACACTAAATGGTTTTAACCTTAATGCAACTCGGATAAAGTTTGAGGAATGGTTCTTAGAAAAAAGATTTTTTTTTCTTTAAAGCAAGCTCATATGCTCATGAATAACTAGAACAAAAAAATTAAAAATGTAAACAAAAATTTAACAGAGCTCTCTACTACACTTTCAGCTATGCCACATCCAGGTCAAGTCATCTGATATCTCTGTGTTCATCTCATTCCTTCCACTAACTTAGAGAGTCAAGGACACAGGTTGCCCTGTTCTCTTTCATTAAAAAGAGCATAGAAGATACTGTCATTTTCCTCCTTTTGGTTTTTTAGTACTAATAGACTTTGAAGCCTTTGATTTTACTTGTAACAAGTTTTGAAAATGAGATGAGTTGAGTCATGGCACCAGAAAAAAAAAATGGGAAGAAATTTGTTTTGTTTTAGGATGCTGGGGTGAGGAGGAAAGAGAACACTTCCTAAAACTAAAGAGGTGCTAACCTGCACAAGTTGCTCCATAGAAATATGAAGAAGGATGGTATGATCTTTGAATACTTCACGCCATACCATTCTCTGTGATCTCAGAGCCCTAACTCAAATAGTGCATTTGCAGATGTGTGAAGCCAGGGGAGGCATCTCCTCTTTACTTTGTTTGATTTCAGTGCCATACACATATTAGAAACTTAATACATGTTTATTGAATGAATGAATTCCCTCTATCTCTCTTACCCTGAAGTGTCACAGTAGACCGTTTTGATTTTTAACATGAAATGAAACCAAAATTAAAATTCATGGCTGAGTTTGAGATATCACTATACACCTTGGGGTGTCACAAACCCAGGCATGAGGCGTACTGCTTTAGATAATAAAAAGTGTGAGGCTGGAAAATATGAGAGATTGCGGAGCTTCTCGCTCCAGATAAATCACATATCCCAAACTAGTTTAAAACTATGTTTCACTGAAAGTCACCCATAACACAGAAGGGAGAGGCTGCCCAATCCACATGTCCCTTCCCCTCTTCTTTTTGAAAACAGAAAGACTGCTTGTAGAAGAGTTAACAAAGAGCAACCTTGATAAATCAACCACAACTTTCCCTTCTTCTGACATCTAAGTAATTCTTTTGTTTGTCCATTCTGGGAGAGAGGTAGCTTCTTTTCTTTTCTTTTTTTCTAAATAAAACTAACTTGTTTAAAGGAATTGTGTTCTGATGGTGTACACAGCATGAAGCAGTTTGCTTTGTAGCCACCTCTTAGAGCACATCAGGATGAAAGTGTTATGTCCTGAAGCTGTAATTAGACGACGCCTTTCTAGTGTTTCAAAAGAGAAATAAAAGTAATGGCATTTGAGTGTCAGAAAAACTGGGAAGAATGAAAACTTTGGTTGGAGCACTTGCTACATGTTAGCTGGGTTGCCATGCTAACAAGGTCCTTTAAACCCGGTGATAAAGTTTAAAGCTTGATTTATTCCAATATCCTGGAACAGTTAAAAAACAATTTGCATCATAGCAGGGTAGTGCATATTGGAGGAGAATGAAAAAATGCCATTAGAAAATGCACTTAATGGAAATAAGAGGTCACAAAGAGTAACTGTCTATGACACTGATAGTAGACAGATGAAATCTGCTATTGACATATAATTACATTTAGCAAACAGGGTAAACCTGTGAGATTTGAGCAACATTCTGTACTCATTTTGCCTTTTCTCAAAAGCATTTTTGAAACCCAAGTTTCACTAGAAACTCAGAGACCACATTTTTCTACAGAACTAAACTCCAGGATCCCAAATATCACCTGGAAATTGGCCGGGTGAACACAAAATTCTTAAATAAATGGCATCACTGCATGGAGTGTATTTACTGGATTGGCAATACGAATTCGGAGTCTGCTTTCCCAAAATGTTGCTCACACATTAACCTGATATCTACAGGAGATCATTGGGAACATTTCCCAGGTTGTCTATCATTTGGGGTCACTCCATCAACTAAATATTGGGTACTTTAATCACTGCTACACAATTGAGAATAAACTACCTCAATATCTCAAAGTCAGAAAGACATCAATGATAAAGATGAAAACAACATATATTCACATTAGCATTAGAGAACACAAAACTATTGGTCTCACCAACAGTAGAATCAACATTTTAAAATGGGTCTGTCCATCTTAATTGAAAATGACTATTGCCAGTTTAAAGCTCTTTTGAAGAATGCTGCTGGTAAAGTCATACTGCTGGAATATTAATATATGTTGAGTTTTAGATTTCCCTCCCCACCTACCCTGAATATGGAGGTGGGGGAAAAAAAAACAGGGCAAGGGGGACATCATTATATGCTATTCTTTTTCATTCTAATCACAACAGATTAAGTCTTTTCCCACTGTTTCATTTCAGTCACTGACATGACCTTAAAATGAGATGTTGTAAAATGTGGCTGGAAAATCATGGCCTAAGGTTTGCTCACTTGCTGAAAGTGTTGATAAGCAAACTACACCAAGTGCTGAGAGTGTCACAAACATGAAAATGCCTCATTTCCTTAAAGAGGTCAACTCCCCAAATCAACACGAATCTTGAGACCTTTAGAACTCCAGCTTCCTTCTCAAGTATTCAAATAATCGGTCTTTTCTTGGGAGGGACAGGGTTATTTACAGTCACACAAACTCACTTCTTTCACCCCATAAATACTGCACACACCCAGAGGGGCATCACGCCCTTCCTGCCTTACCCTTTCCTATTGTACAGAGCAGCCTGGTTGCCATTCACAGTTAACACGGACAGCAAGCTTCCATTATTTCATTCAGTTATATATGCACTCATTATACTGCCGTCTGCTGCTATAATGCTCCTATTAATTTTCCTTTTGATATTTTAAGAGCAATCTATAAATCATGTAGCCTTCCCTATGTGCCATCATTAATGCCTGGAAATTATGTTGTGTTTGGAATGTTAGTTTAAGCTTATAATACAACTTAGTAAACAAGCATATTTTTTCCCCTGCTCGTACTACTCATTCTCTTTCCTCTCCCCTTTAATCTACCTGAGGCCCAAATCTTGAGATGTTGGAAAGTTTGGCAAAGCAAAAATATCTTCACAGAAATGCACAATAGTAATAATGATGATGATGATATTGCACTAATGATAGCCTACGCTTTAAAGAAGAGAAGAACAAATGAGTTAACTTTATTTCTGTTTGCAGTTATAGAATGAGATAATGCCACTGCCTTTATATGAAAGGTGTTCAGTGACCTCTTTTCATCCTCGAGTCTATCAAAACATTTCCAGAAACTCCACTTTGTACCAATACAGAAAAGGAACCCTCCCCTTCCCCACCTCTGATAGAAAATAGGATCATTGTCCAAAGGTTCCCGGGTAGTGGTGTCAAGAACGTAACCGCCATGTTTTTCTATACTTACATTGCTTGCATAGGGGAACGGCCTGGGCTACTGTCGCTCTCATTACTGTTTGTATGCTCCATCGCACCATTCAGCTCTTCCCTCATAGCACTAGCTAAATTGCCCAGAGTGGGATTTCCCATGGAAGCAGTAGTGTAGAGAGGTATACTATTCTCAGCCATTGAAGCCTGCCAATAACACAGAAAGAGTCTATGAAGAAATAAGGCTTAGAAAGATACACGCATGATAAATAGGTGGGGTGTATTATAGGTTCATTTACTAAATCATGATGAGCTCATTTTCATAGGCGCTGCTTCCTGGCAAACAGAGCTTCTAATGGATTTGGAGTCAGAGCAATCATATAATTTACTTAAAAAGAAAATAAACTCAAGAACTCTAAATGTTACAATATACTTCAAGTTTCAAGTCTTAAGAAATTCTTATCACTGTATACTTTAACCCTAAGAAGCAGGAAAATATATTTCTCCAGATACTAGCACCTGTGAGGAGGGCTTGAGGAAGGAAGCCTCCCTCCCCCCAAATGGGATTTAACCCCGACTGAGTGGTTCCATGCATTTAGTACTAATGCATGGCTGAGAAGGGACTACAGAATATGAGGTTTCCGTCTGGTGCTTTCTTTTCAAGAAGAATTGAATATTTACAGATCACAGTGAAATATAATGCAATTTTCATTTCTTTATCCATCTTTATAATGCCACTATTGGATATTATAGATTTGATAGGATTATTCTGACTGCAGAGCTCCAACTTATGAGAACTTCCATAAACATTCACCCTATAGAAAGGAAGCAGATTATAAAATATGAAACATATATTTGCGTGTGTGTGTGTGTGTGTATATATATATATATACATACATGTATATATATATATATACACATATATATATTTCCCCTGCTTAATGATTTTTTTAAAAAATATGTATAACTATTATAGGTGAATTTCTGATGGTAACATAAAATGAAATATTTTATGTCCTTTAAAAAAAAGGGAGGTGAGTTAAATATTTCTTCTCTCCTAGGTGTTTAAGTATATGATTTTTTTTTGCCACGTTTAAGCAGAAAAAGAAATCAGACTCATGAGGCAACTCTGGAGGGCAAGAAAAAGAGTAGTGAAAAATGAGAAAAAAAGGCCTGAAATGTAGCCCTTCAACATGCTACGTTTTCTTGCTGGCTCCCCATCCAATTTTAATACTTGTCCTATAATTTGGGGAATGAGACACCACACTGGTTGAAATCATTAAGTACACTACTGCACCTAAATATTTTGTTTTGTTCCAGTGCCCCAGTGAAGTTTTCCACAGAGGATAAGCTTTAGCAACCTTAGTCAGAGATCAGAAATGATCAAAAGCATCTCCCTGATCCTACAATAGGCCTGATTTTCCATCCTGTGTGAACAAAGTTCCACAATAGGCCCAGAGAGTTGGGTAAATCCTGATACCAAAGAAAAGAAGAACTTTTCTTTGTAAATAGTGGGGGGGGGGGGTGGCCCTAGGCAGCAAGATTCGAAGTTGTGTAGCTGAGCAGCAAGGAGAATGAATGCCTATTAAAATGATCCCAGCCTCACACGTGGTATAAACCCCCAATCCATAAACGACTTCCCACTACATGCCACGTATTTGGGGGGCTAAGCTAACTCACCTACACAGCTGGGGCTGATGGACTAGTGCCAAGGCCAGTCTCTTTGAGAGCCTTAGATTCTTCCTCTCCACATTTGAATTTATATAGCTGCCTTTTTTAAAAAAAAGAAATCAGAGGGTTATTTCCTCTGTTTTTGTTTCCAAATGTGGTGAACTCATTTTGATGAACAGCAACTCGGAGCACTCCCTACTTTCCTACAGTTTGTGAAATAATTTAAGTCAAGTACTTTTTCCACACAGATCTCTTGTAATTGCAATAAAGCATTTTTTTTTGGCAGAGCAAGGAGAAAAAGCAATTGCCAGAATTATTTTTTGCAAACTGCAGCTGGGCAAGAGCCCTCCTAGCTGCCTTCACTGAAACCCAATGGTCATGCCTCAGCAAATAACGGGCAGTTCTTTGGGGATGATTACTCCAACTTCTCTGAAGTGGGAATGTCAGGAGATCAGGTTTCTCTCCTAACATTTTCATTACTTCATGGTTTCAACCTGGGTAGAAATGATAGAGCCTCCATTTTAGGATGGTGGTATCTTGAATTCAAGCCAAAGGGCAAAAAGGCATCAACACCGAGACTTTTCAGAAGAACTTTCTGGAGGGTGGGGGGAGGCTAATTATAAATCCCTCCATTACTCTAGAACATTGCAACAGGAGGGACAAGATGAACACTTCTTTTCTTTCAGTCTTCAGAGACTGGTCTCTATGCTACCCTTACACCAGAGGTAAAGGTAGATGGGGCAACCACTTCTGGGGCAATTGTTCACTTTCCTTCTTTGCCTTAATCTCATTCCTTGCTCTACAAAGGAAGTTTCTCATTTTACCTTTGTGAAAGGAGCTCAGGAGAGGAAGAATAGCCAAGACTGGGACAATCTGGATAAATACATATGCATATATTTTCGAATTAAGAATGCCCGACCACCATGCACTCACACAGAATGGAAAACAAGCCTACAAATTCTGACTCCAGGAAAAGAGGAAGAGCTGACAGGAAAAAAGGTAATGCTGCTTTTCTAGAACACATGAGAACTCTGTGACTAGGGGATGAGCTGCATGACCTAGGCTAAAGGTAAAGATAACCTGACCAATGGCCCCAAATTCAACACTTTAACCGACTGTGGCTTACAAGTACAGTTCCTTAGCTGGAATATAGACACAGGTGGACAATTTTTTTTCCTGAAATGGACTTAATTTCTTATGATCTATCCCCAAAAAAGGCTATAAGGTCACCTCAGGGTTTGTATGTCTGCCAAAAAACTGAAATGCTTGAATAATGTTTCAGAAGCACTTGAAATATTCCCCATCCATGTTAGTAAAACATTTTGCGATCCTCTGGAAAAAAGAACTCTATAAATGCAAAGCATTCCTGTTACCCTTAGTTACTATCACGATTCCTAGGCTTAATGAGTTCCATGCTTTATTTCTGTAGTAGATCATGTGGTCCCACTTTAGATGGTGTATACCATGCTATGCTGAATGCCACATTATGTTCCTTAAGATTTTAAATTTTTTTTTTCCTGGAAGAGGGATTATGCCATTTAAAAAAATTTTTGCTTTGCTTTGGAAATGGATGACAATGGAAGAATCGCTGGGGGTATGACCACATTGCTTAGCTCCTTCATTAAATTAAACCAGCAGAGAGGTGTCTTATGATGTTGTCTATTCACAAGGATTCAAAATATCAGAGGATAAAAAAGTTCATAAGACTTTGATCAGAATTAATTCATTCATCTAGACCTACTGTGGGCAAAAAAGAGAGAGAATCTACTCTCTGGAAAATCCAAAGATAGTTTTGGGGTTATCAAAGAAAACAGGAATGGATAAAGATGACGACATCACCACATGTTTCAGAAATAAAACATGAACAGTTCTGTAATGAGAAGCATACTAATTGAAATTAGTCACATAGTTAACAGAATCCAGAGGAATGCAGGATCATTTCATTTTTGCCTTTCAGCCTCATGAATGTAAAATGTGCCTGCAATCTTAATACTATTCCAGAGACAGAGCAGCCTTTAAATTCACATTTCATACGACTCCAGGGAAAATAAGTTACTAATGAATGGTATTTACAGTGGCTGCCTTTACACATGCTTTCACATTTGCTTTTCTGAAGTTACTGTGTCAACTAAAATAATTAAAAGAAATGCAGAAAGTCATTTCTCCGATTAATTTGTTTCCTGCTTGGGGAAAAAAAATGAAATTGCTTAAATGATAAGTCTGATCCAATTCCCCCCCCCAATTTAATTGTGCACAATATACTTAATCCTTTATTGAGAGTTTATCCAGAACTGAGTGATGTGTGGAACCTGTCCCCTACAGAGAGCTGGGGGGCATCGTACAAATCACTAATCACTTAATGCAAACAAAGATCAGGAAAAAGCATTTTCAATTTTTAGAAACTGTTATTTAAAAGTTTTGAAAACTCATTAGAACTAATCTGCTAAGTCAAATGTTGTTAAAAAAAAAAAGAAAGAAAGAAAAAGAAACGAAACATTGACACACCCCAACTCCTCAGAAATAGCCTGGTCATGGATGAGGAATTTCTGAGGACCTAGAATACATACTCTTTAGGTAATTTAATTAAAAGTTACATGAGTATTTTTAAAGGGTTTGGAAACAACCTGCTCACCCTCTGCAAACATTGTACTCCCTCTTGTCCTAACACAGGCTCAAGCACACTAGAATAAGGATGCAGTGGAAAGAACTTCCAACCACTAACCTTCCCTGGTAATACCTGAGACAGAACCAAACTTCTGCCTGCCTAATATTGACTCGTCCTCTCCTTCTGAAATTTAGATTATGTAATGTGCTCTGAACCCGTAGGCAACATGAAATTCTATGGGCATGTTACATAATCTTGCCTGTTTTGCACAAAATCCAAAGACGTTTTCTCCAACATCTCTATAGTTTAAACAAAAACATCTGTATCATCAGTTCATTTTTACAGAGTGAACTAAACACTGATTTCTGAACAAAAGAAAAACATGCTAAAATAGACTTTAAAAGAAAAAAGATATGCTTTCTCTTTAAAGCCAGGAACAATAGAAGGTCATGTGACATAGTGTCCTATCATTCAGCACATTAATAGCTGTGCTAGAGTAATTACACTTGTGGTATTTTTGCCTCAAGTGAAATTCTGAAATAAGAGGATGGAAATTATGATACTGCTGATAAATATTAATAAGTGAACTTTTAATTTTTTTGCCACAATATTCAAAATGCTAAGCATCCAACTAATGCTGAAGCAGCCTGATATGTGTTTGCCTCCAGGGACTATGATGCTTTGTGCACTTAAGAAAAAAGTTTAACGGAATTAAAATTTAATATCTAATTAGAGCAAGGCTAATATATTTTGAAATGAGTGGGGAAGACACATGCCTCTGTTACGTCTTTGGTACAGTCATTAATCTTACCTGTAAAGCAGCATTGAGAGGTGTACAGTAGGCGTGGCTGCTCTGTATATTTTTAATAAGAGAAGGGTTACTGCATAAGAAAAAGATAAAAACTCAAAGTTAAATAAAATCAACTCTCCATTTACTCTATAAGTTTTGTTTTCAAGTCTGTTGGTTTTCCTTCCAAATCAGAAAAATACACATTTGGTAGGTTCTCCCAGGAAAAACAAAACAAAACAAAAACAACAACAAACTGTTATACTTAGGTTACATTTGCTTATATGAACTAAAAAACCTAGAAACTGGGCATTTGTGATTTAAGGCTCACCTGCTTGAAAGCCTTGCTAAGCATTATGTAGTAGTACTAGTCTTGGCTGTCCACTGGAGAAAGGAATTTCTATCACAAACAAGAAATCTTGCAGGACATCCTTCCATCCCAAAACTCTATCAAAACCAAAGGTCTGATGGGAAAAAAAAGGAAGCTCCAGCCGATGTAGGGCAGTAAGTATGTTGCCATGAGCTAGTTAAAGACACTGACAAGCGAGGCTGATGGAGCAAGTGCTTGGACACTTAGTAAAGCCAGAATGAATGGAACCCACTGGTCGGAAAACAGTGGAGTAGTCCTTGGCCTTGGTGACTTGGTGCCTCTCGGGCACCATTTAGTTATTAACAGGACATAAGAAGGAGGATATTTCTGGGGATGGCAGAAGGTTCATTTTGTGTCACACTTTGGTACTAGGTCCAAACCTGGGAAGAAGATTATAATATAGCATAGCATAATAAGGTATAACATAGTATAGCATAATACAATATAATATAAAAATTTACATATATAAAACATATAATAGTGAAGAAACTGTTCTGAAACTCGAGTGTCTCACAGAAGGATATTTGGTACTGACTTTTTTTTTTAAATGGACCAGGTCAAGACAGAATTTAAACCTCAATGGCCTAACAAGAGTCAAAATATTAAATCAGCACATGAGACACAACGGGGAAAATTTCTGCTTCCAATAGGAAGACTGCTTCCATTTGGTGATCTTTCCATGTAGGCACTTAAGAAATGTTTGTGAATTAAATTGCATCTTTAAGATGCTTAGAAGTTTAATAAATGTTTCCAAAGCTTGGAGCATTTTAATCATTCATTTCATTACACTTACACTGTTATGCTGAATGAACACTAGGAAGAGATTAAATGCAAATTCCAAACCTAAGTAAAAGTTCCCTTTCCACTTGGAACAATATATCTCAATTACAGGGTCACTATCAGCTGTTCAATTAGAGGGTCACAATAAGTTGCTGAATCCTGCTACAACCAACATTTGCATTAAAGATGTCAAAAAAGCATTATTCAAGGCACTGGTATTGAGAGAAACAAGAGAAATACATGTACAATCACAAAACTTAGTTCCATTGTAAGAAAGTGTGGCATCACTATTGGTGAAATGCAAAACTACATGAGATGAGTCAACCATGCAAAGCAAAGCAACAGCAGAAAAAAAAATAAAAGCAAGTAAAAAGTCTTACTGTGCAACAAGCTCGTCAAAGTTTTCATCAGGGCAGTATTTTCGAGGACGGCCTCGTTGAATATGGCGGCCACGTTTAAACTCTTCATCATCAACAGTCCAAAAGGACCCAAACTCATCCTCTACTCTGATAAAGCACTTATGCAGGGAGAGGTTGGTGCGAATGGCACCCTGGGACAAGAGCAGCAGCAAAGGAGATGAAGTGGAAACAAAGGGACGCGGGATTGGGGATAGAACAGACATCAAATACAAGGAAAAGGAAAAAGAAAATAAAATGCGATAAGCATAAGCAAATGGTTTGTGAGGGTTAATATGCATTGCCGCCTACAAGCTACTAGCATGTGATGCAACGGACACCAAGCAAGCAGGGTCAGGGAGACTGGTGGGCATACAAACAGTAGTGATGAAATGCTTTTTTGTTCCCTTAACTGAAACAACGTGAAACCGCCTTCTTCGTCTAATGCCGTCTAGCAGCCAAAAGCCTCTACGTGAAACTGTAAGCATGATCCAAGCTAGGCTAAGAAGTTCAAACATGGTGGACATACCCACTGATCTTTTGTGGCCTTCGTTTTTGGAACTCTACTTCATCCACTGTCCATACTGCCCCTTTTACGTTTTCTACTCGCACAAAACACTTGTGAAGACTAAGATTATGACGCACTGCATTCTGCAGCAGGTATAAAAGAGAAAAAATTCAGAATTTTCTATAAGAAAAGGCTTGTCATTGTCCAAAAACAGCAGTAAATTCAGCCTAACAGTCTGCATTTGTAAAATCATCCCATTATCTGCCACCCCCGTGGACTACTGGTATGTAGTTACAATTTTCTTTTCCAAAGGTGAAAATAAAATCTCAGGACCCAAATTAGGAATTAGTACTTTAGAAATGACCAGTGACTAGACTGAAATTATAACGAGTAAAATTTTTTTTTTGTGTATGCACACCAACCAACAGTAGGTTTCACATTACAAAACATATAACAGCACTGTTAATATATCTTCAAAATATAAATTGTTTAAACTATGAAATCCTCTCCTAGAAAAAAAAATAAGCAGTTTTTTTTTAACAGAACAGAGAAAAAAAATTCTGAGTTAACAATATCAGATACTCATTGAGGGTTTTGGCTTTAGAAACTTTTATTAAGTATCATCCTAAGTTTTATTTGAGGAATCAAAGGCTTTCTCCACATTTTGCTGATGGGATAACTTTCCTTTTAAATGGCATTTGCCACTACCGCCCCTACACCTCCAATTCCTACTTCACCCCAGAGACCAGCATCCATCATTAAGTCATGTCTTCCCTTAATATACAGAAACAAAAGTTGGCCCTCACTGCTGGCAAGTGACTTACTGAACTGAGTAAGAGCCAAAAGAACACATGGGAAGGGCTGTTGGTGGCAAAATGAGGAGATCCCTGCAGCTGATTGCCGTTACAGACACATGTTTCTTCCTTATGGTCGAAAGTGCCCTTCTGCTGGTCATTCCTAAGCTAAGATGCTCACACTCTGTTCTTTAAAAGTACTTTAAAGCAAAGGAGCAAACCACTTATTCTTCTACCCTTCCTTGGATTCAGAATGAAGGATAGTCCTCATTGTTTATCTTGAGAGGTTTCTTAATTTTACTTGGCTTAAAAACTCCCATTCCCCCATAAAACCTTTCAACTGAATAATACTCTTACATATTTTTAAGCACTTTATAGTTTTCAAAGCACTTTCACTGACCCTGGGAGGTAGCAGACAAGAGAGGAATCATTAGCCTTAATTCGCAAATGAAGGAATTAAGGCCAAGGGATATAGCTAGAAAGTAGAAGAGCCAAAATTCTTGTTCAGTTGGTGAGCTATTCAGAACTGGCATAGTCTTGGTACATGGGCACATCACCAATTTGTGAGCTCCAAGACTGAAACTTTCCAATCTCAATGGAAAATGGTGGTGGCTCATGGGAGGTGGGCTTAGACGTTTTGTTTTGTTTTTTATCTTACTGGGCTTGTAATTTCACTGTTGTTAGGTGCTCTGAGTAAGGTATTCTTTCTAGAAATGCACATCAAAACTTACTAGGCAATATATGGTTTTAAAGTTCCTTATGACTGAGTTTTTTTAAGCCAAATCCCTCAAAACTTCATAACAAACTAAGAGTACTATACAATTCAAAATCATCACCTTTAGAGACTATATAGTCCAATGATACTGCTTTTCATTTCTTAAAACATTTCTTGATCACCTCTTTGGGAGCTGCCTTTAGAGCCTTGTCGCATATTGTTACATATGCCATCAATGTGGACAACTGTTCTTTACAAGGGAATTTGATTTTTTTTTAATAGACAAAAGTCATTTAGAACCAAGTCTCAGTGAATTAAGATTAGTGAGAATCACTTGATCACACCAACTGGATGACCCCTCTTCAAGTAAGACATTGTTCACGGAGAGGCTGGACTGAATGGTCCCTGTGGTTGCATTTAACTCTGCTGTTACAGACCGCCCCCCCCACAATATTGTAAATAAATTTAAAAAAACACTAGATATGCCAAAAAAGTAAAGAGGTACTTTACTTTTCTGCTCATGTGGTTCAGAAACAAGCTCTGAAGGCAATTTCCAAAGAGGTGATTGACAAACATGGCCCATATATCATATAAGAAACCACTCCTAAGTGCAAGATGAAGTATCAAACAAATTAAAAAGAACATTCACAACAAATCCAGGCATAGATTATACATGGAAAGAATGAATAGTAACATGAGTAATTATTGGGTGAGGCAGCTAAGTGGTGCAGTAAACAGAGTGCTGGACCTGGAGGCAGAAAGTTGCAGCTCGGTCACTTTCAGTCACATCCAACTCTTCATGAGCCCATTTGGAGTTTCTTAGCAAAGATAGTGGAGTGGTTTGTGATTTCCTTCTCCAGATGAGGAAAATGAGGCAAACAGGGTAAAGTGACTTGACCAGGGTCACACAGCTACTAAGTGTCTGAGACCAGATCTGAAATCAGGAAGATCAATCTTCCTAATTACAGGACTGGCACTCTATCCATTGAGCCACCTAGCAGGAAGACCTGAGGTCAAATATGACCTCAGATACTTACTAGCTGTGTGACCCTGGGCAAGTCACTTAATGTCTCTCTCTATCAGTTCCCTCATCTGTAAAATGGTGATAATAGTTCCTAATTCCCAGCGATGTTGTGAAGATAAAATGAGATATTTGTTAACGCTTTGCAAACCTCAAAGTGTTATATAAATACTAGCTATATTTTATTCCCAATCATTATCTGACATTTTAAAGCAACTAAATGGGGTGAAAAAATGTAGAGTACAAACTGATAAAAAAAAAGAAAATGTCTCCTAAAAAACACACTGTGGCTGCACTCTCTCAGTTTTATGACTATGTATATAAATTTGCAAAGGAAAAATAGAAAGTTAGCTATGGCTGTGTGTGTGTGTGCGCATATGTACACATATATACATCTTTGTGTTGCAAACTAACTGAAAGGAATTTTCTTTTAAAAAGATAATAGATATTGAACATACTAGCTCCTCTCAAACATAACCTTAACTTGTCATCTAATTCTGCATCTACGATGGGTGATAATGTAAATGAGGAACTGAGGGTACAATTAAAGATACATATATTAGGCATTCAATCATTCCAACTATGATCACCACTATTTAATGGCACCTATGTCGGCAATTTTTGCACGTGGAAAAAGTTAAGTCTGAAAACCTAAGTCTAAACACTATGTCAATGCCCAGGAGTTTGTGTCATTTCATATAAAGGGAAATTATTTTCTTTCTTGTTTAGGCTTTATAGCTCCCTCAATTTTGACCAGGATGGTATTGGGCCCAAATTCTAAATCAACTTCAAGGTTCTTTGTATCTTTACCTCAGATACCATATTTCCTTATCATTGATTCACTAGATGGTCTACCTTACTTAGTCTGCATAGCCTAGATGATGATGTTCAGTTAATCCTATCCATCATAAGTAACAGAATTTTAAAAATTCCAAAAGTATTTTGACACAAAATAATATTTCTTCCATCACAGTTATCATTAGGAAATAACAATGGGATTATTTTGTGTATTTTGGATAAAACAAATAATACTTATTCCCTTTTTGGGCATGAGCTATTTTTTAGATCCCATCATCATTTAAGAAAAAAAAATTAAACAAAATTCAGCACCTAAAGCTCCAGATAGCACACATGATGATGGCTCAAACCCTCATCTGAAAGGGGGCTCTTTGATTCCCAGGAATTGGCTCAGAAAAAAAAAATGAGAGAGAAGAAACCTAGGGGAGTCTACTGGAACTGCCATGAGGCAAGCATGCAATTGAAGCCATCTGGGGACTTTAAATAGGGTGTCCAAGATGAATTTGCTTTACCCAGAGCTGAATCACATAAACTCATAGAATGGTGTAGCTGAATGAAACCCTGAGAGATCACTGCAAAGGGAGTTATAGGGAGATTCCAGTATTTTCTTGTTCTTTTCATAAGGAAAAAAGACATTTATTTGGAGAGGAGAGAGGGGTAACTATATCTGAAGCCACTTCATGCTGTGAAAGACAAGTCCATCATAGTCCAAAAAAAAAAAAAACCAAACCACGAGTCGATTGAAAAATAAATAGCTTAGCTTACATCATTTTGGCTTTTCCCATCCCATGGGTTAATTTTTATCCAACCTAATTATAAACCAGAGAGTTGTGACAAGATGGTAGAATATTTTTTTTCCAGGTATCAATTGGTTGAGAAACAAATTATCCATCTCCACTAATGACAGTTGTGGGTGAAGGGCTAGAAGAATGGAAAGCTTTGTGTAAATCACAAGACAAGCCCAATATAACACTCTATTCCTTTATCCTACATATTCCAGCTGGAAAGATAGAATTTCACTGCTAAGAGCAACAACCACAGATGAACTGGTATAATCATGGGAGAGAAAGCCAATAATGAGAGGCTTCAATTAGTGCTTTTCAAAGACGGAAGAAGTTTCCTGCCAAATCTCAAATCATTCCTGTGGATGAGATCGTTTTTGTGTGTCAAAACAAGCCATATAGATTTAATGTCCTCGTGGTGTTACAACTGTATCATGTCATCTGTTGGCAGTGTCTATTTTAGACATGGTAAAAACCAAAGACAAGAGGAAGGTGTATGAAAAGGCTTACCTTCCACGTTGCTGCGTTGCGTCGGAAGTAAGCAAACATTCGCGTGAACCAGTTATAGATTTCATTTAGGGTTAGTTGCTTTTCTGGAGATTCAAGAATAGCCTATGACATGAATAATAATGGAAGAGAATTTATGACCATTTCATCACAATCACCATCATACCTTTCTTTGAAAATATTAAACCATTGCACTTTGGAGCAAAAATCCTAAGAAGACTTTCACAAAACGATCTAAGATTAATGGTTGTATTTAACAGTTCAATAGCAAAATTCAAAATGGAATTATCTAATTGTTTTGAGTTTTTATTTCTGTTTCCTTACAGAAATATTAATTTATTAGTCATTCATAAAGCAGAATCAAAGAGAAATGCAAAACATTTCACTAGCTGATTAAAGCTCAGTAATTATTTAGAGCTCAGATTAATTCTAGGGATCAGAGATTACTGTAGCTTGTGATAATTGACTTGCCATCTTTAAACAGGCTCATTTTCACTGTTGTGTGAAATGAATTTCCTAATAATCACATCGTATTGTAATACTTAATCAAAAGCAATTATGTTATATATTGCAGTTTTAAAAAACCTTATAGAAAAGGTTTGAGCATGCCTGCATACTAAACGGTTTTAAATCTATTTCATCAATATAAGATGTACAGAGACATGTGTGCTTTTTTTGGTTCTCTTTTGGGGGATTTTACTTACCTGCCTAATTAAAGATGCATATGTAAAGGGTGGTCTAACTTCTGCGTTCTTATAAAATTCTTGGTTCTGCGCAATATCTGCTAAATAAGAATCATTGTCCTGTTAATTTTCGCTTCTACAAAAATCAGAATGCTAGCATGTAGTGATCTAAAAGGGAAGATTTCTTATGAAGAGGGGTAAAGAAGTTACCTGAAGAAATGGGCACATTGTATTTATCTGAGTACCGCCTTCTGATGGGTCCCACGTTGTGCATGCTGGTGGTAGTGATGACAGAAGGTCCTTGGGTGACAGGAGTGATGGGTGTTGTAGGGGTAGTAGGAGTATGAGGTAAGCTCTGTGGAGAAGCCTCTGATGCTGTTTTGGAGAGTGTGACACTTGATACCAGATTCAACTAGGAAGAAAAGTGAGAAACTCGGTTCTGAAAGACCTTCATAACTAGAAACTCATAGAAAGCAATACAAGAATAAGGCAGTGGATACATGGTTAGGTTTATTACTGTGAAGACATGAGCAGAATAGGAAATTGTCAATGGAGACCCAAGGGGAATTTCCACTGAAAAAGACAATTTATCTGTGGTGGTTTATCTTTGATTGGCAAAAATGGTAATCATTTTCTTAGTCTTGGGCAAGTTCTTGTGGGAAGATAAAGGGATGGCTGGGAAGTGCATCAGTTGTCTTCTGCCCCCCCCCGCCTTGTATCTTGAATCAATTCTGAGGGAAGAGCGACTAAACACTTGACTAAGGAAGAACTTGAAATCTTCATTCCCCTTTAAAGCAAACCTAACAATATCCTTGAAACCAAACTGTACTAAAATCCACCGACTATGGAATAAAAATCTATAATAACTGCTTAGAGAATTCTGAACACGAGCTTTTCTTTAAAACTAATGACATTTTTACAAAATTATTTCTTCAGGATTCCAATGTATGACTGCATAAATACTAGAAAACATTATTTACTATGTATACTACTTAATATTACAATGATATTCATAGAGGTGGGTGTGTCTTCAGATTTTCAATTTGTTGAGTTTACTAATTTAGCAAACATTTCTTAAGCACTTTCTTTGTGTCAGACACTGTGTTACTGGGTGGGAGATGCAGACAAAAATGAAAGAGAGTCCTTGCCCTCAAGGGATTTACATTCTACTGGGTAGACACAACAGGATCAAAGGTAAGTAAATACCAAGTCGATTTTAAAACAGAAGTAATTTCAAGAGGAAGAGAACAGCTGGGAAGGAGGGGGCATTCTGAAAGGCCTGGTGTAGTCAATGGGACCTGTGCTAGCACTGAAAGAAGCTGCATATTCCACGGAGAAAATAAATGACGTAGTGGGCATGGGCATTTACTTTTAATCTTTAGATCTCCACTGCTTAGCAAAGTGTCTGGGGCACAAAGTAGGCGCTTAATTGAACTGAGGTGAAGGGAAGAAGGAAGTGCCTTTCAGGCATAAATGACAGAATGTACAAAGTTCTGGGACCCAGCCAGAAGGGCAGGTTAGCTGAAGCACTGACGCCAGGATGGGGAAAATAGGGAACAAGACTGGGAAGGCAGGTAGGAGGTACACAGAGAGCTTTAAAGGACAAGATGAAGACAGGGGGATCAGGTTGAGAAAAGCAAGATATTTTATTACAAATGTCTCAGGGAGGCTAGTAACTATTTGGATTTTGCTATATCAAAATATTTTGGCCATTATTCTATACAAAATGCCCTCATAATTAGTATTTGCCAGGATTCCATGGATGTTCCTATGCATGTGTGAGAGATGGGGGTGGGTAGGAGAATTTCAACTTGGCTATTCTCAAAAATAAAAATGACACCTAGTTTTAATACACTTATTATAATAGTAAGCATATATGTTTTGATGCCCAGACACACACAACTGAAAAACAAACAAAAAGCCTTAGACACTTCACTAATTTTTGCTTTACAGTTTCCAAGGCTATCAATTATAGATGGACTGAGATCTGCACTGAAAGAAGTTCCACACCACTACTCTGATGAAATCAGTTCCTTGATAATGTTGTTAGTGAAATAATTTTAAAATAGTTTTAAGGTCCTTCATAATAAACTTCACTCAGAGAAAGGATTTACTTGTCTCTATATTTCTATTATCATGCCATATTTGAGGTCTGTTTGGGAGTGGGGCATCTTATTGATATGTGATTAAAATAAAAATATATGAAAACGGACAAATATATCTAAAAGAGCCAACCTCTACATCATAAAAAGAATCTTGAAATATATTTGCATATTAGGGATTGTAAATAGTTATTTGGTTTCTAATGACATTGGAGAAATAATTAAAAGAAAACAAAAAAATTCCTATACATTGTATTTAGAATTCCAACACAGATTTATGTCTTATATACTTTTTCTATTTTAAAGGGAAATTCTAAAAAGATTCAGGAAATATTAACTTCTAAGGTGAAATATAGTGGGAAAAAAAAGAGACTGGTTCTGGAAAACAATTTTGGAATTTTGTAAGAATAGTTACTGAATTGCTTCCACCTTTAATCAATGGAGTTTAAACCCACAGAGGTTACTGACAGCAGGAAAAGGTTTGCATTTACCCTCTACCCCCAAAAAATTCATGGCAGTAATGTCTGCAGTAGCAATAAAGTGGAGGAAAAAAAATCAAGGAAGGGCTTAGCAAATCGTGGAGTACTGGTGAAGAAGGAAGCTTAATTCAGAGAAATATGGGAGTCCCACATGAACTGATGCAGAGTGAAGGAAGCAGAGTCAAAAGAATGATAGGCACAAGAGCTTAAATGAAGACAGACTTAAAGGCAACAAAACTCAAACTCAATGAAAATGTTAAAATAAAAGTAGAAATTAACATGATTGCAATTATTACACCAAGCAGTCCTACACAATGGTTTGCAGTAGCTATATGCATTTCTGGGGGGTTGTTTGCTTATTTGTTGAAAGGTTTCTTACATCCAAAAAAAAATTCTCTCAATTAAAACATTTAGGGGCTGTATATTTTAATACATTCTCCACATGCAGAATACTAGTGGTTTACCAAACTCCACATTTCATCTCCCACCTCAGTTAAATTATACTAAGTCTTCTTGCTCCCTCCATTCCTAGACTATATCCTATCCATCCCTCCTTATTTCTCTCTCAGAGATCTTCTTCATCTCAGGTGTCACTTCTTGGGGGAAATTTTCCTGGATTCCTCACTTTCTACCCCATTAAAACACTCCCTTCTTCATCAAATTACCTTGTGTTTACTCATCTATGTACATGCTTTATATACTCCTTAAATAAAATATCTGCTCCCCAATGTCAGAAGTGAGTGCGAGAGTGTGTAGTGTGTGTGTGTGTGTGTGTGTGTGTGTGTGTGTGTGTGTGTGTGTGTGTGTGTTAATCTCCAATGCCTTCAGGCACTTGTTTATTTGAATGGAAAGATATCACCAGTGACCCTCCATCAAATACAGCCATTTGTTTAGAGTAGTTTTCTTACCAGTCCCCTACCCACCCCTTCTCCTTTTTGCTGGTACATTTGCAATTATCCAACCACAACTTCCTTAAGGGCTTACCCTTGTGATTCAGTGGCACACATTTACCTGAGAGCTGGTCAGGGTCAAGGGAGCAGACTATGGCAATGGAAAAGTGTAAAGCCAACTGACCCCCACAGGGATGTGACTCATGAGCTTGGCTTCATTAGCACCATACTGAAAACAATTGAGCTAGCCTGACACAATCCACATAAGCATCAATTCAAGCAAAGCTCCAAAGAAATTAATTCATGAAACCAAGACCCTCTGCAGATGTGACTGTGCCAGAAGTTCCCGCTTGGAACCATCCTACTTTGGAAAAAATATGGTGGCAGACAGACTCCTAAAAGGGCAGAGCTCATCTTATGATTTCCTTAATAATAAGTGAACAAATCATTACCACTCCTAATTTGCTTTATAGGCTCCCCCTTAGAACGAATTTGTTGTAGAGGTGGATTTTTTTAAAATAAGTTTGCATTTATACTGCTTGCTTTTTCTTTCTTTGTAATTTGCAAATATTATCTAGTGGTTCATAAATCAGTAGGTCATTTATATATTTGGGAAAAAAGTGATATTAAAAATTAACATGGAGTAAATATTAGCTTCCATCATACCATAACATACCGGCACTGTCTGATTTCATAAGGGGGGGAAAAAAAAAGATCATACCCACTGGATTTTATTTCTGTTGCACAAAATCAAAGTCTACTCAAACATCTGATAACTGCTGGCAAACCCAAAGCATTTTAAGTGTCCATGTATAAGAACAGTTGATGATTTCTTCCTTTGGAAAAGTCATAGTGATAACATTTCATCCATTTCAAAAGGCGTTCAACTATTTTACTTTATAAAAAGCCTAACACTTGGCCTGCTTCTACTAGAAGACCCCCCCAAAAAAAAAAACAAAACCAAACCCCAAACCCATAAAGGTCAGTATTCTCCACTGAAAGAACTGAAAGTGAGTAACATTTCTTCAGGCTTTGGAGTACAGGTAGCAACAAGAAATAAATACTGAAAAAGAGGAGAGGGAAGAGGGGGCTTTAACAGGCTTGACAAATGACACTGTGATTCACACCCACTGCTGGGCTGCTACTAATAAGCTACAGAGGAAGCAGCCAATCTCAGCTAATTACCAGATAAAATTGTATTGTAAGGACTCTAATTAGGAGATGCTTATGGAGGTGATCTAATGATTAAACGCCGCATTCGAATGACCCCCACCATCAATGTGCAGTGGTGCAAGATGTCACTGGAATATTTTGTAGAAACAGTAATTCTGTTTCAAGGAGGGGAGGCAGCAATATTTGTAATAATGGCTATGAGGTAAACTAATTAAAAGACAGTTCCTAGAGGAAGAGTGTGGCTTGGAGCAGCTGTGGCCGTTCCAAAACAAAGTGCCAAATCTCAACAGAGGAGCTGCAGTCAAGTGGAAAATTTCTGCCTGACCTCTGCTCTTGCTATTAATTTGCAGGAAAACTAATGACACATATACATATTCCCACAAAATTGTTCTAATTGCTAATTTGCCAAAAGAGCCCAGTTTCCAAATTAAACATGACTGCAGTCTGTGAGGAAAAGAACATGAGGCTGGGACTCCAGAATATTGGGGGCTTCCTCTCCCATAACTGTCTGTGAAGCGGACCAACTCTCAAGTGAAGGAAGTGGCGACCTTGGCAGGTGCTGCCAAATTTTTACTTCTGTACTTCTGTTTGATGATACTATCAACTTGCCTTGAAGAGGGAATAATCTTATAGGGCTGAGGTCACAGGAAAGAGAATACTGAGGGTGGGGAAAGGATTAGAAACAGGCTCTATTTTCATCCCAAACTTCCTTTTTTTAATTAAGGGGTGTCTATAAAATGTAGACAAAAATTAATTATGGAATTAAGAACATAAGCACAAATTATGAATTGTGTTGGTTTTGTTGTAATCTTGAAATATTCATCTTAATTGTAAACTATTAAATCTTAATATAATCATCAATTAGAAATGAAAGTGTGTGCTCAGTTTCTGATTGCAGTTAAGGTTTTAGAAGATAATTATACAGGGGCAAAGAGCAGGAAGGGATTGGACTGGGAGGGTTTCTTTTCCTGATGGAAACCTGATTTTTCTTATTGTGTTCATTTTCTATTTAAAAAGAAGTTACTATGTTTAGAAAAGTTGGTAACACCTAATATTTTGTTTGCAGCAGTTTCCATCATGTGGTGATTTCGGCTTAAGATAGCCTCTCTGAAACTTTGAGAGATCTGTGTCACTGACTCTGGCTGAAGAAACTCCCAAGTTTTATTATTTTCTTTGTATTAAGAAAGTTATTTATACTTGAAGACAGACCTCCTCTCCTGGCAGTTCAGCTGCGAAATAGCAAGCCAGGAAACATAAACTAATAGAGCATTTCCATAAGCTATCATGATTGTATCAACCTTCAATATCCTCCTTAATACTTTTTGTTAGCCTTTACTGCTAAACAGTAACCTTCCTTCCCTTTTAAAGATGATGTGTGAGTCACCAACAATTTTCATAAACAAACCAGTGAGGCAACCCCTTGACAGAAGTGGCTTCATAAGGACTCAGTTTTATTTTTGTTTGTGTTCATTTCACATCTTATAGGAACAAAAGACAAGACAGAAACTCAAATACCCAGTGTCCTAATTGTACAGAACAGTAGGACCACGTGGTTAGTTTGGGGAACCAGCTTGTCTGCCATCAGTACTGTTGGTCAGATCAGAGCTAAAGCTGATGCTGTGTAACTGCTGAGAATGTCTGGACATTAATCACTCTTCTTTAAAGACTGTTTCTAAAGGCAGCAGGGGAGTTCCCACACAGAGGGGAGGGCAGTGCAGTGGGTGGTGGCCCAAGGCTTTGTCAGGAGATGGTGTCTTCCTCTACACTCTCAGTCTGGACACACTGCTATATTAGATGCTGGCTCTGGCAAAGAGTAATCATTTAGCAGGTGTTATTATTGGCAGTGATACTAAAGAAACCTTAGTTGAGGAGTGGGACTTAATGAAAAACAGTATATAAAAACAGCTTTTGTGTGCTGTATTTGAGAATCTCTTTTCATTGCAGCATAACATTATTTTTCAAACTATAAAGTATAGTTACAGTAACTAGAATGCTCAGCCATTACTTCAGCAGTTAAAAGGCTTTTTGGATACTTTGTTTTTACAGTTGCTAAAAACACTTTCCAAACAGTCCTAATTGCTATGGTATAGTAAAAGAAAATACATAAAAAAAGGAATATCGAACCATACATTTCATTTAAAATGCCCAAGCCCCTGTAAATGTTTTATGTCAATTTCATAAAGATGGATGTACTACCAGGTATACATAATTACTTGTCCACTGGTATAAAAGAATGCTATTTATCCTTTGTATAGGGAGTTGTTCTTTGATGTTAAGTAATATTCCAAAGCAGATGGAAACTCTAACCAATATTATAAAATATCATTATGGTTTTCCTGACACAGTCATGTCCACTGAAATTTTTTAAAAAGTTAATTAGAAAAAAAGTCAAAATGAAGATACAATTGGTTGTTGTTAATTGTTTTGTGTTGTGGACAACACACTAAGGAAAAACTTCAGTAGATTATACCCTACTGATAACAGCATTTACTTTGAAGGAGCTGAATGTGAAACTCTTGAGGTAAAGAGGGAGATATTTGCCTCCCAACAATATGCAGTTATGTTTCCTTCATTTGGGCTGAAAATGTAACTGCATTCAGAGCCTCTATGACCAACATACATCAACCAAACTTATTAAAATAATTTTAAAAATTCTTATCTTACTGTGAATGGAAGAGTCAGAATCTCAGTAAAAAGCTTGGAGATCATCTAATCTAACCTCTATCTGAAACATAAACCTTCCCCACAATATCCAGTACAAAACGATCCCCCTCTCTGCATGAATACCTCCAGTGAAAAAGTTTTGATTTGCTCTCAATAGATCTCAGCAGAAAGACTCAAAACAATGTAATTCCTCCTAACTGTGTGCACACATGCACCAACAATCTATCTTCCAAGGAATATTTTGCATGTACCAACGACTGTTGCTAAATATTCCAATTAAACATCAAATGTTCTTCCATGCATAGTCAATGCTTGACAAACAGGAAGCTTCTCTTAGAAGCTCCTAGCCTCACTCCCCCTACCCCTTAAGTTTTTTTACTCCTTCTTTCTATTTTCCTGAAATTTCAGTCACTCCAAGTCCTCTCATGCCTTAATGAAAGGCTCAGAGATTAGTCACATACACCAGTATATCACCTTCTTAAATGTATTTTTCATTTTAAGCCTTTTTTCTATATTGTGGGGAAGGGTTTTATTCTTAATTAGGGAATTCTAAAAGTATAAGCAGGCAGGTGGAAGTGGAATTGTGGAGGGTCACCCCTTTGGCAACTTGAGGCAAGCATCATGAAAGCAGGGCCTGCTTTGCTTTGGTCTATCCCAAAGCATCTACCACAATTCTTGGGATAAAGCAGGAACTGAATCGACTTGAAAACTTACCAAGTCAACTCAACCCACCAATGATTAAAGAGGCTGGCCCCATTTCTGAGGTCTTGAGGAGCAAACTGAGTAAAAAACATGTTATTCAACAATACTGGATATGGGGGGGAGGGAGAAACTACAGCAGGGAGTAACCTTGCTTCAATGGGCAAAGTCAAAAAGAAGTCTATGATCCGCTGCTATTCAGAGTATCCAAAAGTGCTACAGCATCTTATTTGGTGCAACTAAATGAGGGACCACAGGACAACTGACTAGCATGAACAGTAAAAGTTGGGCAAACAGTATTCTTTTCAAAGTAAGAAACTTGACTACACTTTCTGTCATCTAGCTACTGACAAGTGAAAAAAATAATAAAAGTCCTTTAGCTAGAAAGAGTAAAAATATTTTTAGTAAACTATCCTGCCACTAGATAGGCCATAATACGAGTCTACATGTTCTGCAGGGTTTGAATCATTCATAACGAGTGGTTTAAAATGAAGAGACAGACATATGGGTACTAATCCTGACCTACATCTAGCATTCTATTATTTGGGGAGAAATAAATTAACTACTCATGAAAGTTCCATCCAACAGACATGGTCACCAGATATCCCTGGAACCATGAAGTTAAAAGAATTGGGAGTTTGCAGGGCATGCGTATTTTTTTCACAAGGAAGACAAAATTTATGCAAAATACCATACTTCTACATTTTATAATTAATTTCCAGATGTTCCAGCTATACATATTTTAATAATTTCTGATTTATAAGATGGTATCTATAATAAAATTTTCTATTTTTCAATAAATGAAAAGAAGGCAGCTTCAATCCAACAACAGAATGTCACACAATATAGGCCTGTCAGGCACCAATTTTTACTTCTAACATGTAAGTTAAAGGATAAGGAATTTATAATGCTGCCTGTGAAGGAAACCACTTTTCATATACAAATGTGATCTTTTTTTTTCAAAGGGTAATACAACAGTACATTTACATAAACTAATCCAAACAATCTATGTATTTGACAATGGCAAACCTCACACAGACTGCCTATTGTTGGTTTACATCTTGGAGTTCTTTATGTTGGCTTGTAACACTGCTCTGGCTGTCAAAGGCTTGACTTGGACTCTAAATAAATGGTTATAGAAGTGCTGTGCAGCGATATTGGACTTCTTTGCAAAAGAAAACCTGCTGTGTATGAATTCAAAAGCTATTAATTTTTCAGTCAAAAATATTCGTGCCTATTTCTTTTAATAAAGAAACACTGTGCTGAGCAACTGAGAGATAATGTTGACTAGTGGTACAGAATTTTCAATAGAGCAGTTAAAAATAAATTTAGTAGGAGGTCCCCATCAAAGCTATAATTTTCTAGAATGTAAAACACTTTTTTTTAATACCAATCAAGACAAACCTTCTTTCCCTGTTCATTTTTTTTTTCAGCTGCCATTCCCTGTTTATTGGCGGCTTACCACCAGTCTTCATGGCGACACCAACTGGTATTTTTGTAGCCGATTTCATTAAAGTAGGCTTGCATATGGTGCTGCCTGCCAATACTTTCAACTGATCACTAGTTGAGCAATACGTGACTCTTTGCAATTACTTCTCCTTAGTTTTTAAATCCCTCTTCCTAAGGGGGCGCTGATGCTTGCAAAGCCACCTGTGCCTAACGTGTGGAGACCCAAGCATTATTCTACCATTGTTACTTTTAATCCACCTGGAAAGATAGAAGCTAAACCTTATTCTCTCCTCCATGTTGCTAGGTCTACATACACAGGCCCATCACAGAAGGAAACATTCACCTGCAGGCTAGAATGATTTGAAGATTTTCAGATAGTTTCTTGGCAAGAAGTTTCCTTTGTGAATGGTTGAACTCATCTGACAAAAGGTCATCCAAGTAATTTCAGGGGTTTAATGAATTTCCTTCACTGGGTTCATGTTATTCCCAGGTCCCTTCCTAAAAGAAGAAGTTGTGTGACCAACAGAGTTGACTCTGGATTCCACAGTTCTGTCAAGTTGGGGAGCTGTTTTCTAGGAGCCTACACATCACTTTTGCAGCCATTTGTTATAGAATACATGGAAATGGAGAATTCTTTTCTAGTAAAAATGGATGTGCGGAGTGTTTAATGATTTTATGTTCTATATCTCTGTAATGTGTTCTGTTTCAGACATTAATTTTGTCTGCCAACTGTATCTTGGCAGGCTACCATATTTGCTGGGTTAATAGTCTGACTCCGTTTTATTTCTATCACCATAAATCATACATATATGGGTGTGTGTTTGCTTTATTTATAGAAAAAAATCAGTCAAAACAGACAAACCAATACTTTGCTATTATGCTGCATCATTGCATATTGATTAAAATTGCTAGTACTAACTATAGATTGTCAACGCTCAATTAATTTTCACACAGTGACTCAAGGCAAAAATCAAATAAAGGCAGTGTACCTTTAAATCTGACAAATCTTAAAATCAAGGACCAAAGCACTCTCTCCATTTTGAATAATCAGTTAAAACTACTAGAAAATCTTAAAGAAATACACAAATTTGAGAAGCACAACCATTAAAGTAACAATGTGCAACATGAGATGAGGCCCCAGAAAGAGCCTTTCCTTAATGTCATTCAGGATTCACATCAACTACCTATACTCAGAAAACAACGGGCATTTATTTAAAACTATCTGCTTTTACGTGAAAGCTGACCACTCTGAAGTCCCTTTCAACCTAATTCCCTTGCATAGACTGTCCCCTGTACCTGGAATGAATTCCCTTTCTCACCTCCTACTTTTAGAATCAACAGTTTTCAATGAGACTCGGGTCAAATGCTGAGTCCTACACAAGATTAATTGAGGCCTCCAAATACCAGGATTCTCTACCCATTCCATAAATGGTCTTGTAATCTCAGAGAATTACCACTGGAAGTAGCAAGGTACCTTGGAATCCACTGAATCTGACCCTCATTTTAAAGCTGAAGAAGTTAAGGCTGGCACAAGTTAAGCAATTTGCCCAAGGTCAAACAGATTCGGGACTGGAACCCATACACTTCCCACTGTTCTATGATGCTTTATTTGTATATGTTTTGTACTTAATTATGAAAAGTAAGTAAATATGCTTACTTTACTATCTCTCTCTCCCTCCTTCCCACAGAAGATTTATTTTTGTCTTTGCATCCTCAGCACCTAACTCAGTGCCTGGAGACACAGTAGAACACTAAAATGCTTGTTGAATGAATGAAAAAAAGTCTTCATTTTCAGAAATAATGAATTGCTTAAAATCAACCTGAGTTTATATCTACTAGTCGATGTCACGTGATTACAGAGTGGCAAATTCTTTCTTTCTCTGACATTTTTGTGAAGTGGAACATGTGACTTCTTGGGCAGAGAGGAGACCACAAAGGAAGGTTTTAAGGTTACCATCCCCCATGCTGGTACTTACAGGCTGAGGGGTGGCTTTGGGTTCAGTTGACTTCACATGGAGGTGGGTCATCATTGCTTGTAGGCGCTCTTTGTCTTTTGCAAGCTAGAGGGAGGGTAGACAAGGAACGCTATTATTTTTATGAATAAAATACATTACAACTTTAACATCCCAAATGATGCTTATTTCTAATTAAACTGTTGGCACCACAGCACATGACCAAACAGTTTTTATTGCTTAATTGTTTTGAAATCTATATGCCTATTGCCAAACTAAAACTAATTTGTGATGCCCAGTGTATTTCTCAATACAAAATGCATTAGGCTCTTAACTGGTGAGCTCTAGACCTGCTGGCACCAAGGGGTTCATTGTAGCTCTGACAGCTAGAAGACAACAGTGAATCATGTCTATTAACCAATCCTACTCAGGGAAAAGCCAAGGGAAAATGAGTTATGCAGCTAAATCTCATAAATTCTTAGTTGCAACAGTGAAACACAGACACACAGACACATACGCCCAGACAAATGAACACAGTTTATGCAAAATTAACCTCAAATTTGTTACACACATCCTAAAACAGTGCTGGAGTACTAAGACATTCATAGAGCGTGAGGGCAAATATTTTCTGCTCTAAGAAACCACACTACAACTAACAACAGTGCATAGAATGTCAGGTCTCCCCTTGGAATGAAGTTGGAAGAAGCTCATTTTGTCAAAATTCCAAGCCCCTCATAGACTTTCATCTAGTCAGGATGTAATTTTCTCCTAAAAGAAAAGGAATTTTTCAGCTCTCTGCAAATAGTAGGAGCTCACTAAATATTTGTTGAATGATTTCCCCTTCTCTGCCCAAGAACAGGCCTCCAGGGCAGATATGCTCCTAACTTTTTTGATAGGCCAAGAAAAAATCTGGCAAAAGGCTCAGGTGAAAATGCTAAAGCACCTTTTTGCAAGAGAGAAAGTAAAAGTACTTGAAAGAAGATGAAAAGGGAATAATTGAGAAAAAGGTAAGGCATAGGCTTGGACCCACTGAGCCATCCCTACAAAAATGGTGAAAAGAAGGCCAAGTTACTGATTTATTTTGAAAAAGGAAGTCTCATTCATTCTACTGCTTCTTGGTCTATGACTGGAAGAAATGCTTCAAGGCTAGATGGGGCCACAGTCTTTGGACAATGGATTTTTGTCCTGTTATATAATTAATGCTAAAATCATTTAAAATCAATTAAGGATGAGATTTTTAAATTAAATTGTTCTTTTAAGATGGGTCCAGAAGCAAAAGAGAGGGGAAGAGGGTTTTATCTTATTTTATCCTAACTGGTTGGCCCATACCAATCCATATCACATTAGATTTTTTTTTTCCTTTGTAGTTCAGGGAGAAATAAAAAAGCCTTAGAGCCTTAGCATTTATCTTTCAACAAACAGGAAATGAAAATGTTACCATATTAGGAACAACTTTATGTCACTCATGCTCTGTTCTCTAGCAAGTTATTGAACAGCCAAACGAAAAGATGTTCACAATACATAATACTAAAGGAATGTGAGGTTTCCAACAGTGATTCAGTGAGAACAATTAAAATGTCAGGAATGAAGGTCTTTCTGCAGGAGTATTTTGTTTTATATGTAAGTTTCCCTAGATTTGGGACATGTTTCAAAACAGCTAGGTTTACTTAAACCTACATATTGGTTGTTTAAGTGGGAAATACTGAGGCATAGAAATACCACATAAAATTGAGTTTATCTATAATACTGAAAAAAAATCTTTTCTTTAAAAAAAATGAAGACTGTTAAAAAACAAACAAACAAACAAACAAATAAAACTAGAAGGGGATAAGAATAGGGCCTATATCTGTGATTTCACTGTTAATAGGGAGTCTTATTTGAGGAAAGTCCCTCTATCAATGGAGATCAATGCCTTTTGTGTAACTGACAGTCTTAGAGAATTGTCTAGGAAAATAAGAGATAAAGTGACTGGTCAAGCAAAGGTCACACAATCAGTACATACCTGGGGGATGACTTGAGTCTGGGCCTTCCTGGCTTCAAGGCCAGGTCTTTATCTGGCACATCATACTGTCTCTCATATTTACTAGAGATGATCCCAAATTTTGTCAAAATCTGGGCTTAATTAGGAGGATTGAATGTATATGTTAATTGATAAAAAGTTCCTGGCTTTCCTCAAGTTTCAGCTAAAATCTCAACCTCTCTAAGAAATCTTTCCCAGTCCCCCTTGAAGGCCTTCCCTCTGACATTACCTCCAAATTATCCTGTAAACATCTTATTTGGACATAATTGTTTGTATGTTGTCTCTCCTATTAGACTGTGAACCCCCTAAAGGCAGGACTATTTTTGCCTTTCTCTGTATTCACAGTGCCTGGCATACAGTAAGTGCTTAATAAAAACTTTCTGACTTGACAATATGTTGAATCCTTTCAGTAGAATGTAAGGACCTTGCAGACAGGGACTATTTTTCATTTTGGCTTTATATCCCCAGTGCAAATAGTATGCACTTAAGCAAATGTTTGTTTGAGTAACACTTCAAATTCTCATTAAAGTTGGACCATATTAGCCTTGGAGTCATGGTTGAAAAGTGATGAGACTGCTATTGTTTAGGTCCATATTCAAAACCAAAGCTGTAATTATGTAGGTGACTGGGTCTGTTCCAGGATGGAAAATTTAGAGGGTGCAAACTCCACTGGTTTGAAGGGGCTTCATACTCTGTCCATTCTTATTAGGGTGAAAAGCAGCAAGAAATAGAAGGGATCTCATACTGGGAATTACTTACTTTTCTTTTGGAGCATCCCCAGTGAGCTTACATTGCAAGTCTCAATGCCATTCTAACCAACCATTGCCCCAGGTATAGAAATTGTTAGACAGCTCTATTAATATTCCTACACTTTTATCATTGGGAACAGATTCCCTTTGTTGGATGTCCCTAGCAATTCTTCATTTCAGTGCTTTACCTTTCTTCTTTCCTATTTATTCTGCATGTAGTTTCCTTTGCATACAGAGGTTTGCATGTTGTCGCCCCCATTAGATGGTAAGCTCCTTGAGAGCAGGGACTACCTTTTGCCTCTTTCGGTATCTGCAGTACTTAGCACAGTACCTGTCACTTGGTGGGTACTTAACAAATGGTTAGTGAATTGAAATGGAATTGGATTGGTCCATTTGCAGATTGTTTCACCCTGGTTTTACCTCTTCCATTATATTTTAGTCATTTAATTGGCCCATATTTCTCCTGGGCAAGAGAAGAAAGTGCAACACATTAATGGATACTCTTAATGCCTGGGCGCTTTTTTTTCTTGGGGGGGAGGGGTTTAAAATATTTCATAAAGTTCCTTTAAATGAAAGTTACTTTGCAATCTTGGCAATGTTCCTGAATTTTAATTATCATTGCCATCCTTATCTCTTATTCTTTACAAGTTCTAAAGGATAAACCAGCACGGCACAGTGGGAAGAACACTGGAACAAGGGTCAAAGGACCAAGAGATGAGGCCCAAGCCAGTCACTTAATGGTAATATGGAGCTATGAACTTGGCATCTCAGGGCCTTCCTTTTTCATCTGTAGAATGGGGGATGATACCAGCATTTGTGACCCGTCTCAAGAACTTGTTACGAAGAAAGTGTGCTCTGTAAATGAAAGCACTTTAAATGGGATCTACTATTTTTTGCTGTATTGCAAAGCTCCACTGTTACATTAGCTATTGATTACTGGCAATAATATTATTAAATGCACACTACTGGTATAAGCTCCATCCATGCTGCAACTTGTCCCTACATGTGTACATACACATACACATACACACACACACACACACACACACACACACACACACACACACACACACACACTGGGGAAGTGCTTTAAAAATTTGCAATGATTTTTATGTATTTTATTTCATTGGGGGTGCCCACAACTAAATAAACTAAACATCTCTACTCTTTTACTATGTTTGCAAATCATGAGAGTAAGAGAATATGGACAACATCTTTAATAAATATATTTGAGTACCTTCAGAAACACAAATTCCCATGAAAATAGGACAGGGACAGGATCCCTGTGAAATAGGACAGGATCCAGTGAACACATAATAAATATACTTGCCCTAGTCAACTTTCAGTGGGTGGATTTTTGCAAAATAATTTAAATGTCAAGGTGCCCATTTCCAGCCAAAAGTAGATGGAGCACAGGCATTAAAAGAACATTGACAGAGCTACAAACAGGATGATACATTTGGGTAGCATGCTGAAAACCAGTATTTATGATTTCATTTAGCAAGATATATATATACACATATATACATATGTACATATATATGTTATATTAGCAGTATTTATATAACACAAATATTAGTAAGCCAATATTTACATAAAGCATAAATATTTTCCTGACTGGACTACTGTTTCACTAACTAGATGCTTCATTCTCAGCTGTGCCTCACTGAATCCTGCCTACTTTGGGTGCCACCCTCCTCCTCTTTGAAGCTTTTCTTGCTGTCTCATCCAGATGTTAATACTTCCTCTTTGTCTTCTGCTTAGCTGTGTAAATGCTGTATTCCTGTGGTAAAATGTAAGCACCATGATGGCAGGGACACCATGTCATTTTTTGCTTTATGTCACCAATACCTAGCATGAAGTCTTAATAAAAAGCTATTGTTAAACTGAACTGTCATTACAGGAGGCACCTTCTCATGAAGAAATAATTGAAGATGAAGGTGGAAGTCTGGTAAAGATAGCATACCACTCAACAGCTTTATGAACAAGCAAGTGTAACTCTCTTGGAACAGAAGGGAGAACAATGCATTACACTTTCAGAATTGGGCCGTGAATCAGTTCTCCTGCCTGCTGATTTATTTTGGGCCCTCAGCATGGGCAAGAGCTTTTCTTCTTTGGCTTACCTAGTTCATCTTCCTTCTATCACTAGGGCCTAAAACTGGATTTAAGCTGTACTGACCAAGTTAAGCGGTGGAGAAAAGCTGGCACTGTTGGGACCATACTGATCATCTTTCTTTGCAGGAGAGAGAGCTCTATCATCATCTTCAAAGCTAAAACCTGAGGAATTAAAAACCCATCCTTTTAAGTAGGAAAAATTTGGCTCAGGCTCATTTAACTAAGTCATTTTGTATGTGGTCATATGGACTAAACTCTATGTCCAACTTGGTCAGTGTCACTTATGGGGTACGGGTGGAGACTGTGTATTTAAATGAATGCAGATTTCTGTCTGTTCAGAATTAGTAGATGAGGTGAACATGGTTTTTATAAGCAGAAGATCACTTATTTTATTATATAGAATTTTCAAGCTAGAAGAGGGACATTTGAAAGGGACGTAGAGACTTAAAAAGGCTGGGACTTGCTCCTCATTAGCTGCATATTAGGTAGGTGATCTGCACCCGAGCCTAGCTCTCGACTTCTGTTCCAATATTCTTTCAACTACACTAGCCTGTTTTCTAGGGAGTTAAAATGCATGTGAAAAATAATACACTTTTTGGCTTTCAAAATTGCCATGAACATCCAAATATGTTAATCCATTTAAAGGTAATATATACAAGGAAGGTAAACATAGGTCTCCCAGGACAGAAAAACTAGAGCAACAGTATAATCCAGAATAAATAAGAGGGGAATTCATTTGTCAAAGTGAATATTTACCAAATATTTATTTCTGACCTAGTCAATAAAAGTAACAATTAAAAAAAATGGATTTCCCACACTTAAGCCACAATGAATTATTTTAAAATAACTTCTGTAAGTCCTTCTATAATACTCAGGTATTGGACAACACAGGATCCATTTCCCACCAATCTAAATTTTTCCTTACTTTTATTGTATTCTGTCACCATCTTAACATTCCTTAAATGTTATTATTAAAGATTCTCTTGACATTTAAAGCAGACACACACTAATACTCAGTCATAGTCTAGGAATTCTAATGATCATGTAGTTAGACAGCATTTTAAATTATGAAAAATAAAGTCTCTCCTGGTTTTTAAATGCAAGACATGGGAGTGAAAAATCCCAAGAATTTTTCCCCTCTTTCTTTCCCCAGTCTTTGGTCACAAAGCAGTTGCAATCTAAAGGCACGGTGCTATTAGCACTTCCCCATCATTCATTGGAGATCACTCAGAAGAAGTCATAGGGGCTTGGCAAGCCATTGATGTGAGGAAGCTCTCATCAACATTGCCCCAAATGGGGTTACAGAGGTCTAAAAATGGATACTATTAGTGGTATTGTCAGAAATGGGTTTGATTACAAACAGCATCGTTTAAAAGGAAGAAGTTATTTTATGTAAAATAAGTACTGTAATTGGTTTGTGATGATTTTAATGCCTCATTTTGCCATCAGAACATGTATCATTTTCTCCTTGCTGATACTTCACTCCAGCCTACAATTCTTAATGCCAAGATATTCAGGAAGGCCTTATCTACAAGTCTATTTTTGGCCCTTTAAAGTGGATAGAACACTGAGTTTCTAAGACCCTAGGTTACCCATTTAATCATCATGGAAGCAGAGATATAGGGAGGGTGACAGATGCAATATAGTACCTCTACAAGCTGCCACTAGTATTGGTTTGTAAACTTTTCCACATTCACTCAAGACAAAAGGGAAAATCATGAAGTTGTCCCTTCTTCCTATTTACCGAGGAGTCATCTAGCATAATGGGTCTTTGACTTTGTGCCCCTTGTGGCATAACTCTGTTGAGACCATAACATGCCTCAAACTGTTAACATGTATGTACAGGTATGTGTATATGTATGTGCATGTATGTGTGACTTTCAAAAAAAAATGGAAGAAATTGATAACAACCGGACTCAGTAATGATTTAAGAATGACAGCACAATGTAGATTTAATCTAAATAATAATAACAATGATAACTAGTACTTATTTCGTGCCTTAAAATTTTACAAAGAGCTTTACAAATATCATCTCATTTGATTGTTACAATGATTCTGTGATATAGGTGCTACTACTATTCTCATTTTACAGACAAAAAAACTGAGCAATATAGAGGTTAACTGACTTGCCCAGAGTCACTCAGCTAATAACTGCTGGATGTTGGATTTGAACTGATGGCATTTCTGACTCCTGGTCTAGCTTCTCTCTCTTTTCTGAGCTACTTAGCTATCTAATGCTATTATTAGTAGTCAGGAAATATAGCTGTGCCACTGGATTTTGAGCTTTGTTTTCCATTTTTTAGGTTTCTTATTTATTAAATAGGGTTAATGCCCCCTTTCCCCTAATAGCAACCAAATTAGTGTTTGCTGACACCATTTTTATTTCTCTTAAAACCTTAGCATTGTTGCTTAATAATTTGCAGAGGAGAGCTAGTGGCCCATTTTATAAACAGCAAGTGAAGGCCATTTGAATTTGTACAGGAGATTTTGCCAAGGAAAGTGGACTGGCTAGAGGAGCATTATTTTTTGTGCTCTAAAGTCCACCTTTTTTTTTTTAAAGGTAATAGCCATATTAAAAGTATTTTAGGGGCTGTCATTTAGGAGAGGGATTAGACCCTGAGGGCATACCTGGGAACAATGGGGGAAGGTTAAGAAGAAGCCATTTAGGCTGAACAGAAGGAAACACATCCTAACAACTAGAGTTATCCAAACAGAAAATGTACTGCCATGAAGGTGGTGGATTCTCCCTCAGTGGAGAAACTCCAGCAAAGGCTCCCAGAAAGAGATGTGTGGGAGGTTATCTTTGTCCAGGTCTGGGGCAGACAAGATGGCCCACTAGTCACTGCCTACCCTGAGATTCTAAGAATCACTAACTGATCTTGGTATGATCACACGGAAACCTTCAGGGCCAGAGAGCTTACTCATTCCCTAAAGAAAAGCCTCAATATTCGTAGCTATTGACTAAGGATTTCTCTTTCTCTCTTAATGCAATTATTCCAAACTTTTTAGGACTTTACCACACATCTCTCTTAAAAGTTTCAGGCAACATAAGAATTATTTCAAATTCTGATAATTCAAGTTAACTTTATCATGCCCCTGGAGGAGCTTTTTGATACAAGTCTGGCATTTGCCGTGTGAGGCTAACCTTGGGACAGAGCAACACATCTGACCATCAGAAAGTAAACAAGGGAACACCAATAGCAAACAGGGAAATACAAAATCTGGTAACAACAATTTTTGCCACTACCTGGATCCCAATGCCACATTGAGAGTTCATCACTTGACTAAGTGCTCATTAAGGAACCGAATCCTTTCAACTCTTTCCTCGTCCAACAACTTCCACTGCAGCTGGAGAAGCCAAAAGGTTTCTACAATTTCAAACACTGACACTCTCACTCAAGCTAAGTACTTAGCATTTTCCCCATCCACTCAGCCCTCTTTATAGCTTTCTGCTCAACTATGTGTGAGGAAGGGAGGGGAAAAACTGCCAGATTATCAGGTGTTTCCTGGCTTTTTCTTTGAGTTATTTTTTTTATTCATGTCTTCTGTTTTCTCTCTCTGGTCTCTACTCATGTGCAAAATGGGGGTAGTAGGCCATGAATGACAAGAATGGTCTTAAATAATGACAACGGTGGCAAGTCGTTTTGGAAATTCTACATGTTCTTTAAATAGATTCACTGTTAAAAAGGCTTTGATGAAGATATAACCACTTTTCCATATGAGAATGAAATAACTCACAAAAGTATATAGGTAGAATCAACTGAGGCTGGAAAGAAGGCCCTGAAGTATGTCCCAGGTCCCATATCCTGAACAGAATCCCTATGGTACATGCATTTGGAGTTATTTCTTTTCATGCTTTTCTCCATAAGAAAATATTCTATAAATACCCTTACATACTTCCCATCTGCTAACTTCCTAACCTTGCCTTTCTCTTATAGAATCATAAAACTTTCAATCTGGAAAGACCAGCAGAGATCACCTGGTGTAACACCTTCATTTGGTACCCATAATCATGGCTCTGTAATTTCATCATGGGGGGACAGAGTGAAATGGTAGTAAAGAGACTATTTTCAGGTGTTGCTGGACCAAGAAAACCAGTTTCTGGCCAGACTGGTGAAGAACTCTTGGGCGTTCACCTAGACAAGACATGGATAACAAGTGAGCAGCCCATTTCCAGGACATATCCTGAGCCATTCTAGCTTAGGAGAATCTACCATATCTCGACACAGACATAGATCAAAGAAAATGTAGACCTAGAAAGGTGAAATGATTTTCCTTAAATGTCAGTTAAATTTTGAAAGAACCCAGACTAGATGAAACTTCTCTTGTCCAGATACCAGGCCTGAGAGCTTAAGGAACTATTTATCCAATGGGTTACCATGTAGTTCCATTTCTTAGTGTTTTTTTTTCTCCTATTATCAGAATGGACCTTTTTTTTTTTTGGCAATGCAATTGGGGTTAAGTGACCTGGCCAAGGTAACACAGCTACTTTGTGTCAAGTGTCTGAGGCTGAATTTGAACTCAGGTCCTCCTGACTCCATGAATATACCTTTTTAGAGTATTCACCAGTGTTACACAAAACCCACTAGAACCATACTATCCACTACCATTTGTGAATTACACATTGTTATCACTCAAAACTCTTGGCTGTGGTATTTACTTGGTTCTTCTTGTCCTACGGCTTTGGTAGGATTATTAAACTAGCTTTAGGCTTTCTCTTTTGTTCATCTCATTAGCAGAGATGGGCAAAACACTTGAATCCAGAAAATGCATACCATTTACTATGACTCTCTTCACTTCCCCAAACAGCTCAGAATAAAGTAGGCGACATGTGGAAGCTTCTAGTGTCACAGGGAGCTGCTAAAGAGGAGTACCAACAGTCATAATGGCTAAGCGTGCTTCCTGGCTCCTTGTACAAAATATGGCAGTCCCGAGAGGGTGGAAGGGAGATAACCATAGGGGAAGCAAAGAGAGAGCTAATAATGTCCAGAAGACTGGTAATGAATGAGATATGAGAGCAGTCAGGGTACCTTATTCCACTTGCAACAGCAAATTAAGGGGAAAAAATTTCTATTAGTACAACTGTTTGCTTTTCTGACCTGCTTGGCATCACTATATGATGCAGAATTGTTCAGATTTACATAAGAATTTTCCAATTTTTCATTTTCTAAAGAAATTGAGTCCATTAGAATTAGTCCCTTTTTCATAAATCTAACAAAGTCCTTTCAGTTTAAATACTAATGAAAGACACTTCTTTGAAACATTACACAACGGTAAATTTAACGGCCACATAGAAATCAAAGCTCACCAAAAGTATGTCTGTAGGGTGTAAAGTTACTACGGGCACTACTGTCCTCAAGGCCTGGCATTCTGTCCATCTTCATCTCAGCTCCTGGCTTCACAGGCTTTTTTAATATCTGAGCTAAAATCCTACCTTCCACAAGAATTTCTCCACTAGTGCTAGTGCTTTCCCTCTGTTTATTAGCTCTCGTTAATCAGCGGATTGATCTTTTCCAGATTTTGTTCGTATATAGATGTTTTCATGTTGTCTCTCCCATTAGACTGGCAGCTCCTTTTAAGAAGACTGTCTTTTGCTTTTCTTTGTGTCCCCGGCACTTAACACAATGCCCGACAAATACGAGGTGCTTAATAAATGCTTTTTGAATGAATGACTGGAAGTTAGTGGAAGTTAGAGAGACAAAAAGAATAATAGCGCGACTAACTGAAATCCTAACATAATCCCCAATTCCTCAATTTTGGCCAATAGCTTCGGCTCTTCACCATCTAATTCTGAATCAGGACTTCTGACAAGTAAGAGCTGACCTCCTAATAACATTCTACCTCTTGTCTTCTACCCATTCTATATGAAAACTAATTAAATGGGAAACTACTCTAAAAGGAGTGAGGAAGAGAAGCCAGAGCAGCAGCAAGGAACCAGGACAAGATGGAACCAGATGATCAGTGGTTCAACTACAAAAGGTTAAAACAACCTCAAGTTGGTGACATGGAATGATCTGTATACCAATTGAAGTATGAGCCAAGTATCAACTAATCCATATTATTAACTAAATGTGGGATAATTATGAAGTAATAAACACTAAAATCAAGAGCAGACAAGTAGTATTTCTATTAAAAAATGGAAACAAACAGTCCCAATCTTCTGTAAATCCAAGTTGCTTTAATTAAACTGTATCAGCATAAGCTGGTGAAAGACAATCCATTCATTTCAATCTCCCAATAAAACTGATTTTTTTTTGTTTTTTACAGTCAAGAAATGTATTAGAGTAACATTTCACTAAAGAGTTTGGGTAAGATTTTGATATTTTACTATTAGGCCTTTAGTTTTAATATATACCTGATACTGCATTAAATTTAGACCCTTCTCTGAGTGATGCTACAATCTTAACTGACTCAGAAAACATTAAAATTTGGCAAATACTTAATTAAGCCAAGATAGTCACTGTAAGTTAAGTTGATAACCAATTTTAAAATTCCTTTCTGTCTTGAAGAGTCACAACAAAAAAGTTTAAGTGTTTTTTTTGCTGATTTTTCCTCTGCAACTATTTGAAGCTGTAAATGACTTAACTCAGTAAAATTCCAAATGTAATTATCTTCTGTACTTAGCCCAGGGCTTTCCATATATCTCCGCACTGCTGTCTTGCATACAAAATAGGCTTTTCGATGACTGCTGGTAACTATATAATGTACAACATTGTTTTAATTTCCCCTCCTCTGCTAACCTCTTGCCTACACACATGCGAGAGTGCGCATAAACACACACACAGACACACGTACGCTCGTGCGCGCGGACACACACACACACACACACACACAACACACACACACACACACACACACACACACACAGCTATTCCCAAGCTCCAATTTCGATCAGGCCTGTTGTAGGCAGTTTGAGAATCAGCTAGTAAGTGAGAAAAGGAGCTCCTGCTATTTGACCGCACATAATCCAGAAAGTGGATAACTGAGAGATGGTTGCATATATATAAATATACTTTAAAAAATTAATATTGTACTTTAGAAAATAGAAATGAAACTAAATGTTCTTGAGGGTTTTAAAAAATAACAACAATAGGTTTTGAAATCTCCCGTTCCATAGATAACAAGTGGACCAGAACTCATTACAGCACTGTAAAGATTTGGAATTTGATTAATATTGAGGTAATATTAAAATAAATGTTCTTTTACCTGGAGTTCTAACTGCTGTACAACCTGCATCTGTACTCTACATTGAGCTGTACTTCTATCATCCAGCGCATGCTCATTGTTGAGATGTCTGCAACAATACACAGAAAATCAGTAAGTGAAATGGACAAACAGAAAGGAAAATCATTAGGAGGAGGTGTCATCAAACTGTTGATTCTCTGGCCCGCGCCCCAATCCCATTACTGGTGCATGGCCTGCCTTGCTGGCCAGCTGATCACCACTGACAACTTTTTTCACTGTTACACCTCATTGATAAGTTTCCTTGAAAGAAAAAACCTACCGAGCATGTGTCGGCCATTTACCCTGCTGAAAGGAAAATTAAGGAGGAAGTAGGGCCCATACTTTAAGACTACTTAGGTGGTCATTAGGTACACTGTAGGCTACAGTAAAAAACAATACAGATTAATTGTATATGGAAGACCGGTTACATAAATTTGCCTCCAAGGAAGAGTCTTATAGAATTAACGGGTCACATTTTAATTATGTATACATTTTAATGCATAAAAGTGAACGTAAAGAAAAATTTACTCAAGAATGGGAAATACATTTTAAACACATGGTATATGAAACATGAACGAACAAATGCAAAAAAAAAATTATACCATTAAAGAAAAAAAAAACAAAGCATGATTTTGGGAAAAATAAAACAAAACAAAAAAAACAAATCCATGCTTGAACTCAAACAAAAAATTTAGCACATCTCCTGAACCTAGTTCATTTCAGCATTTTCTTATATGAGTGTAGTCAAATCTTAATTATTCAGGGGCTGGTTAGCCAGGTTAGGGATATCTGGGCCTCATGTGGCTACTTCTCTGATTATGCCTACCTCCTTCCTGGCCATTTCCCTATTCATTAGAACCTCCAACAGAGAAAAAGTAACAAAGCAAAACTCCAATTAGTTCATTTTTACTGTCAGCAGAGACTCTGACATGAGGTTTGATGAAGGAAGATTGAAATTAGTGGCTAAAATAAAATTTGTGGATTATCAGTAGATCCCATATACCGATGCTATCCCATTACCTCATTATTATGGAGAATGAAAAGCAAATTATAAAATGAGCTATTTGTAGGTCTGCTATAACAAACAGAGAGAGTAGGAAGGCCTGTCCTTGTTACACACTGCCTGTGTGATCCAGGGTGAGTCACTTAATGTGGTCTCAGGGTTCCAGGAAATTTTGTGACTATAAATGATAAAGTTGCTGACTTGCATTGATGGAAGTTTCCTGCTCCTGGGAATTCCTATACAAATGAAACTACAGGCCTAGTCTCTACCCCTACAAATAAGGTATCATTAGATTTTAGACTAAGACTTTTTATTTGAATTTTAAAATGAAACAACGATGTGAGGAAGATATGAGCAGTGGGTTCTGAGGAATAGAATTGAAAGGATTTGATAACCATCATGTACGTCAAAACATCCTGGTTACATGGTTCAATCCATCAACAAGCCTTATTTTAGTACTAATGCTATACAGTTAATTGTTCCCAAGAAATGAAATCATCTAAATGCTGAAACTGTGCTCTTAAATATGGAAAATATGTCATAATTCATTAGTAGTTTACACCATCCAAGTGCTTAACACTAACAAGAATGTGGCTGTTTCTCATACATGGAAACTGTTAACAAAGACATTTAACCACAAATACAAAATGAATACAAATTCTACAGATATTAATATTCATTTATATCCGCAACAGAGTAATTCAGAACCATTCCAAAAGGAAACATTATGGTGTACTCCATTAACGTACCACCAAGATAATACCTCAAACCCATACTGCCAAGTAACGAATGTATTCTGTCATATTAAGGAAACAAAGTAAACCAAAGGGAGAGGTCCAAATCAAAGTTTTTTTATCAGTTGCCTCTCGTTATGCTGAGGAGCACAGAAAATTTGAATTCCCTGGTTTTTAGACCTTGGTGGGGCATGAAAATCTTATCATTTGATAGAGGAATCAATCTGGGCCCAAACAAGTGAGCTGACTTGGCCCAACTATCAGCAAAGAACCTAGGCTTCCTCACTTCCAGTCTTGAGCTTTCCCCAACCACACAACACATG
>NW_027555847.1:36074706-36314706 GCF_003287225.1 Phascolarctos cinereus
CTCACCTGCTTATAAACAAAATCATTTTGATCATGTTATCTTTGGGACACTCACAGAAAACTTTCCCCTCTAATTTTCTATTTATCACTAGAGGGCACTGTGGTATTTAGGCCACTGACCTCAAAAAACACAAACTCCTGGAAAGGTCTTGAACTCCTAAATAGTATCAGAAAGGTTAATAAGGGTGCTGAGCAAAAGGAAAAGAAAAAATCAGCAGGGTCCAGATTTCAAGCTACTACCCCAAATAGTAGATCTGGTCAGATTCTGATTTTGAATCATCACATAATTTTAAATCAATTCTATGATGCAAAAATACCTTACTATGATCATCTGTTACCTATAATATGAAATGTGTCAGTCCAATATATTTTGATTTTAAGATAGGAATTAGGTTTTTCATATGTGTGTAACAACATTTCCTTTGCTTATGGATATATATGTACGCATCTATGTATATGCACACACACATAATGGTGTTATGTGTAGGGATGGATATGAGCATATAAGTAGTTTTTTGACCTCTTTATTTGGTCAAAAGTATGTTGTACAGTTAGGCAATTTTACTGCAGCACATTCTGACATGCAAATGATAGCAATTAATGGGTTTGAAACAATTTATGATTTCCGGCCTACTTCAACATGTATTAGCATATACCTGGTTTCTTTAACATACACTTTGTTTTTCCAAAACCACAAACACTGTTGCTGGAATTTCATGTGGAAGTGCTTAAGGGGTTGAAAGTTAACACCTTTGTGAGCTGTGCAGACCCACAGTTGCAGCTCAACAAAAGCCTCTTTGTAGAGGCTTTCTTGAAATGTTTTCTTAACGTGTTCCAAGTAGTTTTAGGCAGGCAACTAAGGTAAACAAGATGTGACCATGATAAAAACACTTGTGAAAACATGACAGAATGCACTTAAGTCATTTCTTTCCCATTAAACTCTTTGGTTTCTTAAAGTTAAATTCACAAGAAGCCCAATTACCAACGAAGCTCCCGATATCATTCATAGTGCGCTCTTTCTCTCTCTCTCTCTAAAAGGCCAAATGGTCTTTTATCAAGGTTTATTAAGCTGTCCTCTATCAGAGGGTGAAAATCTTACAGGTGAATATGTTTCAATATAAAAAAAACTGGACATAGGAAGATGAAATGAGTAATTAAGTGGCCAATCTTCAAAGTATGATTGTATGTTCAAAATATGGATATAATCTCAGCTATTTTTTCCACCATTAGAAATGGCTCAAAATTCCCCACTCCTCATAAAAGATGGAATTTCTAAGTATGGAACACTTTTCATTTCTTCTTCATAGGAAAACTGGAGAAAACATATATTTTACTGAATAATAACACCTGATATTTATGGGAAGTGAGAGTTGAGTACTATCTTACTTGATATGTGAGACAGAAAAACATGCCACATACAGATCTCCAAATATATTCCAAACCTTCTCCAAGAAAAAAAATGTAAGCCCCAAACCAGCAACATTCTTGATATTTTAGGTTCTCTTTGATATAGGGGGATGGGGAGGAAGTTCAGTTTGAGAACAGGAAACAGGAAGGGAATATGGCTAAAATTTTTCATGCCATAGTGATGCCAATGGACTTGCTTTTGTTTTTAGGTTAACTGAGTATTCCATGCCATGCCATGCAGTATACAACTGTTTCATGAGAGCTAGCACAGGCACCTGCTGATAGCAGTTAGCTCTAACTGATACAACCATCATATGATAAAGCATGGTTGACAGATTTGAAAAATAAAACCACACACTAAAATGCAACTTGTTTTGAAAAGAAATAGGGAAATAGTATGCATGCTAGAATGTATGTGCTGGTTCTGGTAAGTATCCTCCTGTTGGCTGTGAGTGAAAGACAACCAAGGATTGTTATTTGTACAGTATTTATCTCTGAAATCAAGGGCCCTGTGGTGTACCTCACCTTAGGAACAAACACTACAGAATGATCACAGAGGAGTGTCAAATCTCTTTTTTTGATTTACCAACAGTTATGATATTTCTTCCTCAGGAGGGGAAAAATGAACCATATTTTTAGACCTGGGAATATCATTTTCTTCCCGTTTCCTCTCTCCCCTCTCCTTTTTAATGGTGGCATTTTACTGGCAGAGACTTCCATTCTAAATAACTTATCAAGGGTCACTTTAACAACTCCATTTTACTAGCTAGAGTGGTAGTAAGCTTGGAGAAGAGCTGCCAAGCCAAATCACTTTCCTACTCAGGCAATGTAGTACTTGAGCCTGCTCAAAAAAATGGAAACTGTGACATACCTTTGGTTTCTCCTGCCAGACCACCCCACTTGTGGCCCACAAATAACTCAATAACTATGGTGTTATTGTTTAATTGTTTCAGTCACATCTGACTCTTCATGAGCTCATTTGTAGTTTTCTTTGCAGAGATATTGGAGTGGTTTGCCATTTCCTTCTCCAGTTCATTTTACGGAAGAGGAAACTGAGGCAAACAGTATTAAGTGATTTGCCCAGGGTTACACAGCTAGTAAGTATCTGAGGCCAGATTTGAAATCAAGATGAGTCTTCCTGACTCCAGCCCTAAAACTCTATTCACTATGCCACCTAGCTGCCTAATACATAAATATGAATAATATGTGTGTATGCATATGTATATACACACACATATCTATATACATACACACAGATATCTACACACATACATATATATATATATATATATATATATATATATATATATGAAGAAATATGAGGCTTTAACAAAACATGGAATGAAATACAAATGAGAAAAGCAAAGGCTTAACAAATTCAGATTTTATAGCTTCCAAAGCTAATTATTAAGACTATATATAATCAATGGTGAGATTTTCCACTAAGTATACTTTTAACGAATAGCCAACAAAACTTTGATATTATATTTAATGAATCTAAGGATGACATCTAAGAATCTAAGGATGTTCTCTTTGCTCCTTAAATATTCCTTTCTTGGAAAAGAGCAGGGGGTATGCTTTGTTTTCTCTTCTAGATGGTAGATAAAGGCAAGGGTTAGATATCTAAGAAAATCAAAAGTTACTGTCTTCCAGACAATAAAATTCAGGGTCATGAAGTGTGAGTATGGAAAAGGGAAGTGGAAATATGGCCATTTTAGAAGCCAATGGGTTAAAAAGGTAAAATACTTCATTTGTTTCAACAACTAATTACTAAAGACCACTGTGTGCCTTGCCCATGATAATGGTTGGCAAGCTGGCCATGCAGTCAAAAGACCTGTATTCAGAAACGCTTTCTGATACGTACTGGTTATGCAATCTAGGGCAAGTTACATAAATTCTTAAGTCTCAGTCAACTTTTTAAGACTAAGCAGTAGAGTAGCTGCACACATGGCTCAACAGAGGGTGTTTCCTCCCAAAGAGTTCACTACACCAGTGAAAATCACGTCAGGCATTCCCTGCCGCCCCCCACCCTGTCACCCCATCCCAAATGCCAGTCACTGGGCATCCTGCTGGGGAATATAAAGACCAAAACAGAGCCAGTCCCTATACTTAAGCTTAGATTCTACTGGAGTAATAAGTCATAAAGGTCAGGTCAATGTTACAAAACCATTGGGATCAATTGCTTGGTTAAAGGCATAAATGATTTGCCCATCCAATCTGCACGTAACACAAAGCTGGGAGAGATAGCTAATATGCAGGATGACAATCAGGCTCTCAAAGGGATCATTAAAGCCTAGAGGGATGATTTTAACAGAACGAAATTCAATAAGAATAAATGTAAATTTTTCCAGTAGGGTGCAAAAAAAAATTAAGTTCACAAGTACATGACTGAAGACACCTGATTAGGCAGTACTGGTTCTGAAAAAAGATCTGGGAGTTTTAGTGTACTGACAGCAAGCTCACTGAGACCACAGTGTGATTTGGCCAGCTCAAGAAGAGAATGTGATCTGGGGTTGCATTAAGAGAGGTAGAGAGAGGAATAAAGAGGTGATGGCCTTTCTGTGCTCTGTCCTTCTCTGTACTGCACTGAATTCTGGACATCTTACCTGAAGAAGGAAATTGCTAAGGTAGAGAAAGTCCAGAGGAGAATAAAGGAGATGGTGAAGGGACTTAAGCCCATGTTATATGGGGACTGGCTATAGGAATTTGGGATGTTTAGACTGGAGACAAGAAGACTCCAGCAGACATGGTACCTGTCTTCAAGTATTTTAAAGGCCGTCTTGTGGAAGACCCAGGAGCAATGTACAAGTTGTAAAGAGTGCAATTTTGGCTTGAAGCCAGGAGAAACTTCCTAACAATTAGAGCTATACAAAAGGGTTGCCTAGAAAGGTGGTGGGGTCCCCCTCCCTGGAGTCTTAGGGTAGAAGCTGGACTGTCACTTGTGGGATATATAGTGGGGATTCCTTCTGCTTATACCTGGAGCAGATGGCCACTGATACATCCATTAAACTTGGGCTTTTTAAGACAAATTATGAAGAAGTATTTCTAGGTATTCAAAGAACTCCTAGTACAATGTTCATCACATCCTAGGCACCCTCAGAGCAATCTCATCTTAAACAAACAACCCACCTCTGCCAGTGATTACTATGTTCATCATGGCAGGATGTTTCCCATCAGTTGTGATGTTCCCAATATGGGCTTCGAAGCACAATGTGTCATCAGAAATTTTCTCTGATATTTCATGCTGGCTACCACTCAAGAATTCCCTGAGCATCGGTCCATCTAGCAAACAAGACAGGCATAGTGCACTGACATCATTAAGGCCTAACCAAGGGCAGGGAACCAAGGGCTCCTGCACATGTGGCCTTCTGGGTCCTTGGGTGAGGCCTTTTGACTCTTTTATTTAGAGGATTTGTTCTGTGAAGTTTGGCTTTAATCAAAGGGCTGCACTTGAGGACCCAGAGGACCAGATGTGGTCTCAAGGCTGAGGGTTCCCACCCCACATCTCCTTCCTTCTGCTCAGAAAATTGCCATATTCAAGGATGATGAGGAAGACATCTAATCCCTCCTAAAACACAAAAGTCTTGTAAAGCACATTATAGGTGTGGATTGGTCATTACCCAAAAAAGGAGGAAATTTTTATATAAAGGTAAGAACTTGCTGTGATTAAAGCCACACAACCTCCTAGTAATACAACCTGGAGAAAATTCAGGAATTCGAAGCTGATCTTTGCCAAATTTTTCCATGTTATAAGAATATAATTAGATGAATAAAGGGGAAAAAACCAACTCAAACCAAAGACTCAAACCAAAAATATTCTATTATAAGCGAATTTATAAAAGTAAAGCTGTTAAACAGAATCAAATGACTGGAAAAGACCATTCTTCAATTTAAAACATATTATCAGTGTTATTGAATGTCAATGTCTAGGGACATCTTGAGTCATTGCTTTGTGCTTAAGAAGTGCTGGTTTTACATTTAGAAGCCTTGGGTTTGAATCCCAGCTTGGACTCTTCTGAAATGAGCAAGTCAGGGAGCCACTCTCGGCTTCAGTTTTTTCAATGGGAAAATAGGACCAACAATAATTAAACCACCTAGGTCACAGGATTTTTGGGAGGAAAGAACTTTGTAAAGCTTGAGGAGCTATAAAATATAGACAACTGATAATGTATATAATCTCTAATCAAGAATTCATCTATGAAAGTACTAAAATAAGGCTTCTTGATCTAAGGCCCATGGATTAAAAAAAAGTGATGACTATTTCTATATCACTGATTTCCTTTCTAATCATACATGTTTTGTTTTTAGGTATTTAATACATAATTCTAAGAAGGAGGTCCATAAGTTTTGGCAGACTGCCAAAGGGGTCCATGACACACAAAAAAGTTAAGGGCTCCTGCATTAAAAGGTACAAAACAATGTCATATGTACATTCATTTTGCTTTGATTAATTACAAAAACAGAAAGTGGAACTTCAAACCCCTGGTTCAACTGGGCACATGTCTACTTTCATAAAAACAAAAAATACACTTTAGCCAATTAATCTGAAAAGAAAACCAAACTGCATATACCACACTGACTCCTTTTCAGCATATTAAGAAAGCATAAAAAATGAAAGGCAACAAGGGAGAGCAGATTAAAGTAGCCTCAGAATCAGGAAGACCTGAGTTCAGGTCTAGCTTACACTGTTTGTGTGGCCCTGGGGACACCATTTAGCTTCAAAGTGAGCCAGACAACTCTCTTGTGGCTAATGAAGAACACATGCTGATCTATATTGGTCAAGGACATGTCCTCATGGCAAGTTTCCTTCATAAGTGAAGTCACAGGACTGGACCAAACCAAAGCAAATGAAACAATGACAATGATGACAACAACAATAACAACAACCACCAAAAAAAAAACCCGCAAAATTCCCCAGCATTAATTAGGCAAAAACTTTATTCAATGAAACTCCTCATAGGTAATGCTGGAAATATCGAAGGGAATCTTTATTAAAATTTTGAAGTCCACCAAAATGGAGATAGACATCAGCTTTACACCGTAAATATTAGAGTGACAAATATTTAGTTATGTGAATTAGCTATTTGTTTCCTCTGTGATCCTAAGAAGGGAGAGGACATCCTCTCTAAAGGGAAGAAAAGACTGGCTGGTACTTGGCCTTTATTCATAGGGACAGGATCAGACCTGTGATTTCACTGGCAGAGAGACACTCCAGCATAAGGAAACTTCATCTGCCAATGCAGTTTGGCACCTACTCTACAAAGTCCTAGTTATAAAGAGCTGCCTAGAGCACTGACAGGTTAGGTGACTTATCCAGGGTCAGACAGCTGTTGGGTGTCAGAAGCTGGACTCAAACATTACTGTCTGAAGTACATCACTACAGTCCTACTCTGAAGCCTCCTAAGGTCATGGTGGTGAATCTAGGTTTTCAATATGGTTTTGCCGGTGGGATGCTAGCCTAGAGGACCTGAAGCGTCTCCAGCATCATCAGATATCAGTTCAACCACAGACTATTAGCAATGAACACTGAATAAATAAATCAATCAAAGAACATTTATTATGCACTAGATACCATGCTTAACCTTTGGGATGCAAAGACAAATTGAAATAATCCCTGCCCTCAAAGAGCTTAATTCTATTAAGGAGAAAACATGTACATGTGTAAGTGGGTACAGAATAAATGAAAAACCAATCCCGTAAGAAGAAAGGAATCTAGTAGTTGGGGGGTTAAGGAAGGACTTTGTTTACTGTTGTGTTTAAGCTAAATCTGTGTGTGTGTGTGTGTGTGTGTGTGTGTGTGTGTGTGTGCGCGCGCGCGCGCACTATAGTGTATGTTAAATGATTCATTTAAACACATTTTGGGAGTGAAAAGAATATGAGGCTATGTTTCTAGTTAGTGCTAGAGAGATGCAGCAATGATGGGCTTGAACTATAGCTAAGAGAAATTAAAAATATCTCTAAAAGTCAATTACTGAAATTTACTACAATTCTTATACAAAGGGGAAAGCAATGTTTTAGAACACCTCAATTAGTCAATTCAATATGAATTGTGCAAAAAGAGACTGAGGCTGAAGGCATTTCATGCCAAAGATACTTCTTTATATTTTGTAAAAAAAAAAAAAATTATTGACATATGAAGATAAAGTCTTTGGTCAAAATTCTATCAATTGACTGTACCAAAATGAAGTACTATTTTGACCATAGTTTTATATAAGGACAAACAGAAATTGCTCTTGGTTTTCTTTTTTTCCCAAATTATGTTAGTTCTGATTGTATGAGCTCATTATGGATGCATGATTAAAAAAAGAGGAAAAAAATTACCTGGGAATAAAATGTTACAGCTAGAATTATATGGGGCCGTCTAGTCCCCCACATGAATTTAACAGATGAAGAAATTAAGGCAGAGAGTTTAACTAACTTGTCCAGGATTTGGTAGTTAATTAGGTTCAAAGCCAATATTGAAACTCAGGTATCCCAACTGTTAGCCCTTTGCTCTTCTCACTACAATATAGCCTGATATAGCCTGAGAAACACTGATTTTCCCTCACAAGTCTGCATTCTCTTGGGTGGGGTGGGGGTAGGGAGGTTCTGTCTACTACTGAAATTCATTTTCATGAAGAAGAGCACAGAAAATGAGAGGGCATGCTTATGTAAAAGGTAGATAATGACTAAAATCATTCTTACTTTAGAAATGATTGGAAATCTTCACACACTGCTTCACAGCCTGGCCACTTGCACACGCCATGTCCATAGAGTGGGTGGCTATGGGGGTGATCCTCATGGGATAAACTGAAAGAAGCCAAGACAAGGAAAAAGAATGTAACTTATTTCTCTACATTATTCCAGTCAGCAAAGACACAATGGACCAAACATATGACATAAGCCTGCTATTGTTTTTTTTCTTTTTTACTTTAAAAAATCCTTCCCCCTACTTATGATTTTTATTTTATTCAAAAATGGTTCAGTGAAGTTGCATGAAAATCTACCTAGCAAAATGTAAGGCTGTACACCTTGATACGAAAATCGTCTGACAGGTTTTTCAATGCCACAGTAGGTAATTTTTTTTAGGAGAAATTTATTAACATTACACACTCTCAGTTAAACCTCATTCAGATGAAATGTGTCCATTTACAACTCTGCAGATTCTTAAAATATCAAGAACTGAAAACGTTGTAATTTATATAATAATAAAAACTTCAAGAAATCCCTCCTTAATTTTGATATCTTAACTCTAGGTTTTCTATCCGGCATATTATTAAACTGCCTTCTTCTACCGCGTGCTCATGGGGCTTTCACATACTCAAATGGTGTCACTAAATGTTTTCCAATGCAGAATTCAATACAATGGGCAAATGTGCGATTAAAGAACTGAGAAATACCAGTGGGTCAGAGAGGACTATTAGCCTTTTTAGACTGGGAGGAAAGTTCACATTTTCAAACTATTCAAACCAAGGATTACAGGAAATTTTCTTATGAATGCTAAGGGGTTAATCCTTCTGCAGGATTCCAATCAATACGTAATGATTTGGCTGCACTGATCCAAGTCATAAGATGCTTTGATCCAGTCCACGTGGTGCTGAGGGAAATGTAGCCGCTGCTCTCACTGATGAACCTTATTCTAAAATATTTTCCTCTATTAGATTTCTGCATTCAGACTTTTTTCAAATAAATTACTTTTGCACTGGTTTCCATAACCTTAGATTCCATCAAATACAATGTAAAAAAATAATAACATTGAGAGCTATGTTTTTTTTCTCATGCACATTTCTTTGGTCACTGAGGCTATCTGTGGCCTGGTCCACTCGCACTGCTATATTCTCAACTTGAAGTGAAACTATGCTATTATTATACGCATAAAATCACTTTATTATTATTAACTTATTGTTGTTGTTTCGAGATTGGGTCTCCCTATCTTGCCCAGGCTGGAGGTATAATGGTCATTCATGGACCCAATCTCATTTCGGGTGTGCCCAGAAGTTTTGACTTGTTCTCTTTTCAACCTAAGCCAATTCATCCCTCCTTAGCAGTCTGCTAAGCTTTTGGGGGGTTAACCATACTGGTGTCAACCATAGTATGGAACTGAATTGGCTTGAGCCCTACTACTGCTCAGAACTGGGGAAGTCAAGCAATCTATCAGCTTAGCCTCCTGGTAACAGGCATTAATAGGGACTTCTGTTCTATAGTCACATGCAACATGTTACATAAACCCATTGCAACAATTTCTAAACCATATATGGATGAATACGATTTGTTCCTCTTTAATGACTGTAAGACAGCATTTAATGCACAATACAGAGCAGATGGCAAAAGTCAACCAGAGAACTTGATTTTTTTAATGTAATATAACAACCATTGTTTCCTACAACCTTTTAACAAACTTCAAGATCTTCAGGATAATCGAAGAATACTGACAAGAGACCCTGCACCTGAAGTAAAAAAAAAAAAACAATTTCCTGAAAGAATGGGAAAAAATATGTAGAGAGACAGTATGCCAAGGCACTGATGCTTTTCACACAAAGCAAGACTGAAATAGTGGTGGTGAGGTCAATTCACTTGGCTACTGGGACACATTCATTACAAAAGCCAGGAGACACCATGAGAGCATCTGAAAGAGGGGCAAATCCACTAAGCGTGAGGAATGAAAGCAACCACATCTTCCCCCTAATCTAAATAGGGATAGATGATGAAAAGACACACATTCTCTTTTAGATTGCTGAGAAATAAGGAGATAAAAAAGACCACTCAAGACCATTAGATTACCAGTGCAATACTGGCATAATCTCAATGTGCATTGAATTAAAAAGAAAATTTTAAAAGGATATTTCAAGCATTAGCTGAAGTCGTTATTTGTACCCCTCTCTAGAATGTTAACATAGGGGTTTTTTTATATCAGTAGGCTAAACTATTTAATCAAGATAAAAAATTAATATCAATAGTTCAAAATTGCATATAATTTTCTATTTATCCCACTGTGCTTCTACTGTTAAGCTGAAATTGTTTTAAAAAAACAATATGACTTCTGTACAGTCAGATTTATAGCTGAAAATTAAATTTAAATGATTTAACATGGTGTTTGAAGGTGAGGGGTTTTTTTTTGTTAACTTATTTAATTGTGAAAAATCCGAGAGAATGAATAAGAAATTGTCCTAATATGTTATTCATAGCTCGATGAGGCACCTTCACTTCACAGTAGGTGTAGATCAAAACTCATCACAGCTTTAGCAAAGCTAATCTTCATAGAGATGACTAGTCTAACAAAGGCCTAGAAGTGCTGGACATTTCTACATTGCACAGGTTTATTTTTAATCAATTTCATTGGTAGCTTTGGTTTATACATTGCCTCAATTTCCCCCTGTATCCTTTCAACTCTTGGAGAGTCATCTCTTACAATAGTACATTTTTTTAAAAGAGGAAAAAAGTCAGTCAAACTAATCAATACATTAAAAAAAACTGATACTATGAGTGCAGTATGGCATACCTGTGGAGTTCCTTACCTCTGAAAAGGAGCAGGGAGAGATACAGTTCTCTCTTTTTCCTTTGAGGCCAATTTTATTCTTTATACTTTCACAACATCCCTTTCAGATATCTCTGTGATTATTTTTTCCCATTTACACTGACGTAGCTATTGTCTCTATTTGTGGTGTTAAACTCAAATCAAAAGGGCTGCATATTGACTTAGATAACTTACATTATGTCACACCGTATTTTTATTTTATTTTGCTAAACATTTTCAATCTGCTTCAAGCCCACACTCAGGAGTGCTGTGGGCCTCCAGTTTTGTTTTGTTTTTTGGTTGGTTTCTTTTTTGGTGAGGCAATTGGGGTTAAGTGACTTGCCCAGAGTCACACAGCTAGTAAGTGTTATGTGTCTGAGGCTGCATTTGAATTCAAGTCCTCCTGACTCCAGGGCCAGTGTTCTATCCACTGCGCCACCGAGCTGCCCTGAGCCTCCACTTTGTAACCTCTTGTTTGTACTGTTTTCCTGGTTCCTGGCACTCTGCATCAGTTCGTCTAAGTCTTTATAAGCTTCTCTGTAGTCATCACGTTAATCACGTTAACATTCCATTAAAGTCATTTACCACAATTTATTTAGCTATTTCCTAATTGATAAATATATACTTCCTTTCCAGTCCTTCATTACCACACAAAAAAGTAATGACAATATTCTGGCATATATGAGGGCTTCTTTTTTGTCAATGACCTCCTTGGGATATGAGCACAGCAGTAGAATTTCTGGGTTAAAGAGTATGCTCATTTTAGCCACTTAATTTTTTTTAGCTAGCATTTATAGAGAACTTTAAAGTTTGCAAAGTGCTTTACAAATATTATCTCATTTAATTTTAAATTAAATGATTCCAAATTGCTTCTCGGAATGATTGTACTAAATGCCCAGCTCTATCAACAACGCATTAGCGTGCCTGTCATTCTACACTGCCTTCACCTCGGACCCATATTTTGTCACTTTGTACATAGTGAGGTGTAAAGTAAGCCCTTAGGTTTGTTTTGATTTACACTTTTCTTATTATTCGAAATTTGAAAACTTCCTTCACATGGTTGCTAAGATTTTGCCACTGTTCTTTTAAGAACTGTTGGCTCACACCCTTGGTGGTCACTTCTCTATTGCAGAATGGCTTCTGGTCTTAGATATTTCTGTCAGTTGTCAGCTGGGTCTTTAATTATGCAAATTGGATTGTCTTTCAAAAACTGAAAAGTATCCCTCATAAGAGAAATCCTTATTAAACAGTGTTTTTTCAGGAGTGGGACTGGAATAGTTTGGAACTGGGTCTTTTTTTAAAAATAATGGACACAACATAATTGCTTTGCAGGGATCCAGAAAATGGACTGATTTTTTTCTAAATCCCATTCACCTAGAAAGTTATAGAATAGAGTTCATTTTTCCAAAATTTCCAATTTCATTCAAGGCTTTAGCAGACAATGCCAGATGAACTTCTGAAGGGCAGCTCTTAAATGATTTTATAACAAATAATGGAACAAGACTATTTTTGTCTTGCTACCTTTTGACATACTACAAAAGGGACAACAGAGGAAAGGGGAAAAAAATGAACAAAAGGATGGATTTTCCTTGAATTGTTTTAGAACTACATTTGTCCAGGAAAACATAGCTAAAAAGTAAAGATGTAAGTGTCTATGGTGAGAAAAACTTGTCTGAGTCTGAAACATTAAATTGTTCAAGGATAGCTTATCATGTGAAAAATACAACTTCTTAAATATTGCCAAAGTCAGGAAGATACAAAGATGCATTTAATTTTGACAAGATTTAACATGTTAGCCAAAAGGTTTAACTTCCTTACTTGGGGTCAAAACTTTATTAAATGTCTTCTATAAAGGATTTTTAAAAAATATAAAATGCAATTGTGTTCATTTTATCAGTGCTTTCTGATATATTGCACCAGACTGTAAACCTCCTGAGGGCAGGGGCCAGATCCTTAATCTGTGTTATCTCTTTCTGGCAGTTAGCACAGTATTTTCTGGTAGAGTGTGAACCCTTCCTCCCCCAACCTCTAAGAGCCTTAATAGCTTACAACTTCACCAAGACTTTCGGGACACTGCATACTATGCACTTAGTGTTTGTGGAAATTGAAAATGGAGCTGTAAACATTAAACACTTACATGTAAAATACCAATGCCAAATCCAAACAAGGAACATTATATTATGATATTTTTACCCAGAAAGAATCAAATTCAAATTAGAAACAGGTATAAAATGAGGTCAAAGGTAAAACCTTTCTTATTTAAGTCTTTTCTTCCCATATCTATTAATTTAGATTCTTCTTTTTAATTAACATGTAGGGAGACAGAGTGACGTAACATATACTTAAATTTTATTTTGTGCAAATATTGAACATTGATTTTTTTTCTCCGACCCCCCATACCTCCCACCACCCCCTGCCACTCTTTCCAACTTAAAAGAAAAACAAAATCCATGTAAAAAAGACATATGATCAAGCAAAACAAATCCCCATTTTGGATACATTCAAAAACATGTTTTACATTGCAAATAAAATCAAGGGTGTCCCAAAAGTATTAGTGCAGTTTTCAATTTTTAATATCTAAGACTTCAGGAACACCTTGTATACTTTTAAAATAAAATTTAACAGTATTTTCTGATATACAAAATTATAGTAGCCAATAAAATTATTAATTTCTTTTTATTAAAATGTTCTAGGCTGTATAATGCCAAAATACAGATAATTTCTGCAAAAAAGAAAAAACCCACTAGCTTAGAAATGCTGCTTTTTTTGTGGGGGGAGGGGAAGTTAACTATAAGACAGTCAGCTGGGGAAAAGTGAGACCCTGACTCTTTAAAATCAACTTCACCAAGATTTTCCAAAAAATGTTTTTATCAGTGACTCTTCATAATTAAATTCTAAAAGTTCACTAGTAAGATACAGGGCTAGATTTTGACTCAGATGATCTGGGTTAGAATCCTATCTCTGCCGATGACCTTGGTAAGTCACTCAGTCTCAGTTTCCTCATTGGTAAAATGAGGGTGTTGGGCAGAGAGGTAGTTGTCCAAAGGATAGGGAATTGGACTTGGATCCTGGAAGACCTAGACCTGGGTTCAAGTTCCACGTCTATGTGTGACAACCTCGAAAATGCCCAATTTCGTTTTGACTCCACTAACATGTTTCCTCCAAGAGGAACTCAACACCAGGATTCTCATCATGGAAACTACTTCGGCTCTGGCACTCAGCACCTCCTCAATTGCCTGTCCCCTTTAAATTAGACTGTCCCCACACTGGAAGGCAGAGCAAAACGTCTCTCCCAAAGTCTCCCTTACAGAAGGCTCAGAACTTCCAGTAAAGTCTTCATCTCCCACCAGTGGCTCTGCTTGGTTTTAACTCCTTGAATATCACAGCACACCCCTACTGCAGCCTGGTACCCTTTTAGGTACTGTCTTCCTCCAGTGGATTGTCAGCTCCTTGAGGGAAGGGATTATCGTTCTTTTCCTTATCTGTTTCCCTAGTGCTAAGTACTGTGCCTGCCACTCAGTAGGCAACAAATAAATGTATATTTATAGACTATGGATCCCCAGGCTAGATGACCTCCAATGTCCCTTACAGCTTGAAATATGATCACTGAAAGTAAGGTTTCCAAAGAGCTTCACATACATTATGCCATTTGATTTGTCGTAACTATAATATGAGGTAGGTGGTATAGATATCTCCATTTTACAGATGAGAGCCACATAACTAGCTAAGTTTTAGAGGCAGGATTTGAACCCAGGCTTCTCCTGATTCCAAGTCCCACAGTCCTTACACTCTACCAAAACAAGGAACATTTGACTGCCATTAAATTTACTTATTAATACTAAGTATGCATAGCTGATCATATTTAGTAAAGTGGTCTCTATATATATATATATATATATATAGTCACATATAGTCTTTAATGATTTCTGATCTAGGAGCACCAAAGTCTAATTTGTCTCCATGGAAGCAACTATCAAATGGCCCATGGAGAATATGCATTAGGAGTTCTTCATATTCTAGATGACAGAACCACTCCAAATTCAGTGCCCCTCTGTCTTTCAATAGAAAAGCAGTGACATATGAAAGGATTTTTCCTCGCTTCTACCAAAGACCTTGGGTTTTTCTTCTAAGACTTCCTAAATCCCTTTGGTTCCTTTCCCAAATTAGCCTCTGCTTAAGTCTTTACTCTTTGTCTCTAAATTATTAAAGAATGGAAACGCACAATTATATTAATACTGTCTTGTACTATGGCAATTTTTTTTAACAGATCAATGAGATTTGCAATAGTGATGGTGTCAAAGATAGCTGGAAAATGCAGTAAGGAAGATCAACCTATGATAATTAATTCAGTGTTTCAAGTGTCATATTAAACATATACATATATAGGCACACACATATATGTGTGTGTGTGTTTATATAGTTGATGCTTTGATTTTGATTTTATTTTGATGCATATATATATGCATATACATATATATGCATATATATATGTATCAAAATACAGGATTCCATCTTGCTACAGTTGAGATGCTATGCTGATGGATTAAAAATCTTTGTAGTTTTCTAATAACCTCCAAATACTAGAAAATGACATTTTTTTTTGTTTCTCAGTTTTTGCTAAGGCACCCTTAAGGCACAGTGTATTGTTCTCAATAGGACTCAAAGCTAATGTAAAAATACAAGGAGTGAAAGGGAATCCAGTAAATGCAGTAAAATCTCAGCTACCTGCAACTCCATCAGGGATGAGAGCCTGCATGGTTCACTAGGAAGAAAAATAGATTTGGAATCAGAGGCTCTGGATTCAAATTCTGCTTCTGTGGAACTGTTTGACTCTGTGTAAATCATTTCCACTTTCTGGGCCTCAGATCCTTTTGTAAAATGAGGAGCCTCTGAAGTCCCCTCAATCCCCAAAACAGGATCAGAGGATCATTAATTTCCATCCACAAGGGGCTTTAGAGACCACTGAGTCCAATTCCTTCATTTTACAAATAACAAAACTTTGGCACAGAGAGGTTCAATGACTTGTCCAGGGTTATACATGTAATACCTGAGATGGAATTTAAAGTCAGTTTTTCCTGATTCCAAGTTCAGTGCTATACCACACCATGCTTCCTCTCACAAATCACAATCCTCCAATGAGTCTTGACTTTCACAGACTGCTGAGCATTAACCGATTGAGTACCATACATATTTTCATTTTTATCCATAAAACAAATCTTTAAAAACATACTATATGCTTCTCTGCCTTCTTACACAGAACACACTGATGATAATTTAACCTTTTCTTAATCACTGAGAATCATCATTTTTGGACATCAATTAGTCTCTCTGGACTAAGTCAACAAATATGAAGAGCCTACTATGTTCCAAATACTTTGCTAAGCACTAGGGATACAAAGAAAGACAAAAACAAACAAACAAGAAAACCCTACCAAAACAAGACAATCCCTGCTCTCAAGGAGCTCATTCATAGTCTAATGGAGGAGACAATATGCATACAACTATATATAAACAATACACTTAGAAAATCTGGTGAAGATAAATCTTGGAGCAAGGCACTAAGATTAAGGAGGACCACAAAAGGCTTCTTGCAGGCTTCCTTATCTGCAAAGTGAGGGTTTGGATTAAGTCTGGAAGATCCTTTCCATCTATAAAATTCTGTGATGCTGCAGTGATTTCAACTGAGATTGAGTACAACAAAACTGATGAATCCATTGTCTTGTTAGTGAATAATTGTGTTTAGTGGATTCTAAGCACATAGACAGAACTGTAAGGGACCTTTAATCAACTGTCCAAAGCCACTGCACTACATTTCTGGAAGAGCCTTTCCCTGTCCATCCCTCTGCCCAATAGCTAAATAACATTTGTACTTGGACACCCCATGACACTATTGAAGAATCTTGTGCCTTTTGTATGCTTCCCTGTCCCAAACCACCACCCTATCCCCCCCAAAGAGTTAGAGACCTCCTCTGCCATTTTAAACAGGAGCTGTTCTCCCTTCAAAGTATTAACAAGCTCTTGAATGCCAGCACCAGTGGTCCTTTCTCTGTCCACATTCTTCTTGATCTCCATGATACACTTGACATTTTTGACCACCCTCATTTTGGGGATACTTTCTTCTCTCTTGGTTTTCCTAAAATTGTTCTTTCCTTATTCTCCTCCTCCCTATCTAATTGCTCCTTCTCAGTCATATCAAGCCCTCTGACAGGCAATGCTCTTCAGAGGTCGGTGCTGGACCCTTTTCTTTCAATATACACTTATATGTACCACTATTCGTTCTCCTAATCTCCAAGGTTCATAACCTCAATGTTTCCCTCCACTCCTTGCTCTCCCTCAACTTGTATCTCCACGCAGTAGCTCAAGCTTGCTATTTCTAACCCCACATCTCTTGAATCCAACTATTTCCCAACTTTCACAACTATTTGCAGTGACCTCCTAATTGGCCTTCCTGCCTCAATTGTCCAGTATATCCTCCACACAGCCGCTAAAGTGATTTTCCTTAAATCCAGATACACTCCCTTACTCTTCTACTCAACCAAAATCCAATTGTTTCCAATTGTTTCTAGAATCAAATCTAAATTCCTCATTTTGGTTTCTTAAAGCCTTTTACAATCTGGCCCCAATCTAGATTTCCAGTCTCTTCCATATTCTGTGATCCAACAAACTGGTCTTCTTTCTGTTCCATTCACTTAACACTCCATTTCATATCAAGAAACCTTTGCACTGGCCATTGACCAGGCCAGGAATATATAACCTCCTCACCTCAGTCTCACAGAATCTCTCACTTCCTCCAAGTACTACTTTCTTCACAAAGTCTCTCCAGATTTCCCTGTACCCTCCCACGCCCCAAGTACTCTCCCTCCCAAAGGACCTTTTGTTTAACTGCTTGGTATTGTTCTGTAAGAACATCCTGACCCAATCTACTTCACCCCACACCCATCAAAAGCTCCCTGAGGGCAGAGATTGTCTCATTTGTCCTATTTGTTATTTCCGGGACCTAACACTGTGCCAGGCCCTAGTAGGTGCTTAATAAATGCTTATGTGGGGCAGCTAGGTGGTGCAGTGGATAGAGCACTGGCCCTGAAGTCAGGAGGACCCAAGTTCAAATCTGGCCTCAGACCAACCACTTGACACTTACTAGCTGTGTGACTCCCAGCAAAGTCACTTAACCCCAACTGCCTTTAAAAAAAAAAAGTAAAAGAAAAAAAAATTTTAAATGCTTATGGAGGCTGTAAGACTTTCACTATCAGGTTCTCCATACCATCCATTAGGCACACTCCAGTGTACACACAGAGACAAAACATCCTATACTTCTCAAGAACTGTACAGTATTAGATGGCTCCTCTCGTGCTCCCATACTTTGGACCTGCCTTCTCTTCATTCCTGGATCTCTTCTCTCCTGTCAAGGAGTGCATCGCTGCTGCTTTCTTCCCTCCTTTTCACCTTTCTGTCTTTTCTTCTGTTCCTAGTCTCTTTCTTTGCCCATACCTCTTGGCTCTCCTGAGAAAAGGCTGGACTTCTGTAACTATTGGCAGGCAGGTTTCTTTTTTTCTGTACAGCGGATATTAGATATTGAGAAGGGTGGGCAATTCTTATCTGTCTGCTGTTCAGGGATCAATGTCTACATCTTTACCCTCAATGAGACTCTTTTTTTTTGGCTGGTGTTACTTCTAGAATTTAGGCAATGGGGTCCCCAGATATATCTTGCATGTACCTGGTTATTTTTATAGTGTCTCCTCGTTAGAACTTTTTCTTCAGGGATTTTTTTTCCCCTTTCTTTGTGTCCCTTACACCTAACACAGTGGTTGGCACGCAGCAAGTGCTTAATTAATGTCTGAGGCCTGACTTAAAAGATAGCTAAGACTTAAGTGTATATAATAATCTGCACTCAGTTCAAATAGCTTGTTTACTTTATGCATGGCACTGTGCTGGGTGCTGAGAACACAGAAGGATCTTGTGGGGCAGCTGCATGGCGCAGTGCATAGAGCACTGGCCCTAGAGTCGGGAGGACCTGAGTTCAAATCTAGCCTCAGACACATAACTCTTACTAGCTGTGGGACTCTGGATAAGTCACTTAACCCCAATCACTTTGCAAAAGCAACAATAACAAAAAACAAACCAAAAAAACCCAGATCCTGACAACAAGGGGTTTACACTGTTTTCAGTAGAAGCCAATGATTTGATTTCCAACTTTTGAAAAACACTATCCTCTCTCTCCATATGAACTTCTCTTGAAATTTCTCTTTCTTAACATGGTCCTAGCAAAAGGTCTTCATTCTCACCCATCTTCAGGCTACGTCTTCTTCAGTTCAGGCTTCATATTTGGGCTGCATTAATCTTTATTTGTTATTTATTTATTTTTATAGTATAACTATTTTTATATTATATTGTATTTATTATTTATATTAATATGGACTGGGCTTATATCAACATGTCACCCCTACTCTACACAAAAATCTGTCAGTGATTTCCTACTGTCTAGAAAATATATCCTAGACCAAATTCTTTAGCCTAGAATTCAAAGCACTCAACATTTTTCTAACACAATTGCTTTCCAGCTTTGGATCAATGCATTCTCCTCCATGGACTCTATGCTCCACTCAAACTGTAGGCTCCCACTTCTCAAGTCATTTCCTAACTCTGGAATGCACCCAGTTTAACTGCTACCTTTTAGAGTCCTGGCCATTCTTCAGAGAACCAGACAAAATATCCCCTCCTCCATGTTGCTATCTGCTATTGTTCCACTCAGAAACTACCCACCAACTGCTTCGAGGCCTAAAATTAAATAACAGTATGATATCACATTGGCCCAGCTACTACACTCAAATCTAGACTCTTATTTTCAAAAGGTCACTGCTAAATCAGGAGAGCATTCAGAAGTTATCCAGGATGTGAAGGCATCTGAGCAAAGCACTGCGCTTGGAAAAGGCTGAGCTTGGAATTGAACCCAAGACTTCTGACTTGAAAGGGTATCTTTTTTGGGGGGGGAGGAAAAAACAAAAACCAAAAACAAATATAAGGGCTGACCATGTACCAGGAATAGTGGTAGGCAGGAGGGACATTAGACAGAAGGGAAATAACCATGCCCTAATTTACATTAGCTCTTCTTCAGTTTCCAGGAAGACAAGACAATAAGCATTTATTAAACATTTACTATGTGGCAAAGCACAGTGCTAGGTGCTGAAGATACAATGAAAAGCAGAAACAGACTCTGCTCTTAAGGAACTGAATTGTAAATTACTACATAGGTACAACATACATGCAGGAAATCTCAAAGGGTAAGGCTTTAGCATCTGAAGTACTAGGAAAGGCCTCCAACAGAAGGGAAGCATCAGAGCTGAGTCTTGACAGGAAACTGAGCAGTGGAGATGAAGGGGCACAAGACCAGGAATGGATAGCCAGTACAAAGGTTTGTGCTCGTGTGCTGGTACATTAGAGGAGCAAGAAGCAGGCTAGGTGAATTGGATCATAAATTGCATGGAGGGGAGGAAACTATAGGAAGACTGAAAGGGAAGGAAATGGTAAGGGTATGAAGAGCTTTCAATGGCAAACAGTGGAGTTAGAAGTCCTATGTTTCTCAAAAGGTAACACAGGGACAAGGATGTATATCAAAAAGCACTTAACAGGCATAACCTAAGTGAATAAAGAGGGTTTCTCTACAAAACTGTAACAAATATGCATGTCTCCCAGTTTTTCAAGCAGTGAATCCTTGACTCTCATTCATTGTAACTCTCATCATCTCAATTTTCTGCTGCTTTTTAAATCATGTTTAATTAGAGGATTTCACATTCCCTCGTGATATCATATTCATGTGTAGAACCTGCAATTGGAGTGATTGTGAATTAGGCTAATAAGTGCCAGATTTGTGCTTTTTAAAAGATTGAGATTATTGTCAATATCTGCATGCATTATTGTACTGCAAGACTCAGAGATGACATTAACTTTACATCTGGAATAAGGCGTGTTAACTATTTGTGGACTTCTTTTTCTTATCTGGTCTCACTTTAATGCATTCATGAAAATTAACCCAAGACTGAATGACTTAAAAAGAGAAGCAAAGAAAGTCAAAGTACACACTATCTTTTAGTAACTTTCAATCAAGTATTTCTATGAAGTACCCATATTCTGGGCTTGAAGAAAATGCATAGGCCACATTTTCTGGTCTCTTCTATATGACTACAAGGACAAAAATGAAAACTGGGTATGGATCAGAAAAACAAAACAAAGGAGAAGAAATAGAATTCATCAACAAGGGTAGGACTAATTTAAATTTTCCTGTCAGCTCAAACTGACATACAAGTAATAACAAGAAATATTATCATTATTATACTTCCTAGATTTAAGTGAACCCTGGCTTTCTCCTAAAGATACCACATATCCTGCAATCCTCTTCACCAAGGATAGAGGTATCTTTTATTTTACTCTCTCCAGAATCACCCATATTTTCCAGTTAGGAAGAATCTCAGAGGCTAACCCAACCCACAGAAGAAGAAGAATCTCTTCAACAGGACCACCTAAGTGGCCATCCAAATATGGGATGAAGACCTCTGATAAGGGGAAGCTCACTACCTCCAAGGCAGCTCAATGGACTTTTGTTTAGTTAATTGTTACGAAGTTTTCCTTCACATCAAGACTACATTTTCCTCTTTGTAATTCCACCCACTCTTCTGAACTCTGGGGCAAAACCGAACAGGTTGGGAAGGGCTTTAAAAGCCAAACAGAAGAGGCAATAGGGAGATATTGTACTTAATTGAATATGGGAGTAACATAGCGAAGTCTGTACTTTGATAGCTGAATGGATGGAGTAGGGAGAGACTTGAGGCAGAGGGGTCAGCCAGAAGCCTGCTGAACTAGAGGAGAGAAGGGGGCATGTGAAAGAGCTGTTGCAAAAGCAGGACTGATGAGCACTGGAAATAGACAAGACAGGGGAACAAGATGGAGGAAGCAAGTCTGAAACCTAGGTTACAAGCCTAAGAGACTGGGAGGATGGTGGGATGCTCAGAAGTAACAAGAAGGTGAGCAAGAGGGGAAGGTTTGAGGTAAAAGGTAATAAATTCAGTTTGGGGCATGCGAAGCTCACTACAGAAGATGACTATAAGGTACTAGTTCAAGATGTCTAATGAGCACTTGGAGATGTGAGACGAGCTCAAGAGGAAGGTTAAGACTGGACAAATAAATCTGAAAATCATAAGCATAGAGATGATCACTGAATCCATAGAAGCTGATATCAACAAAGGAAAGAGTACAGAAGGATGAGAAGACGGATCAAGGACAAAGCTTTGGGGTACACCTAGGGGGAACAACTTTAATGAAGATCTAACAAAAGAATGGAGGGAGAAGGAATGATCAGACAAGCAGCAGGAGAACCAGGACAGAGTAGAGCCACAGAAACCTAGAGGAGAATCCACCAAGGAGATGAAATCAACAGAGACAAAGACTGCAAAGAGAAAAGTCTGTTAGATTTGGCAATCTAACAAAATCTTATATAGCACAGATCCCTAAAGCAATTCATTGGAGTCCTCCTTCTACATTAACATGAAATTCACTATGATTGCTCTTTGGGTTGAGCCACTTAAATAGCTCCAACTCATAGGGACAGAAAAATCGGACATGCTGTTGCTTCCAGGTTATTCCTCTACCTATGTCAATACTTAAAGCCAATGAGTTGAAGGATCTGAAGTCCAGAGATGGGTCTATATCTAGGTATGCCATACTCAGTAGCTCTGAGTACACTGCAGGTCACTGAGGAGGACTAGGAGTGCCATTGAAGATCACCTAGGCAACTCATTTTTACAGCAGAGAAGAGACCAAAAGACACAATGTGACTGGTCCAAAGTGGGCAATGTTGGGATATGGACTTAGGCAGCATGAATCCAAGGCCAGCGTTTCCTCCACTCTATTCTAGCACTTAATATAGCTGTTAGAAAAATCCTTCATAAACCTTGAAGCACTATTTCATTGTGAAATATTACAAGCTTTGCTTTTTGAAGTCCATGCAATTTACTCACACTCCTTTTCTGACCATCCTTATTGCTGTCATTTGCTGACTTCCCAGCAACCAGACCAATTTTCTCAGTGTCTTTAAGATCAAGCTTACAGTCCTCCTTTGTGTTCTGTCATCTTTGAAGACTTCAGTATTCATGATGGCAAACTCTATGACATTTTGACTGCACAATCTCTCAAGCCCAAAGAACTCCTTTTACACCTAATTTCTTTCCCACTCTTGAAACCTCATCTTCTTAAAAAACTGTAACACCATGGGGCAGCTAGGTGGCACAGTAGATAGTGCACCGGCCCTGAATTCAGGAGGATGTGAGTTCAAATTTGGCCTCAGACATATAACACTTACTAGCTGTGTGACTCTGGGTAAGTCATGGACCAGGCAAGATCATTGTCTAATTGGAAAAAAAAATTTTTTTAAATTAAAAATTACAGAAAAAAAATTGTAGCACCTGAACTTAAAATTCTACTCTCTGACCACCTTCTCAATGCAATTCAATGAGCATTATTACATTAAAATGGCTACCATGTGCACCCTCAGTGCCTAAGTGTCTTGCCTAGCCAGAAATGAAAGTCCCTGAGTTTAATGAGCTTACATCATTTGAAAAGGAAACAGCACAAATTCAGATATATAAAAAATTTTAAATATACAAAGTAAACACAAAATCACTTTCACAAGTTGAGGAGAGAAGTGAAGAGACACTAAAGCTAAACCTGAACTTTATGCCAATCTTGACCTTCCTCTCACTGATTCGCCTCTCTTCTCCCAGTCTAGCGCCCCAGTTCGGGCTCTGCTTGCTTTTAAGCCCAGCCGTGGCTCCATGGCCTGTCACTTTGATGATTTAATAGCCACCATACTAGAGTAGATGACCTTCTGCTGTTCCTGACTTGCTAATCCTTACTCCTGGGTAAACACCACCATTGGATTTCTCTGCTCTTGTCCCCTTGGCTGCTAAGCACTGCTGGAAAAAAGTCAAGAAATCAAACTGATTTCACCCACTATAAGATTTATGAGGGATGACCTCACTGGATTCTCACTGCTGTTCTACAGTGTTCTCTCTCTCTCTCTCTCTCTCTCTCTCTCTCTCTCTCTCTCTCTCTCTCTCTCTCTCTCTCTCTCTCTCTCTCTCTCCCCCCCCCCCACTGTTTCAGGCCTTTTACTATCTACTCAAGCCCTAAATTGCACACACATTCTCCCCTGATTTTGTAGCAGATTATTTTGATTATTTGACAGGAGCTCCTCCATCTCCCAAATTTATTGGTTTTATCACCCATTCCTCTCCTTCCTTTGATTACAACTGTATGAGTTATAAATATTCTTCACTAAGGCTATTTTCCCTACCTGCACCCTGGATCTCATCTGATCCAGCACTACTCCACCCCACCCCCCCAATCAGGCTTCTTTTCATAGATCATAGATCTATAGCCAGAAGGGATCTCAGAAGCAACCAAATCTCAAGCTCTTGTTTTTCAAATGAGTCAACAGAGTCCAAGCAAGCTTAAGAGGTTTGCCAAAGGTTCCAAAGGTAAGTACATGGTAGAATCAGGATTTGAATGAAGGTCCTTTGATGCCAAAACCAGTGTTCCTTTTACAAGGCATGCCTGTAATCTCTCTCTTCCAATGGTTCTTTTTAATCTGTCCATAAGGTCTTTCCAATCCCATACATTCTGTCCCTTGACTCTTCTACCCCATCCAGATGCCAGCCCACATGTTTTCTTGCCCTCTGCCAAAATTCTGGAAAAAGCTGTCTATGCCAATGCCTCCACTTCACCACCTACTCAAGTGCTTGCAATCTGACTTTTACCTCCCACCACTTGATGGAAATTGCTCTCTTAGAAGTCACCTCTGACAGGCTAATCGCCAAATCCAAAGTTTAAATTAAAAAAAAATTCTAAACTTAATATCAACAAAACATTCAAATACACAAAGAATACAAAAATCATTGAAATTTTAAACCTTTAGTATTTACAGTGTTCCTAAAAAATACATATTGTTAACAAGATTGTAACAAAAAGATCCTATTTCTTCTTGATATCCTGGTTTTTATCTTCTTCGAGTTTTCTGGACTTATGATTATGACCATTGTTAATATACTTTAAAGTTGGTTCACATATTAGATTTGAATTTCTTTCCCTCATTTTGTATCATTTCATAGAACAGTCCCCTTCACCACCACTATTTTATACGTTCTTTCTTTGGTACAGAAATAGTGCACTGCATTCACATACTACATTATGTTTAGACATTCCGTCTATGTTGTGCATGTGGGTTGTTTTTTACTTAGTGAAGGTTTTGAACTCCTCAGCCTCCTTCACTTCATTTGACCCTGTTAACTATTCCTTCCTTCTGGATACTATTATGTATATGAAAATGCCCTCTCCTCTTTTTAATTATTTTAAGTTCAAAATAAAAATAAAAAGTAAAACTAAATCCTATGATCAAATTTAGGGACCACCTGCCTTTTTTGCTATCTCACACAACTCCCTACTGGGTCCTTTATGCTTCAGACACCTGGACTGCTCCCACTCTATCACACAAACCTATTTTCCAGCCTCTCTCTCATTGTTTCCTAAGCCCACAGTATATCTTTGCTTGTTGATTTAGGTTTTACATAAACCTAAAATGAAGCTTCCTATGACTCCTCCAACTGACCTTACACCTGCACCCCACGTGCTTCTATCTCTGTACGTGTTACAAGTCTCCATTTGGCTTGTAATCCTGCACCACCTACACTTCACTTCTCTCCTAATACCTGGGACAGTATTCTGCACACAGTAAATGTTCAATAATTGTTTAATGTATAAGAACAGTCCATATCCACACTATAAGCCATAACAAAAGTCTGGAAACAAACGACAAGCCCACAGACATGAGGGGATAAATAACTGAGCTTGGAGTCAAAGCGTCCGAGTGTGATTCCCTGACTGTGATAACATGCTCTCTGGGTGATCTGGGGCCTCGTTTGAAAAGTGAGGAGGTTTGACTGCACGGATCTCTGAAATCCCTCCAAGATACAGCTCTATGAACCTATGATCAGAGTGGCTGAACAAACTCAAGTGTAATAGCTGTGATGGTGAAAAGGAGGGCTTACACAAAGCAATCTGGAGAAAGGAAAGAACTAAAAGAATATATTTAGTGAATACAACTATCCAAATGAAAACAACTTTACATAGCAACAAAACTCAGATCAAAAACAATGGACAGGGTTGATACTAATTATTATAGTTAAAGCACACACCCTTCCTTTCTTTAAACAAACAGTAAACTATAAAGTGTAAGGTCGCATCTGTTATCAGTCACAATCAAACTTTTATGCTGTTGTGCTTAACTGTTTTCAGGGACTGTGCTTTTTGGGTGGATTTAAATTGTGAGCTTCTTGTGGCCTACACATCCTGCATGGGAACAGAAATGGTCAATAAAGAACCACTCCATTAAATAATAACCATTTTCTGGATTGAGGGTAACAAGGCTAGGAAAAATACAGGTAGATTTTTCTATATTATTGAACCTCAGAGGCCATCTATTCCAGATCCCTTAACTTAGAGTTCGGGAAACTGAGTCCAAGAGAAGTTCAGTTGTTTGTTGAAGTTATTGCATTTACTACTGAGCTTTCCCCAACTGCAGTGACATATATCTATCTACTCAGTGAAACTGGCTCTTAGGAAGCTGGCAAAAATACTGACAGATCATTAGTAGAATACAGGGGATGAATATAAGGATATTTTTGCGTATGCTCCTGAGTCAATAAGTTTGGGTGTAGAGCAAAGAAGGAACACACGACACACTGGTGACCCATTAGGTATCCCTAGACCACATCTATGAAGTTGTCATGCAATATACGGCTCAGAGCAGAGCAAGGTTAGGATGTACGAGCACACGACAGCCACCTTGAAAAAATCAGTGGTATTCTAAGAAATGCATGGAAGGCCAAATCTGACCACTCCCTGCTCCCTCAGAACTCTCTTGCTGAAAACCATTGAGCCATTTAAGGTGACTCCAAGCTCAATCAATATCATACAGAATCCCAGTTGGAACCAAAGCCCCCCATGAAGTCCTAAAAGTAGCCTTGCTCCTTGATAGCACAAACCTGCAGATATGGTGTATACACCTCTTGGGTTGGTTCTGAGTCACTTTCCTTAATTTAAACAGAAGCTGTATTCCACATGTGAACTTAGGAGCTTCAGGGTTCACCCTGAGAGAAGAGTGTTATCCACCTAAAGGCTAGAGCACACTGCAGTTTTCTGTCTTCAAGTATAAACTCGTCCAGTTAGCATTTATTACCTCTATGGGGGGAAGCAGCAAATGGCTAATTGCTGCTTTAGTAATGGATCTAAGGGTAAACAGAATAAAAGGCTATGCTTATAAGACTGGACGCTACCTGCCTTTTACAACCACTGTAACTCGGTGAGTTAGACAGGATAAAACATCCCCCTTTTGCTCCCAAAGCCTAGGAGCGTCCAGAGCATGCAAACTGAGCTTTTACGTCTATGACTGACTGGTGAATTCTCCTCAGTCAATCATAAATGCAGAACAGAAAAGGCTGGTGATAAAAGTCAGAAGGCCAGTGTTTAGTTAGTGATAAGTGAAGGAACAAGAAAGTCAGAGGTCTTTGCCACATTTCATCAGGAACCTATAATGGCAATCCTGACTCACTGCTGAGTTTATAACTTATAGTTTGCATAGATAGCATTACCACAGAGCTCTCCATAAAAGAAAAAAAAAAGACTAAAATAATGCTTTCCAAGGAGTGGTTATGAGCAACTATGTCAATACATACTCAGGGACCTCTAATCCAAAAGTTATTAACACTGTTAAGCAGACATTCCTACTATGCCAATGGACCTTTGTTTGAACATGGTGAGTCACACTGCCTATATGGAATGCTGCCCATATGCCATAGGAACTGACGGCTCTTTAGGAAATGTAACTTTCAGTCTCAATTGCTTTTGTTAATTTTAACTCTTTAGAACTTTCTGGGCCATTTGCAGGAGTCAACTTATAATTTGGTAAAGACCAAAGGAGCAGATACAGGAATGAAAAAAGAGGCAATATGGGCTCATGGAAAGAATGTTGGATTGAGAGTTTGGGGATCTAAGTTCAAATTCTGACTGGTACTGAATCCTTCTGTAAACTGAGGCAAGATATTTCAACTCTCCAGGGTTGAGTCCTTTATCAACAATCTTCAAGATTCATTCCAGGTGATATCCTATGGTTCTGTGAACTGGGGAGCAAGAGGGAGCAGAAGGCTGATACAAAAGGAGATATGATCATAGATTTAGACCACAGGCTGACTTCAGAAAATTAGTGCCTCTCTCCTTTTACAGAAGAGGAAACTGAGGACCAGAGAATTTAAGTGACTTAATTCAATCCAAGGTCACTGTAGTTAGTGGCAGATGGGAAAGAATTCGAACCTTGGTCCTCTGATTTCAAAGCCAGTGGACTCTTGGCTTGAGGCTACTTATCAGGGAGCAACACTAGATTTCAGTTGCTTGTCAGCAGCCTTGGAAATAAGTATTCTTTTGCATTTTGGTACCTAGGTATCTCAGTAGCTAGAGCCCTCAACCTACAATCAGGAAGACCTGAGTGCATAGCAAGCCTCAGACACTAGCGATGGAACCCTGGGCAAATCATTTTGCCTCTCTGGGCTTCTGCTTCCTCATCTGCAAAATGGGGATAATAAAAATATCTAGTTCACAAAGTTGTGAAGCTCCAATGATATAATCTTTATAAAGTGACCTTTGCAAACTTTAAAGCGCTATATATATTATTTATTTTTCAAACTTATTTTGTATCATGTATCTTTCATCACTCAAAATTATTAAAGCAATAGCAAGAACAATATTTGGAGCTAAAAAAAATGACCCGGGTTCAAGTCTCATTTTGACACTAGCCATATAACTGTGTGCAAACCATCTAATCTCTGTGGATATCACTTTCCACCTAGGTCAACAATCTTTATTCAGTTTAGCAGAATGCTGTTGAGTTGGAGGATAGGCCCTGAAGTTCAGAAGATCTGGGTGGGGAGTAGCAGTAGAAAGGCCATTGGACCCAAGACAAAGGTCATGGGTTCAAATCTCGGCTCTGCCACTTACTGCCTGAGCAAGTCACTGAGGCTCTGGGGGCTTCAGGTTTCTCATATGTAAACTGAAGGGGTTGGATTAGGAACCTCCAAGGTCCCTTCCAGTTCTCAATCTATTACCTAAATTCCAGACTCCAAAATACACTAGGTAACAGCCTCACACATCACAGGCAAGTCACAACTCAGTGCTCCAGAAAATTCTCTGTAAGTTAGAAGAGACTTGTCATTCTGCACTGGTAGAAGGAGTTTCCATACCAGGAATGTTTGACACCCAAATCACAAGTCCAGTCCTCTCTCTGCACCAAGATCATACTTGCAGACTTAATTCACAGGATTGCAAATGAATAATGCTTTGTAAGCTGTGCAGCAGAGCTATTTCCATCCCTAACCATGGAAAGTTCTTGCCAAAAAAAAGCTATATATACAGTAGATGCTTAAAGCAAAGCTATGTATACAGTAGATGCTTAATTTAAATGCCTGCAGAATAAAGAAAACAATAATGATAAGACACCAGAACAGTCCACACCTCAAGTAATCTCAGCTCCAAAATGACATCTAATGAACTGTCACCCAAATTACTTAACACCAGTTCCATGTTCTTGTTGATTTTTATTAAAAGGAAAAGCCCACTTTTAGTCTCACTTGGGGACCAGGTTTTCTAGATACATATACACAGATACACACTGTACATGTGTGTGTGTGTGTGTGGGGGGGTGTATCAAGATAAGTTCTCAATAAGATCAGTTCTTGCAGTTCCCAACCAAATTTCTGTAATCTGCTTGGCACTTAAACAACAACAACAAAAAAAAACCAACCAAACAACAACAAAAAAAAACAAGCAGAGGTCATAGAAAGGATGGAGAAAACCAGCATATTTGTCACTCTAGACAGAGTCTAGCTAGTGGGTCCTCAAAGTGGACCAAACAGATGGAAGTACAACAGGGAAATATTTAACAAAACAAATCAACAATCTGATATAATATAGATAACGTTAATATTGGTTTCTAAGTCAATATGAGGTCTGGAAGGATCCTGATGTATGGCCAGGGCTCCTGTTTCAAATGCTGTGAAGTATTTAATTCCTTTTAATCTTTCCTCCCAGGCCTTTTTTTAGTCCTTTCCCCTTTATCATGTTTCTCTATTTTCTTGTCTAGTTTTTCTGTATTCTTCCTACGTCAAGGTACTTCCAAAATAAATATGTGTGGGAACTTCAAATGAGATTTAAATGGTGTCATACAAACCTATATCCTAGTTTTATTCAACTAACAGATTTTATTTTAAAATTGGCTTTACTTTTGATATCCTATCAATCTTCATTCTCTAAAGCCCTGAAGTGCTTTCACTAGTGGCACATCTGCCCAAGTTGGAGAAGTGTGTACTCTGGAAAACTCTCTTCTTATGTGGATAACTTTCCATTTACCCTTGCTAAATTTCATCTTATTTCTGTCTCTACAATCCTCTAATTTATTCAAATGACACTGGATTATTCCAGCATCTTGGTGTCAATTTTTTCTTCTAATTAAAGTACACTGCCATTTATTTCTCACACTGATCTTTAACATGAGACATCTTGTTGTCATAAATGTGATTCATAGGGGAAAATGTAAGTAGAATATAGGGGATCATGTGTACTAAAATACAGAACTTGAGTTATAAAAGTAGGAAACATCTAGGCTTTGAGTTCTTCATTGCATGATCAAAAGTATTTATACTGAATATCAGACTCCTAGAATATTCAACCTAGAATATTAGGAGAGGAACAAAATGGGCTTTGCAAGGCAGCTGCCTCATCATAGGTAAAAATGTCTTATGTCACAAAACACTTTCAAATTCTTTCTAACATCCACAACAGATGTGAAAGATGCAAAAAAGCAACAAAAGAATAAACAAACAAAAAAAGCCAGCCTGTTAGTGGTCAGAACCTCCATGTACTCTAAACAGGATTGCAATGTGAAGGTCACAAAGTGTGCCTTTTATTTGTTTAGGGAAGTGCTCTGTCTTGCAGGTAGTATAAATATCATGTGTTACTGTTGCTATGGTGTCTGTTTGTCTATGAAACAACACAAATAGTTGCACAAAAGCAGAACAACATTTTGTTTTATAAATCGGGGACTAGACAATTTTGCTTTCTGGTCAATTTTCTAAGATGCCTTTACTATCTGCCTGTTTTCTCCATTCTCCAGGGGGAAATCTTGTTCACTTGATTCACCCACACCTCTGGGGAATGTTTTACTCTCTGATTTCAAGACACAAAGAGAGACTTGAGAAAACTGATGACAAACTGATTCTTGGAGTATTTTTTTAAGGGGTTGGCAAGGAGCATCTTAAATCGGACCCATAAAAACCTGGATCCGTGTTGTTCAGATGACTGTACAATTTTCTTTTCTTTGTAAAAGAAGAACTCAGTAAATGATAGGCAATTCTTAAATTCAAAGTTTGTTCATTTATAACTAATCAAGAAAGGTTCATGTGATTTAATAAATAAGTTCTTATGCTGAAGAATTACACCTGCTGAGTTAACTATGTGCAACTAAAAAGGAAAAGGGGGCAGGGAGAGAATAAACCAGAAACATTCTTTTGGCATTTCCTCTGAATTGATGCATTTTTTTAATGGCATAACACAAATCTCCGACAAACCAAAATACATTACATAGGCTGCTGAGAGTTAAAATCTCCTTTGTACACTACGTTGACCACAGCACCCACAGGCACCACTACAATGTCTCTCTATGAATGGGACAGCTTGCCATATGGATGCAGACACTGAACAAGCTGTACAACTCTTGGCGACAAGTGCCTGGGGGGCTGTCCTATATTAGCACCACCTGTGCTGTGGAAATTGTGCTCTGTACATGAAATGGCATTTAAGGACCCATCAGGATGTTATTTTTGAGTACACACAAAAGGAAAATCACAGTTAAGAGAATTCTCTGGCTAGCATATCTGTTGCTCAATTCCTGAAATAGTTTCCCAACGGAATAGTTATCTTCTTTATTCACACAGCTTGGAATGACAAGCTGGAACACATAGGAACAATTTCCCTTTGTGAGCTTACACCATTGTTTTAATGAGGAGAATATACTTTATGATATACTTATGCCTTGACTGATTACAAAAAGAGAAAAAAGAACTTGAAGAAGACCGTACACATGAAACACCATCATTTGCATTACCCCAATAAGTGGTAGCTTGCTTTCATGTTAAAAACAAGAGAACCATGTTGCTGAGCAAAAACTAAGTTGGGGGGCGGGGAGTGGACATCTCTGCCAGTCCCAAGAGACAGCTAAGTCCCGTGCTAGCTAAGATTTCCAGTCAGGCCACCTCCATATTTCTCTTAACCGCCTCTGATTTACAATGGTTTCTCGACCCTATCTCTGCCCCCACAGTTAATGAAGGACCATGAGATTCCAGGACCTTCTAGGCCTTTAATGTGGTAAAGGTTGAGGAGACAGCTCCTCTACACACAGGAAGGCAGCATCTCCTAAGGTGTTTTGGCAGGGGAAAACAAAACAAAAGAAATCAAAAAGGCGAGGGTCTCAAAACGCATCAGAAAAAATCTGCAACACAGGGTAAGAGGAGAGATTTAGGTCTAAATCATTATGTCATGGGAGAGTCAGGCATGAAAGGAAAAATGTTCTTACAAATGAATCTAAGAAAGTTTAAAAATAAATGCAGATACTGTTTTGAAAATGAATGTTACCACGTAGTATAAATTACGTTCTTTTTGTAGAAAAGCTTTTTTTAGTCATTAAAACACAATAAATCAGAAAACATAAGAGTCTAACAACAGTATGTTACCTTTAAATGGCACTCGGTATTTTACGTGTGACACTATGACAGGTGTTAAACAATAATAGCTGATTTTTATCATTCAGCACCCAAAGGCAAGGAAACCAGTCAATGTGTTCTCTTACCATAGTCCAATATTTTAAAGATATTGTTCTCCACTCTCTGAATGTCTGAATGACAGAAGGTAACTTAGCACTGCATTTAGGCCCCCTGAGAGATTCTTCTCACCCATATATGGGCACCAGCAGGAACCGACAGCACACAATAGTAAAATGTTATGACAAAATCTTATATTTTAATTAAATTAAAAACATGGTAATAGTTTATACCAGCTTTCATGTTTGGGGTAGACACTTAATTAGACTATAGGTGCTCTGAGAGGTCAGATAGTCTAGTAAAAATAATTCAGAGTTTGAAATAATATAATCCAAGTTCAGATCCTTACTCGGCAACTTACTACATAGTACAACCTTAAGCAAGTCACTCAACCAGTCTGTGCCTCAGTTTCCTCATTTGTAAAATGAGGAGTTTGGACTAGATGGTCCCTTTTTACTCTAGATCTACGATTCTGTGATTTTGTCCATTAGAAACATTTGCCGCCATACTGGATTTGGGAGAATAAACAAGTCACTTCACACAGAGCTACGTGAAGCGACTGAAATCTGTTCATGGCTTAGTCCCTGGAGCTATCATGGTATGTATGCCACGATCACACTCCACAGATCTCTTCTCCTATTCCTGATTTTGGGACCGACCTCTGTCAATACTGTTAATCCATGAACATGGTAAAAACAAAATCCTCCACCCCCCAAAAAATTCAAAACAAAAACCACAACCAAAAAAATGCTTACACTAGAATAGAACACAATAACTTTTATTATTCACAAAGGGGGAGCAAATACATTGAAGGAAGGGGGCAACGTTAGAAACTGCGCCATGAAACATACAAAGTTTTTCACGCCCCTCTTAAAATGGATGCTTGTCATACTTCATATAAACAAACCGCTGGCGATGAAAGACACTGTATCAATACCACCAAATACTTAAATGCCTACGTATCTCTGTGCATGTTTACGTGCTTACAGCTATCTTTCTATATACATAGATGTTATGTATCATTCTTTCTATATCCTTCTATCTATGTACCCACCCACCCATCCATCCAGCTGTATCTCCCCCTATACCTTTGATTTCACTGACGGAGGAAACTCCCATTGAAGAAACTCCCTTTATCAACGCAATTCTGTGATGCTCTTTAATTAGCTCAGAGAAGCTATCCAAAGCTGAAATGATTTGTCCAGAGTCAGCTCGGTACAATGTGTCAGAAACCAGGTCCTGGGCTCCTGTCTCTGATACAACTTTTAAATCATCAAACCAAGCAATTTGTCTTAACCTTCCCAAACACCCAACTGAATGTATGGTTTTATGACAAATGGGAGTATTACAGCAACTACTGAAGTCTCAACACCTAAAACAATGTACGTGGTCAAAAGGGGAGGAAAAACTCAGCCACCTATATGACTGGCAAAGTTCACCGGACTTATTCCTAGAACTTTAAAAATGCTTCCGGCGGGAGTAAGAAATACAATATTACTCAAAAGCAGCAAATTTCTGATGTTACAAAGCTCTCTGATGTCTGTCAGATTCTTCACATCTAACAAGGTGTCATCATTCAAAGACTTTTGAATACACTTTAATGGACTATATACATAAATATGGGCATATAGACATATAAATGTGTGTGTGCATTGCATGCAAAATCTTAGCATAATAGCAATGGGGAAATACTAGAAATAATTCGGAATGATTACATGAAAGAAAACCTGCATAGGTTCATAGATCAAGAGGAGGAAAGGACCTCAGAGGCTATCTAGTTCAATCATTTAATTTTACAGATAAGGAAACTGAGACACAGAGAGATTAAGTATTTTTTCCCAAGGCTGATGGGATAGTAAATATTAAAGGTGGGAAATGAACTCAGGTCTAGTGACTCCAAAGTCAATCATCTTCCTTCTGTACTAGAGAGGCATCCAAAATGTTCTAATGGACATAGAATAGTTGGTGCATCTAATTGGTTTGAGCAACTCAAGGCTGTCCATTAGAAATATCTGCAACCATATGGGACTCTGGGGGATAAATGAAGCACTTCACATAGAGCTATGTGAAACAAGTGAAATCATCACTTATGGGAGGCTGAGTCTCTGTAACTATCATGATATGTGTGCCATGTCCACATGCTGTAGCTCTCTACTCCTGTTCCCACCTTTGCCACTAGCCACTCTAGTCATCACAAAATTAGAATGGGTACTTTATGTACATTTGGTTGTTGTTTGTCCTTCATTCTCAAAGAGGACCATGACCTCAGGAAGGTGATGCTGTGACTTGCAAGTGAATTGGATTTAAGTGAGGCAGGGCTGTGCAAAGTCACTAGCCTCACTTTGTCCTCCACAGCCACCTGGGTTCAGTGGCCAGATATAGATTAGGACAACTGGAGTTGGCCCCCTACATTTTAACAAGCCCTTGGTCAGAGTTGAAATCAGGATTACCAGTTCAAATGAGAGTTCAGGGTTAAGGGAGACAGATATCTTAGCTAGCTGCCCACTCTCTGTCCTATCTCTTACTCCCTACCCCACTGGAAACAAATCTTGGACATCAAATTCCTAATGTAAGCCCTACCAAAAAAAAAAAAACCCCAAACACTGCCAGGATTTTACTCATCAGGATAAAATTTAGTCAAGTGGTAAATATTACAATCATATTCAAAACTGACTTGGATTTTGAAAATGGCCAGCCCAGTAAACAGAAACTGCATTCTTATATAGTCAAATGTATGTCTGGAGGCAACAAATAGAGAATGTGCATTAAATGAAAGAGCCATGAAGCTCGCTGACCAAGCAAAGGGATTGAGAGGTTATTGTCAAGGAATCCTTGAAGTCAGCAGTCAAGTGGAAAACTGCAGGAAGGCAGGCCTACAGTACAGTGGGATATACACAGAGGGAAAGAAAAGGAGTCATACTGTTACTGGGCAGAAGGTAGGTGAGATCTCATCTAGGAAAGTGCTTCCTTTGGGTCACCCATTCCTGAGAAGGCAATACTGCCCCAGGAAAGAAGGTGCCACAGAGAACAATCACTGGCATTGCAGGGCTTAAAAGACATTTTTTTCCCCATCAAAAGCTTAAAGAATGTGGGACTATTTTCTACTGACAAAATAAAGTTAAGGTAACTAAAAAATATTCACAATTACAAAATGGCTGGTAAAATGGTGAAAGAATGAAGGCCAAAGGGTGGGAATAACTAGAAAAACTAGTAGGACCAAAGAGTTGCATAGGAATCACCTAAAAGAAAGACCATCTAATGTTTTAAATGAAGAAATGGAAGGTTACTAAGCAAGACAGGAGTCCAATTAAAGGAGATAGTCTTATTTTTATAGGTACATTTTTTTCCCCCAATTCATTTATCTCAGTGTGAGTGTGTGTGTGTGTGTGTGTGTGTGTGTGCATGTGCGCACGCGCCACTATATGCTGGCTTTAAAATTTAAGTGATTTAGATTCTGGGAATAATTTCCATTTTTGAAGGACCTAATGAATAGGTATATAATAAGTTACCTAAGTTTTATTTTTAATTTTAATGAAAAAAACCTTTGTACTTTCCATATAAAGACAAGTGGAGTGCCCGGTTTGACTTATCATGAGCTAGTTTCCAACTGAAATTTTAAATGCTGTTCTTTAAACTTACAGGCAATATGCTGTTGTTGTCTAATACAATGTCACACTTTAAATTTTCAGAAGAGATTGCTATTTGCAACTACATACCAACTTTGATACAAGAAAATCAAAAGGACCAGGCTAGACAGCATTTTAATGACATTCCTTTTGCAGTGTGTAGACTTCATTTACATAAATTCCTGAATTTGGAATTTCCAAAATCTGATAACCTGGCAAATTTTAAAGATGATGTTTTCTGTCTAAAAGCATCATGGTAAACATGTCAGTCAGTGCAAGAACCACCTATATTTCAGAATTAAACACTGGAAAGAGAAAGAAAAGCTGGCAATGGCCCTTTCTGATTCTGTTTCCTGAATATGAAAACTCTTTTTCAGATACTGACAACTGAAGTACATTTACTGCACTGAATGAATTTATGTCTAATCAGCACAATAAATATTACTGAATTGTCTGAGTAAAATCAGAGCATGAAACAGAGTGTTAGTGCTGAATTCTAATGATGCTGAATGCCTGTGATTACATGAGGAGAGGATCTTAATAAGCCTTGATTTGAGCCTTGGCATCTGCCTCACAAATCATATGAAATGTTCCTCCTTTAAAAGTGCTGAATATTGATCAATGTCTCTGCAAGGCACAACAGGGAAGTTGGTCTCTATTGGCAATCTTTACCAAAGTGTGTGTTTTTTTTCTGCCTTCTCTACACTCAAGGGTTTACCCTGAATGATTTAATTATAATTTTCCTTGTGTAAGACAAATTAAAGAGGAGAGTAGGAGTGTCACGCCAAAGGAGATTATTTATCTACTTAACAGATTGCTGTGCACCAAACCCCAGAGCTGTTGTTGCTGTTGCTGCTGCTGCCTCTGCTACCATCACCACTGCTTACAAAAAGCTCAGGAAAGCACAGGACAAAAAAAAAGTCTTGGGAAAGGGAATTTTGAAAGTTAAATGCAAATGTTGGGCACCTGTGGATTATTAGCTAGTGTTTCTTAAAGGAGACATGTGTCTCTCTCCAGCAGCTACCCCACAACACTGCCTTGTCCTACTTCTGGTGACTAGTCTATTGTGTTAGGAACATGGCAAGAAAGAACTCACACAAACTGCTTTCAAGAAGTAGGTTAAGTCAAAACCCAATGAGATTTCCAAATGATGAAATAGCTGCTACAATAAGACATGCAAATAAATTAGGGAGCAGGGAAGGAACCTTCAAAGGCAGGGCCAGAGACAACTTGAAGGAGGCAAACTAACGGCTGAGGAAAGAATGAAAAGGATGGAGCTACATCACCATCGACGACAGTCTGAAAACCCTCTGCCGAGTGACAAGACTTTGTTACTTTCTTTGGATGCCACCATGTACACAGGTGTTAGATAACTAGTCAATAATCAATAGCATTCCCCCAAAATGTCATTCTCATCTTCATTTACTAGATGGCGAAGCTGAGATTCAAAGACATGAAGTAACTTCCCCAAGGTCACTCCTTGGGGGTCAGAAGCAGGATCTGAACTCTAGTCTTCCTGCTGTCTGGTCGAATTCACTACTTATTCTGCTCTGCCTTGCTCTGATAACTATCAGATAGTCTCAGGAATGAATGGAGTGGGGGGAAAAAAAGAGTAGATGGAAACAGACCGATTGGTGGTGATGTGACAGTTATATTAAGCCCATGAATCTTGCCCAGTATTTGATAATTTACAAAATGCTTCCTCTCTCTCCTTTGAGTTTCCCTTTCTTTTCCTTACCAAATTTCATTCTCTGTAAAACTATGCTGCCAAAACGAACACTTTCCATTAAAATATCCCCTCCCCACAACAAGGTGTCTTCAGAATATTGACATATTCAACTTAACTTCTGAGGGTCCAAAGGAACATTACAGAATCACACCAACTCTCCGCTGCTGGAATTACTCTGCCTCTGCCTTGAATCCATTTACTCTTAAATGCACCTTGAGACACAAAAAGGGGCTATTCTTTTCCCATTTTCTTCACTGCTAATATCTGCCACTCTCCTATACCAACTACAGATATACATCCTTTTAATGTGAAACCAAATGCAATGCATCTAAACAAGAAGAGGCTTGTGTGTCCTACGAAATGTAGGCAGGCACCACAAGGGCGGACTGGCCTGCAACAAAAACCTTAAGTGCATCAGTGGGCATTCTTTGCAGTAGAGTCTCCTGCTCTACTTATAGAGAAAGAGGTAATTCAATCACTCTCTACTAAATGGATAGTATAAGCCTGAGTACATCAAAGAAAAGAAAGGCAAGGCTAAGTCTAGGACCTTTTATTTTATGCTATCTGAAGTTGTCCTTTCCGAAAATATTACAACAAAAGGTATAAACATAAACAGATACAGGAAGGAAGAGCCAAGCTTGACTTCTGGAGGTAAAAAATAAAAAATGTCTACCTTCCCTTGACAGCAACAGAAGCTTGAATTCACCCAATGGTTCCCATTTGTCACTTGCTTTATCCTGTTCTATAATCCAGACCATTTTCAAGCTAATAAGCTTAGCAACTATTTAAATCACTTGCTTTTTCTAATATTGCTGTATCAATTTTAAAATCATCTAATAAAAGCATGTCTTAGTTTTCTGAAGAAAATATATCACATACATATTTATACCACATATCGCAAACTTGTCACCAAGGGTCCTGACTTAAAATATGAATTCCATAATGCAATACACATAATACGATTTGTCATTAGACTCTATACTCATAAGAATGGTTTGAATAAAGTGATTAAAAAAACACCTGTGCGTTCCAATAATTTTGTTACTTGAAAAAACAATGAAACTTTAAAAAGAATAACTAATAAAATGTCAAAAGACCATTAACATGCTTCCATAAGTAGCAATAACAACAAAATGATAACACTGTCCCATTTAGCAAACATTTAAATTCACAAAGCAGTTACTAAGTTCCTAACGATGCGCCAGGCACTAAGCTAGGTGCCACGGATACAAAAACAAAAAGCGGGGAGGGGGAGTCCCTGCCTTCAAGGAGTTTACATTCCATTCAGAAAGCACATTGAAAAACTCTTTAGGACACAAATATGAAACTGGTATAAAGCATATGTAAGCATAGAGATCTGAGAAGAAAATCATTTCTATGTAAAAAGCACAGAGTATTGGGTGCTTATTTTCATTGACTGATTACAGGTATATTATGCATTTCAACAGCATGGTTTTAAAAAGTGACTGGCCCACAGCAGGTGCTTAGTAAAAGCCTGCTGAATGAGTGTTACTGGATATAAATGTGCACACCTTTCATCTGAAGGACCCTTGTCAAATCTGGGGGAGGGGTAATTAGGTATTATCTTGAATTTCAAACAATCTTGGAATATTCACCTGATTTGGTTGATTTTTCCTCCCAATGTTTTATTCTCCTACTTAATGGCAAACAGGGATTTAAAAACACGGATTGTAATGTCTTCCTCCCTTTCTCTTTCTCTCCTTTGTCTAGTATAGAGTGCCTTATATATATATATGGCAGGGCCTTAAACCAATGTCTGATGAACTGAAGGCGAAGTGTTTTTAAGTGTAAGATTTCAACCCCCCAAAAAAGGTAGCTATGAAACATTTCAATCGATCTCAAAATACTGAATGATATTTAATAGTATTTTGAATGATATAATATGTTTCTATATAATGAAAAGAAACAAAAATCCATGAAATTGTTCTCTCTCTTTTTTAAGCTTCTTTGGAACTTTGGAGAAGCAGCTTCACTGCACCAACTTGATACCTAAGGTATCAAATCATGAGAGATGACCACACAAAGCCCTAATCTCCAACAGGACCATGTCCCATATCTGCAGTCCAGGCTGAATACATTCACCTATTCCTTTCACAAGAAAGCAGAGGAAAGGACCCTAAAGTGTTCTGCTGAAGCCACTGGTAGGAAAAGGGGGCTCTGAACAAAAACAAGGTAATGAGGAAATAAGCATATTGTGGCCCCTTGCCACAAGCTCTGGGGCATGTCTACATTAGCACTAATTCCGTGTTGAAAAAGTGAAAATAATTAGATGCTTCACACCACAGTCTATATTGAATAAATTCTGAAGTCATTACATGGACATTTGAGTCACATGAATCCAATTAGAGATCAGTAAGATATAAAGAGGTATTTGGAACCACCCCTCACCCTTTTAAGGGCTGCTCACTGCATATATGACCATGTTCCAGCCAAGCCTTGGCTCCTACCTTTCTCTTTTAGGAGTATGGACTGGTGCTAGCTGTCCATTTGTGGAGGCGTGGGGGTTCATTATTAAGGAGGTCTTGGAAGGTGCAGAGGACGTGGTGACACATGTGGAAGACAGATCCAAGCTGCTATGGTTGTTGCTTGGGGTTTCTTCCGCTGGATGCGAGCTTGTCACTTCTTTCCAGAGCTGCTGCAGTTCGGCTGGAATCATGCCTGAAACAAACAAATTGGATAATTAAATCAATTAACAGCTAATTCCGTCCTCTTCAAACAGTAATTAAATCAAAGAGTCAGTAAACAAAGCCCAGTGTTAGTTTTTTTTTTTTGAGTATGTGTGTGTGTTAAAGGCTTCATACTTTACTGTTAAAACTGCTCAGCCTCTAACACAGGATTCATGTTGAACTATAGCTAATAACTCATTATAAAACTGGGTCCTTATAGCACATTGGAAGAGAGAAGGGGCTGCAGAAGTCTGGGACAACCCCACTCACTGACCAGATGAGAAAACTGAAGCCCAGCCAAATGAAGGACTTGTGTGAATGAGATGACGAATCAGAGCAGAATTGGGGCTGGAAATCCACTACTTCAAGCTCAGTACTTTTCCAATCAGTGTGGCTAAGATTTTCTCATGCTGCTTGGCCTTCTAAGGCTCCTTCTAGTTTTAAATCTATGACCCCATGAGACTCCATCGAAAATTTTGTCTCTCGAATTTTGCTAAAGCGAACAATTGGTATCTTATTTTAAGACAAAAGGAAGGTCTCGAAATAAAATTATTCGACTATGGTATTATGACAACATGAACCACAACATGACTAATTTTTTGTGCTTGAGCCTTAAATGATGACAAATAGCTTTGTTATTAAATATAGTTTTTATTAATCACTTTTAGACATAAATTATGAATTCATATTGTCTTCCTGAAATGCTTTTCAAATTTTAACAGTCAAATTGATTATACTATGATTATTTCATTAACACACCTAGCTTCCTCATTAATTTTGGTTTCTAGGACTGCTCACTTAATTGATGGATGTGTCTACTGAAAAACTGTATAACTTTTTATACAAGTAACACTATTATTACTGTCATTTCTTAGATCAATGCTAATGAGCCATTCAAGAGTAAAACGAAAACATTAAATAAGCTCTGGGTAATAAAAAAAACTGTTGTTTTCTAAAGGGGTCAAAGTGGACAGAGGTTTTAAGACACATATGTCAAGTGTAAACTGGAATTTCCCATCGAGAAGTAGAGACATTATCCATATGTCATGCTCACCATTTTGGGTGACCTAACCTTTAATCAGATGACACTTCTCTACTGAACCAAATTCCCAAATCCCACATAAATAAGACACACTTCATGTTAGGAAGCCTACAAGAGAAAAATATTTACAAGAGCAACAGCAGAATGCCAATGTCCATTGAAAGGATGCCTAAAAATGGAACTCTTGCATGTTTCCAGGCAGGCCTGTGGCAGAACTCCATTTCCAGGTGTTTTGGATCACTGTTCATTGTTTCAGTCAATTGTAACACAGCCATGCTAGGAAATCTGCCATTTTCTGAATCTATAAAAGCAGTTGAAACTGGCATGTATCTTAACCAACCTAAGGTATTGCATTAAAGGAGAAGGCTGTATGCATTATATTCATTTGAAACACATAATAAAAAATGCCAAGGTCTAAATTTAATTTATTTTTGTCATTTAGAATACAATAGATAGATAATCATCTCAACGTGATCAGCCAAACATCTTTACTTTGCTAAACTGTTAAAGATTTTAATTATGCTAGCTTTGGAGAGCACGGGTCTAATGAGGCGATAGACTCCAGAGAATCTAAGTGGTTAAGAACTGTGAAATGAGTCTGATAGGATTTTTTTATATTCACCGTGGATCGTTTGCATATCAAAGAGGAGTAAATTATTGCACAGCAGACCAATAACCTTCCCCGCCTTTCTGAGAGTGGCATTAACAAAAACAGTTGGTATCTGGTAACCATTCTCCACAAAAATGCAAAAAATGCTTAAGTATTTGCAATTAATATATATTAAAAAGGAAGCTTCAATTTATACATTAAGTGATCATATATTCCTAGAACATATCTACCCTTTTAAAGCTAAGTCATCTTTCTTTCATAAAAATCAAATGCCAATTATATTTTGATGGATTTTGTCCCAAATGAGCATTTAGTTATTAGACATATTCAATTATTACTTGTCCCCTGAAATTAAACCTCCGAGGCAGATTAAACAAAGAGAAAGGTCACTACACAATCCTATGTCCTGTTTTGCTGCATCTGGGCTATTATTTTCAAACACCTTGCAAAGTGACAGTACGGGATGTAGGGATGTATTTTTAGCGAACATGCTTGACAGGACTGTCTGCACACTAACAATTACCTGTGAATACCGCTGACCCTTACACTACTGTTTACTCAATTGAAACAATAGTGAATAGACTCCTCTGTTGATAATATTGTATTAATATGAAACTACACCAGTCAACACCCCTTTTATTGTTTAGGAATAAACAAATATAAAAAAGATTAAGTTGCTCATTTTTCAAATGATCAACTATTTGATTTGGGGTCATTTTATTTCATGTGGTGAAAATCCTATTCACTGTTATCTGTATCTTTTTCCTTCTGAGCAGAGGCAAAGCTTGTAAAAGTCTCCTGCCACTCCCTCTATATTTACCCAGCAATTGAAGACTAAAACAGATTGTATCACTATCGGCTGTAGACCTAAGATCATAAGATCCATCTCCTCCTGAGTGACCTATTGCAACATCCCTGCCTGCTTTCTCTCTCTCTCTCTCTCTCTCTCTCTCTCTCTCTCTCTCTCTCTCTCTCTCTCTCTCTCTCTCTCTCTCTCTCTCTCTCTCTCTCTCTCTCGTGTGTGTGTGGTGTGTGTGTGTGTGTATCCTTCAACTGAGGAACTCAAAAAAGTTTAATTAAAGAAATACTGTCAATACTCTTTCCTGGCCAAATTTCAAAAGTAACAGTTAATTTAATTATATCCTCTTCTGTAAAGAAAGAAACTGATGTAATAATTTAACGAGTGACATCAGACATGCTTGGGGTGGTCAAATAAGGGATCTCCATGACTGCTATAGTTAGAAAATAACATTAAGCTGCTGGTTCAATGAATACATCAAAAGATGCTCATTTGACAGTCAAGATATCCTGATAGTGCTAAGACAGTTGAAAGGAAAGCCAGTCACTCATCAGGCTAAATGGATATCAAATTTCCAGAAACTAAGCATTTCCTCCAAAATGATGTAGGAGAAGAATAGTACCAAGTTAAAGAAATCCATTAACAGGTACACAATAAAGTGTGTAATTTGCCTATCTACAATTCACATTTTTAAAATTAGAAGGTCAGAACATCACTGAATTTGCAGTAAGGATAAAAAAAAATGAGCCCTGTCCTCTAAGAATCAGAGTAACTATAATGCAAAACAACAGTGATATGCTAATTATTTCAGGTCTAGGAGAGGTGTAAATGTAACCTTAAAAGAAAACCCTGTCCATATTGCAATAGAGAGTGCCATCATTTATTTCTTAGAGCCATTTACTATAAAATGGCTTCAAAGATTATATAGCCCACACTCTGTCATTTTTTAGATCCCCTTAACTCCATTTTAACATATTTAGGGTACACAGAAAACTGGTAATCCTAAAATAAAAACATCTTGGTTTTTGTTATGAACTATCTATCACCAATGATTTTAATGCGTGGTCTTGGCTCCTTATTACCTCTTTTTTTAATTCTCCAGGACAACTGGTCCCCTTCATTATAAAAGAAAATGCAGGCACAGGTTTAAAAAATGTATGTTGTGGGGACAGTTGACAGATTACCGCTCATGGAACTCAATTTCACAACCCCAGGTATCACGGGCTCAAAGACAAACAGAGTTGATCAACCTTTTTTTGTCCTTGTACATCCATACCCAGGTGACCATGTTCAAGCAAGCAGAAAGTTGATTTAAACCTCATAATGACATCAGTTTTAAGTCATCATCTCTCTGATAAAAAAAAATCATGTTGTCATCCAACAGGCCTGAATTCTCAAGGCACTTCATGAAAAGGGGCAGAGGGGTAGGGTCCCAGTGAAAGAGAGCCCCTACTTTCATGACGGTTGTCAAGCACACTCAGTTCATTTCACTGCAAGGGCTTGACCTCTGAAGCACCTCTGTTTATGTTCGTGTGATCTCGGGCACACTCAGAGGCACCCCTTAGATTTTAAATACGCCTTTTCCTCCTGTTGTAGGGCTTAATAGTTCTCCCAGACTGCTAAGCATATCAATCAATGCCATGACTGCTGAATTACCTACTGGTGTCTCTGATGTGTTACCACACAGATTACACTTCATGCATCACCACATTCATTTCTTTCACATTACACGAGCGTTTCTTGTCACTGCCCAATTGCCCTCTTTTGGACAGCTTAACTGATGTACTCTAACAATGAACCTTAGTGAGCAAACTTAATAGTGGAGGAGCTGTGGGAAAAAATGAGAAAGGGTGAAGCTTGAGTCCAGTGGGTGTGTAAGAACAGCCTGTGATGTTTCCAACAATAAACCTGAAGGTGTAATTAAAGCACGTTTTAACATTTTGCCAGCCCAAGGCACATTAGCCTAGGTGCCCTTTCATTTCCTTTTGTATTGCTCAGTTACCAAATCTTCTATTTTGATAGCAATGCAGGGGATACTGATTAAATATCAAGCACTGGAGCCATAAAAGCATAAATAAAGGGTGAGAGGTTTGAGGAAGAAAGGGAAAACTGGAGAAAAGGCTAGGATTTCAAAGTCGGAAAAGAGATAGATTGAAAAAGGGTGTGGTCAAAGGTGTCCAGAAGACAGTCCAACACCAGAATCCCTCTCCAGGTGCACGGGAGATGAAACTTTCTCAATCTATCTCTGTCAATGCATTCTCAAAGCAGCACAAAAACTGAAACTTTCCTATTTTCTGGCAACCCATTTCAGAAGATAATTTGGTACTATTCACAAATGTATTTAATGTAACAACCTGTAAGACAATATATAAACAAACAAACATGAACAGGAATGTGAACTGGCTGGAATCAGTGAGGAGAAAACTTAAATTTCCTTTGACTGAGATCTAATCCAATCCAACAAAACTTTATTAAGTACCTACTATGTGCAAAGCATTTGAGATGCATTAATAAAAAGACAGTCCTTGCCTTCAAGGAGCTTACAAGCTAATGGTGGGGGAGACAACACACAAAAGGAGACAGATGGAGAATTTTTTCACAAATACAGACTGATAGCGACACTTTCAAAAATGAGCTTTTTTGAGCTTTGAATAATCTGTCCGCTTAGAACAGTTCAAGGCAACATGTCTCCTTAAAAGCTGCTACATTTCCCACTCAAATTCCATGTCCAAAGACCTTAGAATCAAATATAGACCAGTAGGGGTTCTCAAATGTAATTCACCAAATTCCACAACACTTTGGTGCCCTTTATTGAATCCTAACATTTCACAAAGTTAGGTCTAAGGATGATATCTATTGTAAGAAGTGTGTAGTCATCAAAGTCAAAATCATTCTAAAAACAAGCTTCCATTAGAGTTTCTCCAGTCATCTAACTTCTGTTTTTCCCCCTTAGACAACAAGTGTGTTTGTGTGTGTGTGTGTGTGTGTGTGTGTGTGTGTGTGTGTGTGTGTGTGTGTGTGAGAGAGAGAGAGAGAGAGAGAGAGAGAGAGAGAGAGAGAGAGAGAGAGAGAGAGAGAGAGAGAGAGAGAGAGTGTGAGTTTGGGGGGGAGTCTTGAGTACTAAATATTGTTCATAAAATAAAACAGAGGATTGAATTTGGGCAAACTGTAAAATAAAGAATGATTTAAAAATTAATATTGAAACCAGAAAAGAAAAATTCGTTTGGCCAAACTTTAGGAAATGGCTAAAATGTTCTATTTTAAAAGTGCCTTTCTATTGGGTAAATAAACACACAACGAATCAATGTAAAACTCTAAGACAATGAGCTGACTTTCCAAGCCGGAGTGTTGCTCTAAGTCTGTATCCTCTACACCATGACCCCACTCTCCCAACTTGACCACACAGAAGGGGTTCACCTTTCTTTCTATATGAATGTCTTGGAGGGATGACCAGATTCTTGGTGATGAATTCATATTCATTCAGAAGGCTGTTTAGAACCCTTTCTTCATAAGTCAAAACGTACCTTGAGCAATAGGTTGGAGGGGAAGGCCAGGCTGTCCGGGCTGAATGGTCAGCAGGCCCTGACGCTGCAAAGACAGGAGGTGTTGCTGCTGTAACTGCTGCATCTGTAAGAGCTGTTGTTGAAAGGCCAACTGCTGGGTAGCCGCCACCTGCTGCTGCTGTGGCTGCAAGAAACCAGAAATGGGAGGTGGGGTGGAATTAGGTAGATCTTTCCCAAGGATAGTCAGAAGTATCAAGTTTTCAGACTCCTCAACATCATCAGATATTATAAAATGCAGGACTTGGTGCCACATGCTCTATTGAAAGCCCACAAACTAGGTCACCCAGTAGAGGAGCCTGATTAGGCTAATTTATTACCTGTGCTACATATTAGCTCTGACTTGACAACCATTCATTCGTCCATCAGGGCTACCTTTTCCAACTTCTTGAAAAGTTAGGTCTTCTATTTAAGACTTCAACTCTTAAGACTTTGAACATTTTAATTGTTCTTATTACAAATAGGACTGAGTTAACTCTCTTCCAGAGGGATTTGAACCCTGAACCTTTGAGGTGTAAAGGAAACCACTGCTCTTCTCCCTCCTCCTCCAGCAGAAGCTTTTAACTACTCTGTTTATCACTTCTGACATAAATAAATGAGAAAAAATCAGACCTTTGAAGAAGAAAAACTTCATCTAATATTGTTAATTAGCCATGACAAACGATGAAATAACACTGTAAATCTTTCATAGAAACAGCCACTAGATTTTAATTACACACATTCATAATTTAGCAAACAACATCTTACTTGAATGTGAGTATGATATGTACAGTACTCTCAGCTTCATATCCCCCAATTTCTGTTTAGTTAAGAAAGCCCCTAGGTTTGTTGCTCATCATGGTTTTTTTTCCTTCTTTGTTCTCTAAAAACCACATGGAACGCTTTACATTATGATAAATATCTTTTTGCTTATTGTACTAATGATGGAAAACTTTTGTTGTATAAAACATCAATACACCATGCCAGTGTTTAGGAGCTTCTTGTGCTAGCCAAAAAAAAAAAATTAATGTAGATTTCCTTAGTAATTATCTGAGTGATAGAAAGATAATACAGTGCAGGAGTACAATAAATAGAAGGAAATTATCTAATATCCCTAATCTGCTAGGAATCATACTAAGGTGGAGGTCTTATCCACATTATGGCTAACAATTATGGAAAGAAAATTAACCCTTCACAAACGGCAGCCAAAATAGACAGGTAAAGAAAGAGATACATTTAACTCTCCTAATTATTATTATTTTAAAATATCATAGAGACCATATTTTATATGTGCTCCTGAAAGACTTTAAGAAACTATCAACCCTTTCAGTTCTTATATGACCTTGCTTAATAATTATACCTTGGAGAATAATTATATCCCACTTGACCTAAACTTCTGGTCTTATCTGGCATATACATAAAATACAATATATGTTTTAAACCCTTCTGACTGAAGGTTCAAAGAAAGAAGAAAATGTTGTTTTCCTTTTAATCCCCAAGTAGTTTATTTTACAGTAAAGAGCCATCATTCTCATATTAGCAGCCAATTTCAGACTTACTACCATGCCACTGGGAAAGCTAATTGAGTTTCACTCCAAAAAACAAAATCTATAGCACTGACAACAAAAATTTAAATAAATTTAAATGAAAAGCCAGTGTTTTCATTTTAGGAACAGCATGCATAAAATGATCCAATTGTTTTCACTCTTTCCCAAGTTATCATATTAATGTAAAACCCAATGATAGTTATATTCATGTCAAAAATATTTTTTCACTTCTTCAACAGATATTAATTCTCAACATTCCCCTACATCCCCCCCTCCCCCAGTCAAAAACATGGAAAAAAAATTGGATTCAATTTTCTCTAGATTGAACATAATCTTTTGGGAGTCCCCACCCTTTTATAAATTAAATGCCTAAAAATTATTTATTTATCTAAAATGACTGATGGCCTCTCTGTTGTCTCTGTAGCTATCCCTAGGAAAAGCTCATGAAAGCTCTCTACATCTGAAAAGCCAGGATATAAAAGTATACAAGGCCCATTGTCCAAGAAAGAATTTAAAAGCAACACACGTTGCCAAACTGTGCTCCCCACCCAGTTACCAAACACAGGATACGAGCAAGTTTGTTTACTTCTCACAATTGAATGCATACAAAAAAGGTCTCAGTGCAGTCCTGTTGTCAGGTCAGTAGTCAGTGTTAAAATGCTGAAATATCCTGATAAAACTTGCATTTTTGATCCCCTCCCTAAAGCTTCTGTCAAAGGTCTGTTTTCTTTTCTTAGGTTACTCCCTACTGCCTAACATAAACTGTCATAACTGCTCGAGGACAAACGGCCTTTTTCAAACAATCAATTCAGCCTAGGCTCAACTACACAAAATAGGATTCTTCTTCTCCCTTGATTTACAATTAATTCTGCCTATTTTCCACATCAATTCTGTCAAATATTAATGAGCAGTTACTCCAGCAGCTACAATAGGATAGGTTCTTCCTCTCTTCCCCCCCCCAACCTCCCCAGAGTATCCATTGAGTTAAGATTTGGGTCCTAAACTCACGAGGGGTCATAATGTGTTCTTGATCTGGCCTGGAAATACATTACTACAACTTTCGAAAACATGAGGTATACTGTTCTGTTAAAGGTCACGTCTCTTGCTGTAGAAATATGTAAAAGAAAAAAAAAACATGGGAAGGGGGGAAGGCAAAGGTACAAAATTACCAGCCACTAATGACCAGGGGATTCAGTAAATTAATACACTTGTTCCATCTGTCGACATCAAGTTCAAACCTTGTTAAAATCATCATAACACTAGTCCACATCATGAAATTGCAACCATGTGACTCTATTGTCATTTTTAGCACAAAAGGACCACCAACTGCATAACAATTTCAAGAGAATGCCCTCAACTCAGGAAAAGAAGGCTTGTCCTAACTGAAAGAGATGTGGGATGGGATTCACTATTGCAACAGGCCTTTGCCAAATCCATCTGCACAGTAAACATACAGTCAGTTCAAGGAGATACGTCCCCTTGTGCTCTCATACCTAATCAGAGAAAACAGCTAACTCCAAACTGCTCTTTATTTTAAACTTTGCATGCAAACAGTATGGCCAAGCAAGAGCATAGTAAGCCGAGTATGTTTGGAGACACTGAAACGCCATCACATTGTCTCACTTTTCCTTCTCTTTCAACCCAAATTATGGTGTCATGTTTTCCCCCCAGAACTCAGAGCCCTCATCTTTGTCTGGGGATGGTCTCCTTTCTGACAACAGCAATTTAGTAGAGTTAACTTTTATCATTCATTCTGCAGTGTAACTTTCCCCTTCAACTTTCTTTATCTGCCCTCAGAGCCCATCTGAACTTTCATGTTCTCCCAGCATGCAGGCGTGCATTCCCAACTATGTCTAATAGACCAAATAAGAGGTTAATAAGAAGTGGCAACAGAAAGAAAAAATCCAATCGCTGGTAACTGATAAGAATGACAGTGGCAGCCCTTTATTGTTTGTCTTCAAATATCGAGTTAAAGATCTTTAAAAAACTAAATTTTGACGCCTTTGAAAAGCAAGAAGCACAAAATAACAACAGGGGGTTATTGCCTGCCAGCCGCAGGGGAGAAGCTCCGGAATTCTTATTCTCCCTTTTGAAGGCTGTTAGAAATCGGATTCAAAAAAGCAACAGCAGAAGGAGAAAGCCTCTTGAGGCTGGGGCCATTTCCTGTGATCATGCATAATGTGCTTCAAAAGTGAGTTTTTACCAATTCTGTTGATCAATTGCACCTCCTTCATATTCCCTCTTTTTTTCTGCTGTGTTTACATCTGATGTGACTCAGTGACAAGCACTGTCTGAGACTGTGAAACAGGCCTGTCATGTTGATTTATGGGCGCATCAAACCACGACTTGTCCAAACTGAAGCTCGCAGTTCATTAATTAGAGAGTTGTGACTTTGAAGTCAGCTTTCAGACTGTGGTTTTTAACATTTGGCTTAATTTATATGCTCTTGAATGTGGATCTCTAAGGAAAAAACTGAAATTCCCTTCTTGTCTTTGAACTTCTTTTGACCGCACAATAATCATTTCTTTGTCCAGAGTGATGCCTGCATCCCAGAGTCATTAACGCGCATTGAACTGCCACTGATGAGTAAGCCCTACTGAATTAGAAAAACAGCCAGCAAAACAAAGCTGAGAGCATTCTGCACAGTGATATCTCACAATTACATGCCTTCCCTCCCTGTGCCATTTCCATTTTAATTACTGTTAGTCCTTTAGATTTACATTTTAGACACTTTTTAATCTGTTCCCTTTTTATTATAGCAGCACCCGTTACCCACTATACTTAAGGTTGTGTCAGCACTTTCTTTATAACATTTCCTCCCCACATCTCTTCCCCCCCAAACTCCCTGAAGCCACCACCACAGCCACCGCCACCACCACCACCACCACCACCACCACCACCACCACCACCACCAGCACACTCACATTCCCCCACGCCAAAACAAGCTTTGCCTTCAGGGCTTTATAACCAGGTGGCAAAAATGTAATTCCAAATGAAAACTTGGCATAGCACAGGAGATTTACCAAATTTGGTGGGGAGGAGGGACTAAGTAAGAAGAGAGAAGAGTTAGGTCATCCTCAATGTGGAAAATTAGTGTAATTCGGCAACTTTCACATGAGAGATCATGACATCTAAGATGGACAGTAGTACTTTCCCATTATGGGAAGCTGGCTAGTCAACAATGCCCCAATTAGTCAAGATGGTTCAGAGGCACAAAGAAGTCATTAACTAGGAGTTTACACCAGTTATCGAATGATGACCCATACCATCCCTAGAAGAACTGTTCTTCAACAAGAAACATCTATTACGATAAAACTACCTTCAAGAGCAGGTAACATAAGTAATAATGCTGCAAAGATGACTTTAATCTGTCACTCTGAGAAACATATCAATATTCTCAGATTTGCACCAAAGCTGAGAAAGTTGGATCTATACTTTAGGGCGTCACCATTTATGTGTTAATAAAAAAACATAAAAGCAGCCACAGCGTTGAATATTTTTAACCTAAACTCACTCCTTTTGAGAAAGAAACTGGGTTTATGATTTGACTATTTGTTATTTATTATGTGCCCATAAAATTAGAAAAGGAAAAAAAAAATGTGAGAACATTATGGTTAGAGGGCTGAAGTACCTGACCATCTTTCTGAACTCTGTCACTGTCGACTCATAATAAAATGGTTCTGAAGGGGAACTATTTCTTTAATGCACAACATAGAAAAAGTCTAGTTTCACAATCCCAAACTGTATTAATGGCTTTATTTAGTTTCACCTCCCCCTCCTCCATAAAATCCCTAAACAATCCAAATGGATGGAGAAGACTTAAATATCTCTAAGGAAATCTGGACCCTTAGTCACGCCAGTTTCCAAAAGCAGCACTGAAGATCCTGTTCACAACACTTGTCCCGTACTCACAGAACAAGGCAAACGTGGAGCAGGGCAGTAAAATATGTGGCAGCAAGCAAATGGAACACAGAAAAATTAGAGAGAAAACAGGACAATAACTCTGAGGCTGAAAGCTGAGCCCCGATACAGTCAGCTCAGTTGTGCAATCATTTAAAAGATGAATGACAGTTTAATAGCCACTAGACAGTCCTCTGGGATCTGTGGTTTGAAAGTAAAATATGTATTGTCTGTACCTCTTTAGGCTGTTTTCCAGCATGTTGTTGTTGTAAAAGTTGGAGCTGTAACTGTTCCTGTTGTTTTTTGTAAAACTCTTGAAGCTGCTGCTGCAAAGAAAAGCAAAAGATGGTAAGTAACCAAGTGGAGGAGCCAATTCCATGTCCCTTTCGGTGTAATACACAAACTGTGATTTGAAAAATAGCATCCTTTTATCTGTAATGGTCTGACCTTTAGTTTGAAACTCAACAATAAATTCAGTGCACACTGACTATTCTTGGCATTATCGTCTGAAAAGTAATCTCCAAAATGAACTGATGAAAAACATACCATTTTCTACACAAACTAATTAAAATAAGGCAAGGAATGACCTTTGATTGTAACAACAAAGCGGAGATGCCCTTGTTGAGAGAGACTGGTAAATCTCTGTTGTGAAACATATCCATGCTTTCTAAATGAGAGGGTCTGTCTATATTCAGTTTTGGTCAATACAAGCACAGACAATGTGGGTGCTCCTCTGTCTTTCCGCCTCCCCCTCCCTGCTCATTCTGCTACCTCCATCACCACAGTCCTGTTGATGTATGACCTGTATGGTTCAAACACCCATTGGGAAAGAATGCTGTAGGTAGAGTAGCCAAATGACAACCTGGAATAGATTTTAGCATCAGCAAAAGTGAATGTATTCCTGAACAGGTAAAGCAGCACCTTCAAATGTGCTAGAACCATGAGGGCTCGCTCATGTGTCAGAAGAGATACTTCTCTTATTTGGATATTTGAATCTGTCAATAAGATAAATGTTGGAAATGTTCAGTATGCCCATAGTCTTAGGGTTCCCCCCCCTTACATTCAATTTAGAAGTCTTTCACCTAGAATAAATTTCAATAGGTTCAAAGCTTTAGAGCTCCAAAGGACCTAGGTTATCATCTGTTCCTCTCCCTCCCATCCCATTTCTGTCTTACAAATGTGGCCCAAGGAAGTGAATAATAATAATAATAATGATAGCTAGCATTTATATAATATTTAAGGGTTGATTAAATGCCTTATAAATAATCTCATTTGATTCTCACAATAACCCTGTAAGACAAGTGTTGCTATTGTTGTTGTTGTTATTATTATTATTATTATTATTATTCCCATTTTATAGAAGAAGAAAGTGAGGCTGAAAGAGGTTAAGTGACTTGACCAGGGTCAAACATCTTAAGGAAACAGCAGAAGTCAAGTTCCAAGCTTCTTGATTCCAAGTCTAGTGCCCCATGTCACCCAGGTAGAAAGTGACAGAACCAGCAACTGAGCCCCAGCATACTTTAGAGTGCCATAGTAAGAGCTTTAAAACCTGAACACCTAAGAAGCCCCAGTTCTTAATTTCATCCTAACTTCTTATCATGAAACATTGGTGACATCTGAAACACTGTTTTCTATCAAGAGAGAGAACATCAAATGATCATTAAGGAAACCTCCGTTGATTTTGCTCTCTTCTCTTGAAATTCGAGCAGCCAGAGCTTCTTACCACTCCCCATATGAGGGGAGTGGGCATCACATACCAACTAGTGGTTGGGACCAGGAGATGGACCACTGAGACTTGTGTGGTGAGGGTGAGGGTGGCTGTCTCACCAGGTGGCAAAGTCAATAGGTACCTGTTGAAGCATGAGTGCCTGCTGTTGCTGAAGCAGGACCTGGAGCTGCTGGGGGGTGAGCACTTGTTGCTGGAGGATCTGCTGCATTTGCTGGGGAGTGATAACTTGAGGTGTCATCATAGCCACTGACACGGGAACCTAAAGTAGCAATAAAGCAGAAACACTGAGTAATATGAGCCATGATTTCCCAATCAGATTTTAAGCATTCATAACTCTGCCTAGAGATTTACCAACTTTTCCTGCCAAATTAGTTTTTCCAAGGGGAGGCCTGCTTAGAAATCTCATTGTGCTATTATTATAGGCTGATAAAGCTCTGGTATCGTTCTCTGCTGCAACAGACAGCCTTGTAAGGAGCAAAAGGGGCAAAACCTTAACACTGCTCAGAGTGAAGATAAAAAGCTCTCTATTTGTTACTGGGAAATATCCCTTTTCTTCTTATGAAATGATCTGTGAGAAGTTCACCAAAACTTGAGTTTCCCTTTACAGATCACAGCAAGTAGAAAACAAAAGTCAGGTGTTTGAGACCAATGTGATCTGTGGCTTATGAAGACAGAGACTTTAAGAGAAACCCGTAGAAACTCAAGCAAGTGAATAACCTCACCCCTGTGCCCATGTGAGTAGCAACACCCTCTCTATGATGCTTCTACTACTTCATATTTGCCCAGCATACAGATATCTTCAATTCTTTCATTTTATGTAAGACACCATTAAAAGCCGCTTTCCATGACATTTCAGTGACAAATAGTTACAGTGATGAACTTGATAGCATTTCATATTTGCAACTGTTAACACGTTTCTGCACGGGCATCTTTGGAAGGAACCTGTACACTGTATCTGAAAGGATGATGTCTTGTTCAGATAAAACACTGACATTAAAATGACAGGCTGTCTTGGCCAAGGTTACACAAATTGTATTCAAGCGGATACCTAATGACAATGCTATGAATTCTGCAGGCTTTCTAGAATGTAATTTAGCTATTCAAAATAATCACTGCACTTGTGTTTAATTTGCAGACTACATGAGAACCATTTTGTCAGTCCCAGTAATGCAAGAAGACAATTTCATGAGAAATTCTGGGAAAAAAAAGGAAAAAAGTGAGAACCAAAGTGAGAGAGTGAGAGAGAGAGAGAGAGAGAGAGAGAGAGAAAGAAAGAGAGACAATGAAGGTAAAGACAAAATCTGTATGACTTTAAACAGTAATATTTAAGCATCTTACTTTTCTTTAGTTTCAAATCAAACATGTGACAGCAAGAAACTAAAAGCAGTAAAAGATCTACTTTGTTCAAAAGGATCTGCTGTCATCTCCTGTATTATAATAAAAGGTAATAACATGTTTTGCACTTTGCCAGTGCACCACCAAAAAAAAAAATCAGCAGACAATAGCTGATCAGAAGAGAAAAGAATTTTTAAAAATCCTTCAGGAGAGTAATAAGCAATAGGAAGAACTGCAGTATTAATTTTACATAACATAATGTCTTAATATGCAGTTTCTCTTGACTTTTTCACATGATTTGTCCTGTCATTTGCAGAGCGAGCTCGCATCCCTAATTTCACAGTCATTATGCACTGATGTCCTGATTTCTCAGCATCACTAATTTTGATGAACTAAAATTGGTTCCTGAAGGTCAGATTCATGTACAGGGAACAGTCACCAATGTTGTTATGTATGTGTTTTGTGTGTGCATGTCTGTGGGTGTTAAATTAAAAAAAAAGCTTCAAAAGAAAAAAAAATTGTTTACATTCTTATGATATTTCATTCACCTAATACTGGAAGGTCATCAATGAATTCTTTGTATTGTGGTTGGCTTCTGAGTGTAGATTAAGATACAGTGTAATTTACAGTAGACATGAATTTTTAGCACTGTCTTATGTTCCTAAGAAACAGAGATGTGTATGACTGTGCAGTTCATGTGCTCACACACAATATGTAGGTATGAAGCTGTATACATAGAATGCACAAATGAGAATTTATTTTAGAAAAAGCTTAACACCCAATATCAATGCTTGCAATAGCAAATTATCACAACAATCATGACAAATACCCACGAGACTATTAAGTTTCCTTTTTAACTGAACTCTATTAATTAATCCTTAACTGTTTTCATTTAGAAAGTTTTAAAATTTCTAATGCACACATTTTTGAAGAGCAAATGTTCACCCTGAGCTGCTGTTATTATCCCAATAAAAGTAGACTTTTACTCAAAATTTTCATCATTATATTTAAGTTTGATTAAGCAAGTAGCACAAGACACATACCTAAGTATCTTTTTTTTTCTGGGCATTTCTTGGACTATGCACAATATAAATATTCTCCAGCCAGATTTCTGATGGTGATTAACAGGAAAACAGGCAGGAATAGGGTGGTGTAAAATTAAACGAAGTAGACAAACACTAAAAATGAAAGAAATGATAGCACACCCTCACTCAGAAACACCTTCCTACAAAGAATTGTATTGTTTTGCTACAAATGTTTCACTACTGTTAGAATGTGTATCTGCTTCAGGGAAACATGCCATTCCCCTCTCCCCACTCTCTCTTATCTATGAAAATGGGAAAATCATGAACTGAAGGAATTACGGATAATTTTTTAAAAAACCTTTAAGTTTCAGCCAGCAATTCAAAACTCCTTTCCTATTGTGCATGTTGCATGTGCATTTGCACATGATATTGTGTGGGCTCTCACATGCATGCAGGTATGTTTCAGAACAACTAAGTGGACTACTTTGAGATCCCTCTTCTTTTCCCCTTTGGGCACTTTGGGGGAAGTATGATGAGTTTAAAAAGCAGGCATGAGAAGGGGGGGAGGCAAGGGAAGGAGACCGAATCACCTACAAACTAGATCAGTCCTTGGATAATCCAAAGTTGGCAATAGTATCCTGATGGGTTTGAATTAGTTTTACTATGTGAAATCACATTTTTAGGCCAGTTAGCTCTGTGCCTCTAAAATGTGGACTCTAGCTTTAATTTATAAATGCAATAAAACCTAAATTTATCCAAAGTTTCTGCTCCAACATATCATGAAAATAACTCATAGAAACCTTTAACAAACATATTCAAATGGACCAGAAATGACTGCATTCCTCCCCCCTCCACTGGAAAAAAAAAATCTAACCACAGTTTAAGATTTTAAATAGTTAAGAATTATGGCCTATATATCCACTCCCTTAACTCCCAATGTTCAACTTTTTCATGTAGCTAGTCCCTACTAATACTAGGAATCAAAGGGCATGCAGCACCAGCAATAGGCTATTATAGCCCACACTTTATTACCCATTACTACTGAGGTCATTAGCGGTAAGAGTGATTGTACTGGTCTTAACCTATTGATCATTGTAACTACTATCATTTAATCCCGTGTTGAATGTCTGGAAAGCTGCTAAAGGCACACAAGAGAGAGTGCTTCAGCATTGAGAAATATAGCCAAAGCTTGGAAATTACACTTTGATTCATAAAATCTAGCCAGTGGTTTAAATCAATAGTATTTAAAACAGTCATGTAAGTTCTTAACTACAGTTCTCTAATATTTATGAGTCCCTTTTTGAGTGTATTCAGTCAAAACTAAACTTTATTTTAGATACTGTGTAATACACTTTACAGTACTTTAGATAAAAACACTCATTTCTGAGGTTTTGTGTGCTAGGGAGCTCATACTTTAACTGGTAGTTCAAGCTAATTCTTGATTTCTCTCTCAAATGACAATTTAAATATAATGCAAAAAAAAATTATAACTCCAATACTGCAACTGCCTTAACTATTTGAGTATATATAGAAATGAGTATGTTTTATGAGTGAACAATGAATCATAGAAGGCAGTTTATGAAGAACTAGAATAATTCTGTCTAGCTGCCTTCAGGGATCACAAATTCAAATTAAACTTCTGGCAGACATTTAAAGAATGCTAGCTTACAAAATGATTTTTTTAAAAAGGGAACACGTTTTAGCTCAATTTTCAGAAGAAAATCATGAATTCAAAAATACACTTTATGATACAATGTTGACTGATCCCAATGGGGTGTGGCAGATACCCAGGTGCACCCAAACCTGGCGGTGAGGGTAAAAATACAGCTGTGCTTTGGCTATCGGAACTCTGCTAGTAGAGACCTGCTGTCATCTTAATACCATCAACTACAAAAAAATGTCTTTAATACAAACTATTGCTGTTAAACAGCCTGTGTAAATTCTGCCTGATATTTTAATTTTTTTTTTCAGAATAATCTTACAATATTTCGGACCTGAACTAATAACAGCATGCCTTTTCCCATCCCTTCAAGGGCGTAAATGAGTGATTGTGTGTGTGTGTGGGGGGGGGGCTTAGGACATAAGCAAGAGAACTAGAAAGGAGAGGAAAAGATTGAACATATAAACATTGAAAATTACATGATCATCATTCTGTCTTCTTGCTAAATGTAAACCAAAACATCCCCCAGCAGTGAGCCCCTCTGAGTGTAAACACAAGCACAGAAGCACACAGCACATGCAAACTGAGACCTGTATTTTCTGCTTCACTACATTCATTAAAAATTACCCTCATGATGCCATTTAAAAATACATCCTAACTTCATTACATTAATCTACCATTGTAATTTGGGAAAATTTCAAAGGATGTATTTCTAATAAAAAGCTTTTACTATATATTTGTTTCAACTTGTGGTTCGAGTCAGGTGCTGTCACCTGGTTCCAAATCTTTCTATTGTCTTTCATTCTGGAATTGTCACCCCAAACCACCTCTACCAAGTAAAAATTAAATCCTAAAGGGACACTGGACTGAGTTGGCTTTTAAAAATGAAAAGGCAAAATATGGAAACGATAAAACGAACACATCACATCAGATTTCAACTTATTCTATTAAGAAGAGCTTGTGTACAACATTGAGCAGAGGGCAAAAAACCTTATCGAGACAACAGAAAACAGTTTTTGTGATTCATCAGTAACTGGATACAACTGATATATTGGCAAACAGAAAAGCAGAAAAACACAATGCCTCAGTCTCTTGCTGTTCCCTATGGAATTGAAAAAAGTAGAATGCAAAGTCCCTGCATGCAAGAATAAAATACATGCTTGACATAATATTTCAGTCTTTAAAACAAAAAAGCGTGCTATTCATGTAGAAACCATAATTCTGTTTCATTATGGAATTTCACTTTTTGTATCACTCTTTTAGACTTAGCTATTTCACCACAATACTGTACAATGCATTAAGTCAGGTAATGGTTATTATATTAATGCAACATCATCTAAGTAGTCAGTCATTAGCATAACTGTTCTTTCAGTAACAATACAAAGCTCTATTAAAATGGGGGGATAACTCTTTAAAATGCAATTAGCATTTTATTTTATTTTTTAATATTTCATGTATCATATGCTATCAGGAGAAGCTATCTTTCTTTGAGTATATACCTGTATGACAATATTCAGGCTAGCTACCCTTGTAAACAATCTCCACTAAAGCTCTTTGACCTCTTGTATTGTATTTAAGTAAAAATTGGCATAAATCCATATTTGTTTATGGCAGACAAATTAGTGGGACTTCATTTGATCTTATCTAACTCTTATCCTGAATAATAAGGTTTCCCCCTCCCCCCCCACCTAGTACCAGGACTTTCATTTAAGTATAATAAATATCTACCCAATTTGCATAAATGCATAGCTTGCATAAATTAAATCCTTCACATTTGTTAAACGGAGGAAACAAAGGAATAAACCCATGAAACCCATCATCTAAAAAGTACACCTGTCCTCAAGTTTGCAACTTCTATGATTTTTTTTAAGTGAAGACTAATATTTCATCTTTCCTTCTTCTACCTCCTCTCTCATGTAGGTGGAATGGAAAATAATCTAATGTGCATGATTCAAACAAGCTATGACATTTACAATGGCAAAAATAAGTTAGGAATGGTCTTCTTCCATGAGGAGGGGCCAACCCATTCCAACAAGGCTCTTCAAACACCCAGAACTATAGATCTTTAAATCATGAGAAGAAGGGGAGAGGAGAAAGAGAAGAGAAGGAGGAGAAAGAGACAGTCAGAGACAGAGACAGAGAGACAGACTAGGCAACCCAAGTTCTGAAGTATTTAAGCATCACTTTCTAGTGATGCTTAATCATAAAAAACAGCAGCTGAATGCAGCAGAAGCACTTTAGACATATAGGTAGTTAAAACAAGTAAGAAACATAAAGCAAGATGACTTTTGAGTGCAATGTTTTAGATCAATAGCCATAAGAAAGGTTGAAAAATCCTCATTTCAATGTCTTTTTTATGCTAATGGAGAAAATATCTAGCTATCCACTCTATGCTTTAGCAAGTCTAAGAAAGATCCTGGACAGTTTAAATGAAAAAAAAAATTTAAGATTATTGATTATCTTGAAACAATGGAGTTCCAGTAAAATACCCAGGCAGACCAAAATGAGAATGGTCTAAGTATGAAAACAGACTTAGGTGATACTCAGGTGCTAGCACCTGATTTAGAGTAGCAATGGAAAAGTCTTGAAATGGTCCAGCTTCTCACACCTATTTCCAGTACCCTCACATATACATCACAGCTAAGCACAAGGGTGCAAATTATATCCTAATGAGAAAATATCAGTTGCTTCTTTGACAATCTTGCCATTCACTGATTTATTTCTAATGAAGACATACTCCAACCAGCAATCTCTTTCTGTGTTAAAGGTCAAAACATGTTCAAAAATGCCTGGCAAAAATCAAGGCAAACGGGGAGTCCATAAAGAAGCCTTCTCATAAAGTGGTGTGGCAATTACAGTAATTGTGAAAAAGCCGTCTTCAGTAAAAAGTAAAAGAAATTAAGCCACCACAACTGTAACAGGTTAGATGAAAATCAAAATTTAATGTATTCTCCCTCGTGTCATCTTGTTTTGTCAAGACATCAAATAGAATTGGAAAGTACAAAATAACAAGCCCTTGAGAAATCACAGAAGCCGACCTTTTTGATGTTGTTGGTTTACCTTGTTCTCAGTTATTTGAACAATGATGTTTCAGATTTAAAGGCAAGATAAAGCTTAAAAATTAAAACATGATACCAGGTATTCTAAAAAAGTACAATATAACATTTTTCGCTTGGTTCCCCATTAATTAGTTAAAGGCAAATGCTAAAAGGATGTATAATTATTCTACTCTGCATTCAACACCCCCCCACACACACACATTAATTTCTCTTGCCTCCAAACAATAGGCAGGTCTGAAGTGGATGGCAGACAAGGCCATTCATACCTCAAAAAGTGGAGGGGACTAAAATAAGGCTGAGTCTGACTTTCCAATCCTTACAGTGGAGGGGACTAAAATAAGGCTGAGTCTGACTTTCCAATCCTTACAATCTGCACAGACACAGCTTTCCAAATAGATATATGAGTTTTTTTTTCCTAAAGAAAAATCTGAGTAAAAAAAATATTATTTAGCAAAGTAAAAGAAAGTACTACAAATTTTAACTGAACTCTGAACTTTCGACACATTTCTAGCAATGCAATTCTGCTATCAATAAAACAAACTGCTCAAAAATAAGGCAAGCCTTTTCCCAAACAATAACAAATTTCACTGATGCTGTCAGGCCTTTCCCACAATCCAGCGTTGCAGGTATAGATAAAGCCCACAGCACATCAACGATATACCAACGTCACTCCTCTCTGAAACATGTAACTTACAAGAATACATGCATCAAGCTATCACATAGAGCTTTCTCAACTTTGAGCTATTTGGAATTGCCTTTGCTTTGAGACACCAAGGGCATACAATCATCTGAAGAGGAACACAAGCCTGAGCCACTGAAAATCATACACTTAACCACATTAAACAATAAATACCCGGGGACACCTATCGTTCTTCAGCAATAGTACAAGGCAGAAAGAGCACATAATTAAAAATGCTGTTTAGCAATTAAAATGACTCCTATCTTCTAGGCCCCAGTTGCAGTGTCCGAGAATCTTCTTTTCCTAGTCTACAAACTGTTGCTATACTCATCATTTGTTTACATTCATTCAGAATCACAAAATATCTCTCACCGACTGTACATAAAAAGATGTCACCATCAGCTCACAGTGTTAGCTTCCCTTTAGTGATATAATTACAACCAGTTAGTAGAATACAATTAATTTCTCTAGCTTACTCTCATACCCTTTTTAATCTCATTCAAATTTCAACATAGGCTTACAATTAAATTTGGCCATCAGCACTGACTCATTTTCTTTCTTTCTTTTTTTTTAAGAAAAAATTAGTAGCAAAAACAATTCCATCAACTCTTTAGCTGCACTAATTCAGACCAAACTAGAAATTCAATGCCGTTAATTCATTTTGATTTTAATACCACTGCTTTTTTGTATTTCTGTTGAATTTAGCTGAAGTTGTAATATTGGTCAAAAGCATGACAGAGCTTATTTTGTTCAAGCAATTGCTTCTGACAGTTTAAGACCACAGGGCAGTAAGGGTGAGGATTTTGTTTTTTAAAGTACATTTAGCTACAAACAAAAAAAAAATCTAGCCAATTCTTCCTATCATAAGCTTTCTGATGATTTATGGTTTACCAACTCAGCAAGGTTACGCGACACTGCATGCCTTTAGATGCATTATTTGAGTCAGTTGAGATTTAATTAAGATCACAGCCTCTAAAATCCCTGTCAAATGAAAATTCAGTGAAGACAATATACTATATAGCCTCATGAAGATTGTCTCCATTCCATGCTCTGAAATAACATAAGTTAATCCTCATTTCTATGCTGGCAGACAAAAGTTGACTAATTTTGTTTTCTTTTTGACACTTAGGTTGTTTTCTATGGTATGTCATGAGATCACTCCAATTGGAAGAATTAAGAAGGAAGTCAGTGGCAGAAAATGCACTTGACATTATTACTCGACATAATCATAGTTTTGCTGTGATGTCATTACATTTTTATATTATCAATCCATACCTCCAAAAGTCTCATTAAGGAAATGTTCCTTGAAACACAAAATTCAAGTGAAAGGTGCTTTCAGGTCTCTTCTAGTTCTCTGGAGGAGAGGCATGAGTTTAAAAAAAAAGTAAAAGACAAGTCATGCCTATTATCCACAGAAATGACCCAAGTTTTGTGGCAAAGCAGTGGGGAATTTAGGTAGAAGAGACTTCTAAGAATTCTTAGGGGGAAAAGTAGGAAGAATAGTCCTTTACTCCTCTCATTTTACTACACCCACACACATATATGTGTATATATATATATATATATATATATATATATATATACATATATATATATATGTCTCTATATATGTATACGTGCATGTGTATATACACATATTATATGTGTATATATGCATGCACACACATTATATATACATATATGTTATATGTATTCCCCTAGTTTTTCCTCCACATAAATACTGGCCTATGATATTTTAAAAGAGAAATATCTGTAGACTTGTGGCACTATACCTAGTCCAATGCATTTTTATTTGCATTATCTTAATATCTGGTTACTTATCTCATGACTTAGAAATGACAGGTGCTAGAAGTCTCTTGCTTGACAGGCCACTACACAAATAACTGTCTTGCCTGAAAGGGCTAATGCACTACTAATGAACAATAAATCAACTTTGATTATAAAGTGTCAGACCAATCAGTTTTCAGCTCAGCTCTACCACATACTAGGGCAAGTCAGCCAGAGTATCTGTGTGTAGGTAGTCAGTATTTTGCTTTCATTTTTACACATTTTGCTCACTCAAGATTTCCAGCCAGCTATAAAAATCATATAAAATTTAGGTGAAATACTTTTTAAATGATGTGAAGCATACCGATTATGATACTATTCCCCAGTATTTTCTCTCTTCCCTTAATGAAGAGTGAAAATTAGAATCCACAAAGCTGTGGATTGCTTTTGTTTAGACACACATGAATCCTAAAGCAATGGTGTTTTACACTGGGTATGCTAGCTTTGCTACTGAACCACATAAACTACCTTTTAATCCTGCCTCAAAGTTCCTATTCCAAGCCTCCTGGAAAATCTTTTTTCCCCTTTTCAAACTTTGCTTAATGTAATATCAATTTTACTTGCTTTAAACTTTAAGATCATTTTGGCTCTCTTAATACTGATTATGAAAATAAATCTAACTCAGTGTTTTCCCCCTCTCAGAAACAGATATTAGTCACTGACGGAATGATTCACATTTCCTGTTATCAGACTTAAATGTTTCTTTTTTTTTTCTTCTCTTCTTCAGATGTGTCACTTTTACATGCTGGAATCTATGGAAATGAGCCGATTTGCATTTTTAAATAGACTTGACTAAAACATTTAGACTATTAGGAGTGTAACTTGGGCAGTTGTATATTTCAGCAAGAATCTGCAGAAACTGAAAGAGTTAATCTTAAAGAGGAAGCATATATGTATGTTCTTAGCTCTAAACTTACCACCCACTTCCTAAGGGTTCCCTCCCTCCCATCACCACACCGAGGGGAGGGGGAAAAAAATCTCATTTCCAGTGAAATCCTGTAGTGAAGGTCTGACACTTGAGTTTGGCTACATTTAGATCCTGTTTAGATCAGAGTATTTCGCTGGAATTCCTAAGACTATTCAATGTCAAAAACAATCCCTAGTCACTTAATTTCATGTGGCAAATTGACCACTGAAGAGCTGCAACAATGAGTGCCTAGGATAGAAATCTGACAGTGCATTTTATTTATCTGCCTGAATGCCCCCCTCCCCACTCCCGACTTCTTTTTTGAGTGTGTCTGTGTGTGAACTACTCAAATTTGAACAGCTAAGTTAAAAATAGCCTAGACAGATATGGAAACAAACTATCAGAATGAAAGAAACAGCCATACCACTGGTAACATTTACTGTTTACTCACGACATTTTTAACATGCTACAAAAGTAGCACACAAATCTTACTTCTCTTTTCCCCAAATGGATTTTCTAATGCTGAACATTAAATAAAATTGTGCTGGGTGAAAACAAACTGAGTTTAAAAAAGAGCAATAAATGTAAGGAAGTAAAAAATTTAAATAAAAAGTCGAACACCCAGAACATAAACAATACTTCCTCAAACTCTCAATAATCCTACTACTCCCCGACAGAGAGAGAGAGAGAGAGAGAGAGAGAGAGAGAGAGAGAGAGAGAGAGAGAGAGAGAGAGAGAGAGAGAGAGAATGAATTTCTTTTTCCTCCCCAGAAGAGCCGGGCCTGCTGGAACTGTGTTTCCCCTATTTCTAATTCTGCCTGAGCTGTTTCTAGTTACAGTACACAACTCAAGTTGGTAAACACAGATTAAAAAAAAAACCCACCCAACTTTTTAAAAATGCACAGCCTCATTTTTCCTACAAATGCAAAATTAAGAGATCACGCTGTACCCTGGGAAGACACCCAAATCCCCCAAATCAATCATATTGACAAACCTGCCAAACTCCATTTAGCTGCCACAAACAGAGAGCTGGGCCATGACGCTCTCCCAAGGCTGCCTGTATGGACGTACAGTGTGGTGGAGCTTCCTCAGGTTACAGACAGATTGCACGCGCAAGGGTGCTCCGGAGCTGACAAGATGCAAAACTACCCAATCAGCCACGCCCTGCTCCACCAATCACAACCAGCCTCTAAACAGAATCAGTTCAAACACCCCTACACAATGGGCCTCCTCTTTTTTTTTTTTTTTTTTTTTTTTTTTTTTTTTACTGACGGCAGGTGAAATAACGCTTTTGTCTCTGAAGCAACTCCGGTTAATTGCTGTTAACCCTTTGACCTGCCTCTGCTTAGGGCTGCTCTCTGGAAAGCCTGGCAAACAGCACACACTCTTACCTTTAATCAAACAGCTCTTAAGAACAATCTCCCACCCCCACCCCCCACCAAAAACAAAACAAAACAAAAAACAAAAAACTACACTTACGGACAAATAGTTTAGAATCATAATCTTTAAGAGAAATCTGCTGGGGGAAAAGATTGTCTGCCCCTGGAAGTCTCCAGCAAACACAATAGCTCATAATAATCATTTGAAATCAGAAGGAAATGAAATGACTAAAAACAACCCTGAAAACATTTTCCTAGAAAACAGTCTTTTGAAAATAACTTTCACTTCACATTCAATGATTTAACCAAGCGGTAACCTTTTTTTTTCCCAAGAGTTCGCCTGCCAAACTATGTGTGTGCTAGTGAAAATAGGGCTGCTCAGAGCACCACACAGGAGTTGGTATAAATAATAACTATCTCTCTTCTCCCTCATCCCGTGTCATCATTACTGAGCCTCTTTTTAAACTCAGCTAGAAGACATTTACCAAAATATAAAAAGAAACTTTTTTTAAATGCACCTTAAAAAAAAAAACTACACACAGTCCCAAGAACCTAAGAAGAGCAGTTTGCCAATTCGTTGATATTTGCATGCCTGTAATGCGGGAGGGGGAAAAGATTCAGCTGAGTAGAAAGTAAAACTCAACGTACAAAAAGACCCTCTGTTTTTCCACAGAAGATTTTCAAGCCCGTGATTAAAAAACGGAAGCAATCACCTGCAAGCTTCAGGAGTTCGAACTTTTAAGAACACACACACACACACACACACACACACACACACACACACACACACTTCCTGGCCTTTATTAGGAAACCAAATCAGGGTTTTGTTGTCCAACAGCAACAACAACAATATCTACCTGGGGAAAACAGCTAAAACAACCAGCATTGTCTATTTCTCCTTAATCAAAAAGGAGCTCCCTCACACCTCTGGCAGCAGCACCTAGCTAGGAAAGCCGACCCCAAGCAGCTAGAATACTTGGGTTTTCCATGAATGCAGTTTTCCATGGCAGATGTAGTGCTCACTGGTGTCAATCTGCCTCAGTGCAAGTCACTCAGAAGCAGAAATCACATTGATAACATTTCCAATCAAGGCAATAATTCAGTTTCAATAGACTCAACATGAACAAGAGACAATACCCTGTTAGTGATGCTGCTGAAGAGCCACACAGCAAGGAAGACAAAGGTCCCAATTTACTGACAACTTAGGATCAGATGCTAAATGGGCAGACCGCTCTCCACCCTAAAGTGTTTTTGTGTCAGATAACAAATTTATTAATGGGATTTTTTTCAGGTCACAAAAATATGACCCCACCCTCTCATGAATATTTAATAAAGGATTGAGGGCATGGGGGGGTATTATTAAGGGAAGGACACTTTAAATCTGCCAGGATGTAACATGAATCACTGTCTCTTAAAGAGACAGAGAACCCTATTTAAAATGAAGATACAGACTTTTTAAGTTTCCCCAAGACCCAGTATGATTGTGACAGCAATCACATCACAATAAACAGTCTCTTTGGACAAAAAGAAAGCACTTAAAACAGGATCTAGGTGGAAAGAGGCCTTAGAGTTCATCTGTTCAGAGGACCATACATCAAGAGCTGGAAAAGCTGATAAAAATCACCTCTCACAGCCTCTGATTTTTGCAGTTGAAGAAACCAAGTCACAGAACGGGAAAATGTCTTGCTCAGGGTCACATAAGTAGCAATGACATAATTGGCTTAAATTCATGATGAATTTTGTTTAACAGATACAAGAAAATTTGAACTAACTTCAAACAACTTGTCCCAGGATGTTGTTCAGTGCCAACCCCTCCCTTCCCAAATCTACATGAGCCATGCATTTTACAAAGATCTGACTGCTACATTGACTCCACCAGAATAGGAAAAACATTGAAGCTTAACTACACCCTCTGATTTTCCTATAACTTCCTCACAAATTTAATTTGCACTTCCAAGTTTTCATAAAGCAATGCCTTCATGAGACAATCCTAAAACTAATGATTTAATCAGTTTTTGTTTGCTTATTTATTTTTGTTTTAAATGCATGGGAGCCATTTCAGCTCTCTTCACTGGCTGATACTCCCTGTGCTCATACATACAAAAAAGCCCTAGCGATAAATAAAGACTACAATGCAATGCAGCCACACCTAGCTGAAGTCAGCCTATAACCTTTTCCTTTTCCTATACTTGGGCAGTTTACTGCATACACCAAAACTCATCATTCCTGCTTATACACAAATACTTCAAAAGATGCCTGATTTCATCAGTGCAAGTATGCCCTCCTCATAGACCAGATCACAATGCTTTCTCATCTTACTCTATGGCATTCTATGAATTACTGCAGCCAAAAAAATGAATCAATCAATCAACCAATCATCTGGTGGCCACCATGGTGATGGGCTGGGACTCAGACAACAGATTTCATATTGCCATGCTGGGTTCAGCTTCACAGCCCTTCTACCTTGGCACAAGGTGTCCAAACTTGTGCTGCCCTGACATAGCCTTTAGGAATGCAGGGTCACCTCAATACCACAATAAGGCATCAGAGTCTGACTTCAGTAGAGGCATCATTCTGATTAATAAACCTTGTAGTGCAAGGAATGAAGGCTGAAATGGGACCTGAGTTTGAATCCCAGATGACACTTCTACTTCTACTCTGTGTGAGCCAGGCAGAGTCTGAACCTTAGTTCTCTTATTTTTAAGAAAAGGTCCCCGGCTTGAACAAAATAAGTATAAGACCCATGGTAACAAGTGACATGTATTTGGCACTTTAAGATTTATAAAGTGCTTTCATTTATTACGTCATGGAAGTGTCACAACAAATCTTTAAGGGAGATACAACATGTATTATTGGTTCCATGTTATAGGTTTTAAAAATGTGTCTCCCACTAGTTAACTGACTTGACCAGATTCCAAAGTAACTCTGCCTAAACTGTGATGGCTCCCAAAGCTCAGAAAGGGATCTGAGCTTGGAACAAGTTAGATGGGGAGATAATAAACAGGACTGAATAAGCCTAGACAATGCCTAAAGACCTCTATTCAACAAACATTTCTTGAATGTCTAGACAGTGGACCACTGGGCTGGGTTTTATGGAAAAAACAAAAATCTCTTAGCTCAAGAAACTTCTATTTCTTAGATATGTATAGAATCAGATGGGTGCTGAGGCCAACTCAAAACCAGACAGCTAATTATTAAACTTTCAGTGTGAGCATTTGAAAATTGGCAAATGCTATAAACCAGGACCCCTTCTTTCTTCTCCTCTCCTTCCTTCCTTCCTTCCTTCCCTTCCTTCCTTCCTTCCTTCCTTCCTTCCTTCCTTCCTTCCTTTTGGAAATTGTCTAGATTTAAAGTGATGGAATATCCTGTATACGTTTTTGGAGAGCCCATTCTTAAATATTTACCAGTACACCCCTGTATGTAAGAGATACCTGTAATTCAAAGTAATTATAAACCTAAGAGTATAAGCTATTTGAAGACAGGAATGGCCTAGAACACTTTCATTTGTATCCCCAGGGCTTATCAGTGTGCCTGGCACACAGTATGCAAATAATAAATGCTCTATCTTCTATAAACTCTTTCTCTATAAAAGATAAGTGTATTAGAGGCACAAAACAAACAAACAAACATAAAAAACAAACCAAAAAAAGTTATCTGAAGTCTCTGGGAAAAGGTCTCTGTATGCTGGGGAGAATCAAATAAAGCTTCCTGCAATTGGGTATTAAAGTATTCAAGGGAATGGGGTTGACTGGGATGGAAGGTCATTCTAGGTAGAGGAAACATGTGCAAAGGTACTGAGGTAGAAAAAATATTCAGAGGTTGAGTGGTCCAGTCTGGAAGGAAGATAGATTATATGGAAGGCAAGGAAAATTGCCTTGAGTATCTAAGTCAGAAAACACCACTGAACTGAGTTTTGTGAGGAAAACAAAAAATCTCCATACTCAAGAAGCTGCTAGCTCTTGGAATCAGGCAGGTGCTGGAGGCAGCTCAAACCTGCACAGTCCATTGTTATGTTGTCAGCGTGAACATTGGGAAATTGGCAAATGCTACAAATCAAGATTGATTCTTTTTTGGCAAATTGTCTTTTTTAAATAAACAATCTTGACAGATTGTTGAGGGTCTTAACTGTCATGCAAAAGAGTTGGAATAGTTTGAATTTTCTAACTTCAGCTGATTAGTGAGTAGTATTGCTGTTCGTCCTTAGTTTTTGAAGAGGACCAATGACATCATGGGCTGATGTCTTGACTTGCCAGCGAATTGGATTTAAGTGAGGCAAAGCTGCACAAGAGCATCAGTCTCACTCTGTCTTCCAGAGTCATCAAAGTCCAGTGGCAAGAAGAAAGTCAGGAGGACTGGCAGTGGCCTGGGATGCAGTGGATGACCTTGGCATCTTTGATGCCTGACCAAGCTTTAAGCACTCCATAGGACCTGCTTCAGTGGAACAAATTGTTCTCATCCACCCACTCCTCTGGGGGTGGGGGGTCCTTCACATACTTGAGGTAGACATCCCCCTACTTCATCTATGGGTTTGAGGCCTGTCAGTCACCCTCAATCTGGTTTAGGCCATCTGTCAAGACAGTTTGTGGTGTTCAGGGAGGACCAGCACCTCTGGTGTGAGATCCTGCAAAGCCCTTCACAGGGCTGCTCATCTATCTGCCTGACCCCCAACTCTCACCTGTAGCTCCAAGAAGCTGGATCATATATAGCAACCAAACACCTGGTAAAACCATCTCAGCAGAAAGGCTAAACCAAGTTGAGAGTAACTGATAGGCTTCCAAACCCATTTGAGGAGTATACCATGGCTACATTTATACAAAAGGATAATTAGTCTGGTAGCAATACAAAGGGTGTATTAAGGGGAGGTGAAGACCATGACAAGACTATTTCAATAGTCCAACATGGTGGCAATGAAGGACTGGATTAGGGTGATGGAAATGGGAATGAAGAGAGAATGGTGAAAGACTGCAGATGTAGATTCAGCAGATCAGACTGGATATGACTGGTGAGGGAAATTCAGAGATAGGACCAAAGTTTCCAGTATAGAATACTAATGAACATTAATGCCAATTTCCTTTCCCCCCATTTTTTCAGGTAAGACTGAGTTCAATGTGTACTGGAATAATCACGGAAGGATACCGGAGAAGGTGGAATTTGCTGGAAAGCTAAGTACCTTTTGAATAGATGAAGAAAGAATCATCATGAGCAAAGAATCAGAGGACGGCCTGGACATGCCATTTCAGAAAATATCACTCGGAGAATATTCTAAGATTTCACCTTACCCTCAATCTAACAAATGATTCCATGCCACAGAGAATATTCTTAGCAAAAACGTATTTTTGAAGACAGATAAATGTTGCTTGTTCACTTTTGGACATTACGATAATGAAATAAAGGTAGCCTCTATACAGGACATCCAAATACTTTACTTCCAGTTTGAGTCTATCTGCTTAGTCTGTATTTGGGTTCCAAAAAGAAAGAGAATTTTCCACAGAATTTAAGCTATTGATTTTCATGATGAAAATGGAAGTTTTAGTTCATTCCATTTGTAGGCTACTACAATTTCCAGATCACATCAGAAGAGTAGGGGCAGGCAAAATTATGCACACAAAGCAGCTAGGTGGTGTATGGTCAGCTAATTGGTACAGTGGCTAGAACACAGAACCTGGACCAGGAAGAGTCATCTTCCTGAGTTCAAATCTGGCCTCAGACACTTCCTAGCTCTGTGACCCTGGGCAAATCACTTTGCCCTGTTTGCCTCAGTTTCCTCATCTGTAAAATATGCTGGAGAAGGAAATAGCACACCATTCTAATTGGCTGCCAAGAAAACCCCAAATGGGGTCATGAAGAATCAGGTATGACTGAAACGACTGGACAACAGCCAAAGGACTAATTCTCACTTGCAGAAAAAATTACTGACCAGCCATAACAAAAGAAAGTCTGTGATAATATTCAAAAAGATCACTGGAAAGCTATGTTTGAAGAAGCATCCTCAACAAGAGAGAAGTAAGAAATGATTTAAAATATTGATGTCTAATGTTGGTATGTCCAATATCCACCACAGACCCATCACACCTACTTAGATGCTATTTCTCTAAGAAGCTTGTTCAAAGCCCTGCTCCCTCACCACTGTTGTACAGTTAAGAACAGAGTTGGAGAGTTCTGCACAAAACTAACCAGTATATAACACACCTGGGACTACGCTCATTCTTTGAATTTTCAACTCACGTGAGCCAAAGCACTAAAGAGACAAACAGAAAATGAAGGCCTCATTCTGGTCTATAACTAAGGAAGGTGTCAGAGGAGAAAGGCAGTAAAGCAAATAATCTTGTTAGGATATTACCCCTACACACTGATTAATGGAGTGGCACTGATGTTTACATGGACAGTGGTTCTCATCCCACTATGGTCATTCAAGTGATATCCTATAATAGCAGAGAGATAACAAGAGAAAGTTGGTGTAAATACCAAACAGGGCCAAATGTGTCTAGTGACAGTGAGTGAGAGGACTCTTCAGGTAGAGATAGTATCATCTGCTCACTCGATGCTAAGCAATGTTCTTATAAAGGTGGAGAAAGTGAGGGAGTGAGGGAGAGAGAGAGAGAAAGAGAGAGACAGACAGACAGACACACACACACAGAGATGACAGAGAGAGACTGGTGATTACAATTAGAGCTTTGGAAGACAGAAAAATCACAAAAGAACTTAGGGAGGGGAGAAGACACTTTTAGATAAACTACTCTTTCCCAAACAACAACTGGATATATTTGAAAAGCTTACAGAATGCTTATAGGTTACCATATATTTACCTTATCAACCCAATTAATCCAGAAATAATAAGAAATAACAAAAAACATAGAGACTATGAGACTCGATTGGCTATTACAGCCCCCCTGGAGAGATATAGGCAGGGCAGTAACAGCAGGTAACTTTTGCCCATCCCAGAACTATGAGGCCTCCAAACCTGACCTGAGAAGAATTACCTCTCTAGTGAAAAGGGTTCATTCAATCTCCCTCCTTCCTCACTGACTTCTCTGGAGACTGCCAAAGGGTCTGCTCATTAAGGTTACCAAATTGCAACAGTAATGTCTGATTTCAGTGATTTGGCCACTTGTCTTGGAGGAAGAGCCAAACACTCTGGATAAACTTTCACTTGGAAAAGTTAATGCATCGTGCATTTTCTGAGGGATTAAAGTAGCTAACTTCATATCAATATTGTTCATGTCATAGTTAGGTCTATGTCGACACTGTCACTAATTATGTTGTTTTTCTTATAGTAGCTGCTAGGTTGGCCAAGGGAAAACACTTACATTTCCCATTGTTCTAGCCAAATTTAAATTTCTCTTCATGACATGCTTTAAATTACTATTCTCATCTTCATTTAATACAACGTTTTATAATGCTGGGGTTACTGGCTAATTTATATATACACAGCAAGATATGCCAACATTCAGGTGAGTTATGAATATGCTTGTACATGAGCTATGGAAAACATTTCAAAAAAAATTATGACATTCTCTAAATGCAAAGACATTGATAAAACACTACAAGTAAACAAAATTATGCATGTTTAAAAAATGGCAACATTTAATCCTAACTTCTAATTGACAGTAATAAATTGCTTTCCCCTTTGTGAGTAAATTTATAATCTCTAGTTTGACCAGAGTACAATGTCTACTATAGTACCATCCTACTCCTGGATCATTGTTGGGTACACTGATGTTATGCTGAACAATTAAAATATACACGGGGCAGGAGGGGTGCAGAGGGTGAAGAAAAGAAAAAAAAACCTCATTGAGATTTTCTGCTTCAAAATGTTACCCCTCCACACACCCAATCAAAAAGAATTTATTTCCCTTAAACTTTGGTTAGAGTATTTATAGCACATCCAGGACAAACAAAAATAAACATCTTACTTCAGCATAACAACCACTAAGGCACTGGAGGGGGAAAAAAATCTTGGGGGATGAAATTACATTTTTTTAAAATTTAGTTTAGTAGAAATAACCGAATATCAGATGAAAACAATTGACCAGCTTTTATTTAGTAAAGTCAGCTTTTCCAGATACCCAAGATTTTCAACAGGCCTGGGAAAAGGCAAATAATGCATGTTCTGTCCTGCCACCATCGGAACAATGCTGGTAGATTTACATTCAAATACTGAACACCACCCTCCCTGACCCTAGATAGACACACCCCAATGTCAAAACCTTTTTAATGTCTGCCCTCTGCTGGTATTGCTGCCAGGATTAGGACACTCTCCAGTGGCATCTCATTCAAAAGACAACTTTGAAAAAAGCACTCGAGAAAGAAAGGACTCCTAATGAACGATTAACTGGAATATATAAATTAAAACACTTAAACAAAAGGGGGGGAAATCTCTTGTGAAATATGGTACTTTTAATGTAAAAATGCACATTAGTCTGTTATATAGCCTACTCACTCACAGCCCAGAAGTGCAAAGCTATATATTTCAGCCTGCCTGTGAGGACAACCTGTCTGACTGCTGGGCATTCTGCAGGTTTTTACTCATTCTCCTGGGAAAGCTCGTCGGCAAATTTCCAATAAAACACCTTAGCAGTAATGGGCCACTGTTCCCATTTCAGTCGTCCCTAAGGTTTCATGATACAGTATATTTAGCTAACTGGCAATGCCAGTTTTTCTCTAGCACTCATAAGATTCATAAAAATGAAACAAAACAACCAGAGCTTTCCCATTCCCTTTAAGAAGGAAAACAGTGAACTTTGGGAGCAATCAGTTAGCTTTCATTCATCAGTTACTCCTGCCCCTTCTGCTTCCCCACTATCAGGTTAGTTACAGAGCCAGACAAGTCTTCCCGAAGACTTGGGACTTTAGAAGGGTGAATTTCCCAGAAGCATGCTGGGACTTCACAGTACAACTCCTTCCAGTGTCAATGGGAATCATGAGACCTCTGTAAATCCCTGCATACCATTTCAAAAATATATCTCCAAGGCTGCAAAATAAAGCTTAGCGGCTGCATTCTCAAGAGCATTCAGGAAGTGTCAGTCTTGATAGTGCTTTCGATTCCCAGCTAAGGCTCTTAAAGGACACCCAATACAGCCAACAATAAATCTTCCAAGAGGGAAGCCCACACAAGGCCATGGAATCCCCTCGGAAGATAACTGCCTTCTGCACCATGTGGTACAGGGAAGCCACTATAAATAAAAGCATTTTGAGAAGGCTCAAAGGGGAGGGACAATCCCTGCATAGCCTTCCTTTTCAATCTCTCATCAATAAGGTCACCCTTTATACACATAACCCTTCCAAGGGACCCTTAAATGTACTCCCCACCCCCTCCCACCCAACAATTATTTGGATCAAAAGACCAGGATAGAGAGCTGTCAGTGAGGATAGTCCCTGTACCAATGGAGATCATCAGCAGCTCTGCAGCTCAAGTCTCGAAGAGGCATCAAGGGGTGGTTAGTAACTTGTTCAAAGTCACACAACTGGTATGTGTCAGAGGCAGGACTCGAACCTAGGTCTTCAGCTCTCTCACCCATCATACCACACTGACTCTTTTATGGTTTTTTAATATAATATTTTATTTTTCCCTCCAATTACATATTAAAACAATACATTGACTCTTTAAAAGATTTTTACTTTGATGACTTCAGAAGAAGTATGTGATGGAAAGAATATTGGACTTGGGTGTTGTTGTTTCAATTACGTCTGACTTTTCATGGCTCCATCTGGGGTTTTCTTGGCAAAGATACTGGAGTGGTTTGCCATTTCCTTCTCCAGCACATTTTACAAATGAGGAAACTGAGGTAAACAGGGTTAAGTGACTTGCCAAGGGTCACACAGCTAGTAAGTGTCTGAGGCCAGATTTGAAATCAGGAAGATGAATCTTCCTAACTTCAGGCCTGGTGCTCCATCCACTGCGCCACCTAGCTGCTGGGAATTGGATTCCCATTTTATCTTGAGAAAATTATTTTGAGTCTCAGTTGTTTTGTCCATAAAATGGGACTACTGAAAAAAGTATTTGCGAGTTGAGGAGGAAGGAAGACAATTTTCATGGGGGTATTTTACTTCAAAGAATTCTTCCTTTCTCAATCAAAAGTAATTTATTTCCCCTAAAATTTAGTGACAACATTTATAGCAACTGAGAGCACCTAAGTCAATATTGTCCTATACCTAGCTTAGAAGCTTGCTGTGATGCCCCAGTGAGCTATGGCATGGCAAGTATTTTGTCCTTCATAAAGCACTATGGACATGTAAGCTGCAGTTATTATCATCATATAAAAAGGTGAGAAGGTAGATTTTCAGAAAAATAGGAGGCAGCAGAGTGGAATGGTGTTGTCTGAAGAGCCTGGGGCTTCCAATCTCCCCTTGGACCTGGAGAAGCTGTGTTCCCATGTCACATCACTACCCCTGAATAAAGCTCAGTTTCCTTCTCTGTCAAAGGGGGTTGCCAACAGCACACTCTATGTGGCCATCAGGCTCAAATGAGCTAATGCATGCAGGGTATTTTCTAAAGTGTGTGTGTGTGTGTACATGCACTGGGTTTTGTTATATCGTTATGATCCTATGTGGGCTATTTTAGAGAACCCTGTGCCTGAGAGTTCTCATCTCCAATCCTTGGAGTTGCTGTAGTTCTAACCTGGTTTGAAATACAGAAAACCAGACAACATGGAGAGCCCCATAAGAGGGATGAATTCTACTCTTCCCCAAAGTGGTTCTGCTCCCACTGCTAGATGAACTTTAGGAACCTGCAAATAGGAAATGTGTTGCTTCTAGAGCCATATTAAACATCAGACCTGCTCTTGGGGTCAGACCAATACATCTTGCATTATGCTTAGGTGGCACAGTAGATAGAGTGCTGGGCCTGGAGTCAGGAAGACCTGAATTCAAATCTGACCTCAGACACTAGCTGTGTGACCCTGGACAAGTCACTTCACCCTGTCTGCCTCAGTTTCCTTACTTATAAAATGAGCTGGAGAAGGGAATGGCAAACCATTTTAGTATCTTTGCCAGGAAAACCCAAAATGGGGTCATGCCTAAAACAACTGAACAACAACAATGTTGTACTTTAGCAAAGATTCATCTGGGGACAGCTAAGTGGTACAGTGGATAGAACACTGGCCCTGGATCCAGGACGACCTGAGTTCAAATCCAGCCTCAGACATATAACACTTACTAGCTGTGTGACCCTGGGAAAGTCACTTAACCCCATTGCCTAACCCTCCCCCCTCAAAAAAAAAGATTCATCTGCCAACATCCCCAAATGCCCATTTTTAACTCTAGAATAATTCCTGTGAATAAGGGTGAGGCCTCTGAGTGACCAGCTAGGGGGAGAATAGTCATTTCCCTTATTCTATCTTCTTCAATTATATTCCACATTAGACGTATGATCCAAGGAGCAAGTGGAAAAAATGATCAGATATGTTTTTATTTACTATTAATGTTTTATACTCCAACAAGGTGAAAAGAGTTTTTACATAGTTTGGAAATCAAGACTACAGTAATTTCTATATTAAAATAGGGCAAAAAAAAAAAGATGATCTAAGAACATAACTCATCCATGTGGATACTTGTGGATCTGAAAGCACTTTGCATGGCTATACAACCTTTCATCTCAAATGCTAAACTGATAAATGATAAACTGATCATTTAATTTATTAGAGAAATTCAGGCCCCACTGGGGTCAAGAATTCTGTTGTTTGGCTCTTGAAGGCAAAATCATATCATACCACATAGTAGAATGTGAGAAATGTAGAGTCTTTTGAAAAAGCACAATGTAAATTTAGGGTATTGCAACTTTTTACTAAAGGCAACAGAATGGTATCTCAATGCTCCTAACATAATAAACAGCTTCAGCTCCTTTAGCCCTAGATTTTGCAAAATCCATTCCCTCCATTCCCCTGCCTCCAATGCCTATGCGTTTCTTCCCCTGACAACCACCTTTACTACAGCCTGGACCAATTCTCTGACTTTCTCGTCCAGCCACCAGAAAAGCAGGATTGATATCAAGTTTTAAGGTTTTCAAAGGCTTTTCAGTGCTCAGTATAGGACTGGGCACACAGCAAGTACTTAAGAAATGTTTACTGACTGAATGACTGGCTTTTCACATTGATATAATTTGATCCTCACAACAAATTTGCAATGTAGGATTTATTCTTTTTAAATTAAATTTTACTTTATCTTGTTGAAGATCCACTTATTTTCCTTTGAGAAAGCAAGAAAAAAAAACTTGTAAAGTCAGGCAAAATAAATTCCCACAATGACCACATCATATACACATATACATTCACTCACACACACACACACACACACACACACACACACACACACACACACACCTGGACATGAGATCATGTCTCTATTTAGAAGTGGGTAGCATGTTTCATCATTACTTATCTTTTTCTTTTTTGTCTTTTTTTTTTGGTTAGGCAATTGGGGTTAAGTGACTTGCCCAGGGTCACACAGCTAGTAGATGAGTAGGTGTCAAGTGTTTGGTCTGAACTCAGGTCCCCTGGAATCCAGGGCTGGTGCTCTACCCACTTCGCCAGCTAGCTGGCCCCGATCATTAATTATCTTGAACTTTTGTTGGGCACTATGTTAATCAGGAAGCCCAAGATTTCAAAGTTGTTTTTCTTTATAATAATGTTCTTACTGTTTTAATTATTCTCTTGGTTCTGCTCACTTCATGCTGTATCAACTCATGTAAGTTTTCCTTTCTCTGAAAACATCCCCTTCATAATTTCTTCCAGCACAACAAAATTTAATTACTTTTATTCATAACTTGTTCAGTCATTTTCAACCCGATGGGTACCCCCTCAGTTTCCAGTTCTTCACCACCATGAAAAGAGTTGCCATAAATATTTGTTGTACACATGGATCCTTTTCCTCTTTACTTGATCTTTTTTTGTATATAGGCATAGTAGTCACACTGCTGGGTTAAAGGGTATAAGTGTTTAATAGATCTTTGGCCATAGTTCCAAAATGCTTTCCAGAATTGCTGGAACAGTGTGTAGAACCACTAATCATACATTAATACACCTGTTTTCCCACAGCTCCTTCAGCATTTGCCATTTTCCTTTTATCATCAGTTTCATCTGAACTTCAGAATTATTTGAGTTTGCCTTTCTTTAATTATTAGTGAGAGCATTTTTCATATAGTTATGCTGTTTGTTCATTTTCAGAGGATCAGTGACATGGGGTGATGTCTTGACTTGACGTGAACTGGATTTAAGTGAGGCAGAGTTGCACGAGGTCATCAGCGTCACTCTCTTTTTCAGAGTCATCAAAGTCCAGTGGCAAGACAAAAGTCAAGATGAGTGGCAATGGCTGGGATGCAATGGATGACAATGTCTGACAAACCTCTAAGCACTTCACAATGCCTGCTTTGGCCATCTTCATGACATTGGAGCAAACTCTTCAAATCTGCCCATTCCAATGGAATCTTCACATGCTTGGGGTAGACAACCCCATAACTCACTAATGGGTTCATGGTTGGTTGGTTACACTCAACCTGGTTCAGCTCATCTGCCTGATTTACTGATGTTATGGTTGCTGTTCATTCTACAGCTTCTTGGAGCCACAGGTGAGAGCTGCATGCCAGCTGGACACCAAAGGTAGATGAGCAGCCCTGAAAAGGGCTCAGAAAGCCCTCATACCGGACATGCTAGTCCTCCTTGAACACTATACTGGCAACATGGTGTACAGCAAAGAGAACTGGAGTCAGTGAGCATGGATAAGTTCAAATATCAGCTCTATCACTCCTTGTGTGGTCTTGGTGAAGACGTTCACCAAGTCACTTAACTTTCCTTGGTGTCAGTTTCCTCATCTATAAAATGAAGGGGTTGGGCTACCTGTTTCTAAAATCTCTTCCAGCCCTAGCCCTATGATCCTGGGAAAGGTCTAGCATTTTTCATTGATGAAAGGGAGACAGGCAGTCCTAGTAGCACAGAGCCCTGAAGGTTTTCTGGCTCACATGAGTAATACAGAAGCTCCCCAATAAAAACAACAACAATAATGATAATAATGATAATAGAGCTAACATTTAGATAGAACTCGAAGTTTTACAAATCAGTATTGATGGTTTGGATTTCTTCATCTGAAAACTGCACACCTGTTCAGATTCTTTGACCATTTGTCAAAAGGGGAATAGCTCATTACTTTTAGAAGTGGGAATCAATTCCCTATTTATCTTGGAAATTACACGTTATTCAAAGAAACCTGCCACAGAAAAAAATTTTCCCTCATTTACCTACTCTTCTTTTAATTTTATTTACACTGGCTTTGTTTGTGCTAAAGTTTTTAAAAAAGTTTTTAGCTGTAACTAAAACCATCCATTTTACGTTCTGCTGTGGTAGATACTGCTACTCCCATTCGAAGCTGAGAGGGGTGAGCCAAGGCAGGACACTAACTCAGATCTTCCTGACTCCAAGGAAAGCACTGCGTGCATTGTACTATCATGGCATTTGGTTGTTTCTCCCTCAGGACTGACCTGGGAGAGTCAGTACATTTCCCAGAAATGTCAAAACAACGGAATAACCTTGATGCAGCCAAAAGGCATTCAGATTTTACACGGCATCCAATTTGCGATTAAAAAGTGGGGGAGCAAATTTTCAAATCTTTATTCCAATGATGATATGAATTCCTGTACAAAATGCAAGTACAACCTGAATAACAACAAAAAAGAATCAAATTTACTTTATACACATTTCAAAGATAATGATGCTTGGGTCCAATATCTTTTATTTTTGAAATAGTATGCAGAATTTCATCCTTCTACACATAGGATTATATGACCACAGATTTATGGTTGGAGGGAATTTAGTGATCAGCTAATTCAACCCCCTCATTTTAGAGATAAGGAAAGCTATATCCAAGAGTGAGGGTGGGAAGATGGTTCACTATTACCTATTCTAAACCCTAAACTCTCCCCACCTTCAAACTTCTTTATCACTGTCAGGGGCAATACCATCCTGCCAATCCCCCAGGCTCACAACCTAAGTGTCATCATCAGCTCTTCATATCCATTCTGTGGCCAAGGTCTGTTGGTTTTACCTTTGCAACATCTCCAGAAGACTCTCCGTTCCCTCTTCTGATAGTGCCACTACTCTCATAAACTCTCAATTGGAATATTGCAGTAACCTGCTGGTGGATCTACCTGCCTCATATCTCTCTCCCCACTCTAATCCAGCTGCCAAAATGATCTCCCTAAAGTAAAGGTCTGACCACGTCAGTCACCACTCCCCCAACTCCATAAACTCCTGTGGTTCCTTTAGTCCACAGGACCAAATACAAAATCTCCTCCTGGCATTCCAGCTCTTCATAAGCACCGCTCGCCACCCTTTTGCATGCTTCTTACACCTTACAACCTGCCACCTACTCTTTAATCTAGTAACAGTGGCCTTCTTTGCTGTCCCAGGCTTTAGGCATTTTCTCTAGCTGTCCTCTGCTCCAGGAATATTCTCTCTCCTATCTCTGCCTGGTGGCTTCCCTGAACTTCTTCAATGCTCAACTACAACCTCATCATCTATAGCAAACCTTTCCTAATCCCTCTTAACTGTCTTGATGAGTTTCTAGCACATTCCTTTGTTTGTACAAGTATGTTGGCTTCTTGTTTCCCCCACTAGATTGAGGGTGAGGACTGCCTTTACCTCCTTTTGTATCCCCAGTGCTTAGCATGGTACTTGGCATAGTGTAGGTACTTAATATATGCTTACTGACTGACTCTAACTCAAAGTAGTCACTGAAGTTTCATTATAAATACATAATTAATTATAAAAATAAGTTGGTGCTATCTGAAATCACAGGTGAGATGACGGTACACACTTATTCAAAGGAACATGCCAAATAGGTCATACACTGAGAGCCAGCTTCTCTCTCTGCTGCTCTCATGTGCATTTTCTCAGTCTGTCATAGTGACATTTCCCTTTTGTATATTTGTATATTCTTCCTTTGGCACTCTGCTGGTATTTAAGGTATACATGGACATTTGTCTATGTCCATATGGTGTATTCACTCACTAAAATGCAAACTCCTTGAAGGTAGGTGTTATTTCTTTTTTTTGTCACTATATTCCCCAGAGATTGGCAAAAAGTAGGTACTTGATAAATACCAGTTGAATTGAATTCGGTTGGAAATGTGGAAATAGAACCATTTACGAGTTTAAAAGTCCTTTCTTTTCCACTGTGGATCTTATAGACTGATGAAACATCTGAGAGGCTGATCAGATCCAGAGCTCAGCTTTTCTGACCTGGATAAAGTGTCTCAGAAAAAGTGCCTGGCAAAATGACTTACTCATTTTAAAGGCTGAAATTTACCAGAAATGCAACTATGGTCAAAACAGAGTGCACAAAAGGCATCTCTTTACTGCATAAGATCTTCAGATCCACCCTGAATCCCCAAAGAAGGGGTCTGTTCTAGGCACTGTAGCACAAATAGACTCAATATCCTGAGGCCTGGCATTTATAGTGAAATTTTTAGAAATGCCCAATCTTATCATTCATCTCCTGTATGCAAAATCTTCAGTGGCCAGCTACTGACTTTAAGTTAAAATACAACATTTTAATAAACTACAATACATTTTTAAAAAATACAGTGTTCTAGAAGGGAATGGGATCAGGTTACTTTTTTTTTTTACCACCATGGCTAGAGGGAGAATTATTAAGCAAACAAGGACAAGGAGATTATAAATAGTAAAAGAGATCATTTTGACTACATAAAATTAAATGGCTTTTACATGGATATCATCAATGCAGGAGAAATAGGACAGTTGAAAAACTATTTGCATATGGAAACAGCTAGATGGTATAGTGGATAGAGTGCTGTGTCAGAAGTCAAGAAAACCTGAGTTACAATCCTGCCTTACTTACTCACTTGCTATGTGACCCTGGGCAAGTAACTTTGCCTCAGTTTCCTTGTCTATAAAATAGGGATAATACCTTCCAGGGTTGTTGTGAGGATCAAATGAGATAATAATTGTAAACTGCTTAGCACAGTCTGCTAGTACATAGAAAGCTCAATATAAATGTTAGAATAAAAATAATAATAGCTATCATAGTATTATATCATCAATAAAAGTCTGATAACCAAACTATACAGGGAATTGAAAAAAATTCATAACACCAAAGTTCATTCCCCAATAGTTAAGTTGTCAAAATATATGAACAAACAGTTTTCAAAACAAAACTTCAGGGTATACATGACCCCCCCCCCACACACACACACTGCTCTAAATCATTAATAGGAAGAAAATAATAGGAAGAAAAGCACATCTTAAAACAACTTCGATATTTCAAAATGGCAAAGATGAAAAGAGTTGAATGCTGAAAGGCTTTGGGAAGGCAGGGACACTGATACATTGGTGGTAGAGCTGTGAAATGATCCAGATACTGTGAATTTCAACTAGGAATTATGCAAAAAGAGTGACATTGATAGAGCAATCACATTTCTTGGAAATATGCCACAAAAAAGTTAAACTTTAAAATTAAAACTGTAACTGGCTCAAAATATAATAACATATTTATTATCTTTCTAGGCAAAATAAAATGAAAATTGAAATAACACTCATCAATTGAGGAATGGTTGAAAAAATTATATGCATCGTATGAATTATTTTAATATAGTACATTAACCTATTTAACTTTCATATTATATATTGCTATTAGTTTGATACATCAACCTACATGTATATAAATTACCTATATGCATGCATATAAACATATGCATGCATATATATATATATATATGTAAAAATGGTATTTTATTAAGCAATAAGAAATGACAGTTATGAGTCAGTCAATAAACAACTGTGCCTACTATGTGCCAGCTGCTGTGTTAAGTACTGGGGATACAAAACAAAAAGCCTAAAGCCAGTCCATGGCATCATGACAATCTCATAAGGGAGACAGATCTGTACAAACAAGCTATGTAAAGGATAAATAGGAAATAATTAAGAGAAAGAAAGCACTAGAATGAAGAGGGGCTGAGGGAGGCTTTTTACAGAAGATGGGATTCAAGGTAGGACTTAAAAAACCCAGGGAAGCTGGTAGGTAGAGATGAGGTATGAGAACCTCCCAGGCCTAGGGGAGAAGCAGAGAAAACACCTGAGGGGAAGAGATGGAGTGGCTTGTTTGTGGAACAACCAGGAGATCAGTGAGTGGCACTGGTGGATGGTAAGGTATAAGAAGACTGGAAAGGGAGGTGGGGGCAAGATTATGAAGGGCTCTGAACAATAAATGGGATTTTGGATTTGATCCTGAAGGTAACAGAACCACTGGAGTTTATTTAGGAGTGAGTGTGTGTGTGTGTGTGCGTGCGTGCGTGTGTGTGTGTGTGGTGTGGTGTGTGTGTGTGTGTGTGTGAGAGAGAGAGAGAGAGAGAGAGAGAGAGAGAGAGAGGAGGGAAGGAGGGAGGGAGAGAGAGAGGAGAGAGAAGGTTGAACTTACACTTCAGGAAAATCACTTGGTGATATAAGGAATTCAGAAAAATGTGGGGAGATGCACATGAACTGATACAGAATGAAGAGGAAAATACATGACTGCAATAGTGTAAATGACCAGATTAAAACAAGGAAGTTGAACTCTGAGTAACTAGGGAAAAAATGAAGATCCAGAGAACAGAAAATGAAAGGGCATCCTTCCTTCCCCACAGCAGAGAAGTAGGGAGTCACAAGTACAGAAAGCTATAAATGATTACACAATGTTTCTACACAAGCTTTATTTATTTTTGCCTATTTTTTTTAACAAGGATTTAAACTGAAGGCTTGGGTGGGAAATGCCCAAGATACAAAGACAAAGGACATAATAGGTAGCATTTATATAGCACTTTACGGTTTGCAAAGTAGAAAAGCCAAGATTCCCACCCCAGGCCACTTTTGATCCTCACAACAACACAATGGAGTAGGTACTATTACTATCCCCGTTTTATAAATGAGGCAACTGAGGCAGGTTCACATAAGTGACTTGCCCAGGGTCACACAGCTAGTAACTGAGCCAGATCTGAACACAAGTCTTCCTGGCTTCTAAGTGTTAACACTATTCAGAGCACCACCTAAGACATCAACAAAACATTTATTTATACATGCAGATACACACATACATATACGCACACATACACACATACACAAAATACTCCCAGTCTGGAGTGTAAATCTTTCCACAATCTTGCCTTCGCTTACATTTCTAATGATTTTACATTCAATCATTCATTCAATCAATCATAAAACATTTATTAATCACCTACTATGTGTCAAGCACTGTGTTAAGTAGGGGGAATATAAAAAGAAGCAAAAGATAGTTCCTGCCTTCAAGAAGCTTACAATCTAATGGGAGATATAACAAGCAAACAGATGAAGAGAAAGCAGGCTATATACCAGACAAACAGGAAATAATTAAAAGAGGAAAGGCAGTAGAATTAAAAGGAATTGGGAAAGGCTTCCATAAAAGATGGGATTTTACTTGGGACTTATTGGAACCCAGGGAAGTCGGTGGATAGAGATGAGGAGGTAAACATTCCAGGCATGGAGGACAGCCAGAGAATATGCCCAGAGAAAAGTGAAGAACAATCAAGAGTCCAGTGATCTAGATTGAAGAGTATGTGGTAGGGGAAAAGGTGTAAGTAGACTGGAAAGGTAGGAGCAGGCTGGTTATGTGGGGCTTTGAAGGCCAAACAGGATTTTGTATTTGATCTTGGTGAAGAAGGGGAGTGACTGGAGACCACTGAGCAGGGGAGCGACACGGTCAGACCTACACATTCAGACTTGTCTTCACTCTTTCCACTGCAGGAAAAACTGCTGCTAGCTGCTCCCTATCTAAGATGCCATAGTAGCTCCTACCTCCAAGTCCCCCACATTTCTACCAGTTAGAGTTCCTATCTCCCTCAAGACACAGAGCAGGTTCTACTACCGGATCCCCCAAATGATGACTGGGCTGTCTTTCTCGCAATTATTTTGTATGGCTTTGTACATTGACCACATGTACTTTTCAGTGTGTACCTTGTGTTGACACCTTTGGTATATATCCCCCAGGAGAATGGAGACTCTGTAAGTGGAAAGACTGCTTCATTTTTGTCTTTTTCTTCCCATTATTTAGCACACTGTCTGCCACATGGCAAATGCTTAATTTTTTTTTTTGAATTGAATTGTACTTTTCCAAGAGTTTTGAAGTTCTAGGGACTCTCAGTTGAATCATGACCATAACAGTGTTGCTTTTAAGTTTTCTTGATTGGTGACTCAAATTCAACTGAGCTTCAGAGAGAGCCCAAGAGACTACACCAGACCAATTTTCTCTTAGACTGACTCCGGGATTTTTTCCAAATATCATCAACTTCTATACCCTATGAACCAAGAAGGAAAAGTGACCTATTCAGGTCACTAGTGATGGCACTAGACCTTATCACTTGTCTTCCATGTTCTGAATGAGTCCAATTACCTTATGTTACTGGACACATTTTGCTCCATATGATTTTTTGGCCACAGCAACCCTCCATGTCTATCTTCTAAGTTCACAGGGATTGAAGTGGTCTTTGAGGTCACTGGGTCCAACTCTCTCACTTTACAGATTAGCAAGCTGAGACCCCCCAGACTTGAAGTGACAAGAAAGTAGAAAAGCCAAGATTCCCACCCTGGGCCACTGAGTCTAATCCCAATGTTCTTTCTATGTTACAACTTTGAAATATTTGTATCAGGTACTTTATCAATTAAGGGAATACCTGCACTTAAGAATAACTACCACAAATCATAGATTCTGGAAGTATCAAAACATTCAATAGTGTCTCACATTTTGTCATCGCTATATAAATGCCCAGCAGTGGTGGAGGTTACACCAAAACTTAAACACTTGCTCTTTCCTTTACTGGCAAAAGAGCTCAGTTTCTAAGTAGTTTTCAAATACTTGGGAATAGTTCTGAGTCTGAGCTGCTTTTAGTCATTGCCTTTCAGTACACACCTGAAATATGAAAGGAAATTTGATATTTTCCATATATATATATATATATATATATATCACTTCCCTCCCATTTCCCCCAGCCCTCTGCCATCTGAATAATAATAACTGGCATTCAGCACAGCAGGTGGATTTCAGAAAAACCTGGAAAGACTTACATGAACTGATGCAAAGTGAAGTGCAGAACCAGGAGAACATTGTACACAGTAACAGCAATATCGTACAATGAACAACTGGGAATGACAGCTCTTCTTAGGAATATAATGATCCAAGACAATTCTAGAGGACTCATGATAGAATATGCTATCTGCATCCAGAGAAAGAATTGATGGAATCTGAATGGAAATTGAAGCATGATATTTTCATTTTATTTTTCTTCATGGTTTTTTTTTCTTTTGGTATGTTTCCTCTTTCACAACATGACTAATATGAAAACATGTTTTACATGATTAACACATATAAGCTATAACAAATTGCTTATTTACCATGTTAGGGATGTTGGAGGTGACTGAGGCAAGGAGAAAATTTGGAACTCAATTAAAATAAATGAATGTTAAAATTTGTCTTTACACGTAATTGGAAAAAATAAAATACTATTTAAAAATAATAACTGATATTTATATAACATTTTGAGTTTGAAAGCACTTTATATGCATCTCATTTCTTCACAACAACTTTCAGGTAAATATATTTTGTTATCTTCATTTTACAAATGAAGAAAATGAAATTCAGAGAGATTTAGTGACTGGCCTATAGTCATGCAGCTAGGATATATCTGAAGCAGGATTTGAACCTTGGACTTCCTGATGCCACACCAGCAGCCTAGCTACTACAACAAGCTGCTTTCTCTACTTTAGGCTATAAGAAACCAAGAGAGCCAACTCAGATACAACTCCATACATATCTCTTTATTGCTCCAACCAGTCACTTGAACTGCACTGTATATGAGAGTTACTCCACATTATTCCAGGTATACTTCCAAACATATAAGATCAACAACAGTGTTACAGATGAGAAAACTGAGTCTCAGAGAAGTTAAGTGACTTCCCCAGGATCAATTAACTGTCTGAGCCGAAATTCAAACTCAGGATTTCCTGACTCCAGTCCAGCACTACATCCACTGGGCCACCTAATTTATTTTATTCATTCTTTGAACAGACTATATCATTTCATTCCAAATCATTCTTCCAGCCTAGCTTTCAGTAAGTCCAAATCTTGGTGTTTTTTTTTTCTTTCCTTCCAATACTCCTAGTAGTCACAGATAGATAAGAAGATATCTGGATATGGCTCAGCAGAAGAAGAGCTACAGAAAAAGCATTAGCAAACCATGGAAGAAAAAAGAACCCAAGCACCACTCCATGTATATTTTTCAGTCTGTGTATGAGACATAAAATAAAGAAAAGTAAACTTGACATTCTCTGTCAGTACAAAGTCCAACTTAAAGAGGGAATTCCTATAGAGCAAGGGTTTCTCAAGTAGGCTCTATGAATGTGTTTTTTGTGTTTCTTTGTTTTTGAGCACTTTAGTAAGTATATTTCAACATTTCCTTTATATTTCTATGTATTTCAGTTAAAAATTTTAAAAAAATTATTCTAAGGAATGGTCCATACAGTTCACCAGACTGTCAATGTATAGTTCTATGTGCAGCTATATAGAAGGAGTCCATGACCCAAAGCCCAAGACCTCACCCTATGAGGTCCTCTAGATACAACAGAGAACCTGCAACAAACCTGAGTCTGTTGCTGATACTGTTACATAAAGCCTCACAGTACTTCATAATATCCTGGAGGAGACCAGCAACCAAAGTGTTTTATCCAACCATTCACAAGGAAAAGAGCAAGTGAATGAAAAATATCTTTTGTCCTGACAATGCCACAGACAACTGTGTAACTTGTACAGGCAATGAAAATCAGAAAGGAGTTGTGTCCAAAATCAAATAGGAGTAGGGGAGTGGACAGAACTACCTATTAGTAATTATGGTGCTTCTTCATGAGCCCCTGAGAATTTCTCCATGAAATAATAGTGGATCTTTTTAATAAAAAAAATTCTAACTGTGTTTTTGCATAGCTGAGAGTCATGGAACATTAAAATCTCAAAGAATTAAAACTGTTTCACTCAGACAGCAATGGAGAGGTTAGTGGTGGGTATGTGCATTCTGCAACAAGTTATGGGCTCTTTTGTCCATATGAAGAAATGGAGGAAAAGATGTTGTCAAAATATATATGTATATATGTATACACACACACACACACACACACACATATATATATATATATATGATGAAGAAATAAGATGGTCAGGTGGTAAGATGAAGAAATAACCAATGGAGGGCCCAAGTTCACATGCAAAGAAAAATGGGAAAATTGCCAGCACATTCATTAGGTAGTGAAATTTTGGTAAGACATAGGCAAGGGTGCATTCTCTATCTTCAATGGGGAGAAAAAGTAGCAAAACTATTGCTGGGGATCCAAAGAAAGACAAAAACAGTTCCTGTTCCCAGAGAGCTCATAGTCACCAGCAACATACAAACAACTATATGCAGGAAAGATATATATAGGACAAACTGGAGATAATCAACAGAGGGAAGGCATTAGAATTAAGACTGAAAAGAATGAAAAGTTGAAAACAAGTTCCTCTTCTTCTTATGCTTTCCCCATTGTTTTAGAATTCAGATATTTATTATGAAACAGGAAATGAAAAGAGGTAAGCCTTTGAGGAGCTACAAGATAGAATACCCTCATCATGGGTCTAGCTCTAGCAATACCTGTGACTGAAGAATGGAGGCCCTCTCGTCAGGGAAAGCTGGCCACTCCTACTGGGGAGAAAGACTTCAAGAACGTACACCAGGAACAACGGCAGCAAAGGATGACCTGTCCAGCAGCTAGATAAATGTGTTAACCCGTGGCCACCAGACAGGGGACAGAGATGGAGCCAGAAGCATCAAGCTGTTACACTAGGAGGTCAGATTCCATCTCCCACCCACCCTGAACTGTTAGGGTATGTATCGTCTAGGTCACTACCTTTACCATCTAATCTAATCATGCCTGATACAATATCCTTCCTATAGAGGCTACTCAGATAGTTGCTGGGTGAAGGGACAGATGAAGAGCTGGCCCACCCTTAGCCGTCTGCCCCACTCCACTCCCAACCATATTATTGGTTACTGAAATTCAGGGAGCTACATGTATCCCTCATGTTCTACAGCAGAATGCTAAATGAATAGTAGATACTGAATAAATATCTATTGAATGAATGGATCCCAAGTCACTATTAAAGATAATAATTAGAAAATATGGAATTCCTTCTCTATTTCAGATTCTCAAGACACATTTGCTAATTATAACGTATATAAAGCTTTAAGATTGACAAGACATCTTTAGGGTTACTTTCTAAATTTCAAGGGAAACAAAGTCAATACAAATATTTGAGGAGTTATCTTCTTCAAAAGATGTTAAAATGCATTCAATGGTAAGGAAATTAAGAGCAGAATTTGTGATTTCACAACTCACCTTGGAATTAGAAAGCTAAGAAGAGTTCACACAGGTCACTCAGTCTATCTAGCCCTCTGTCTCCAGCCAGGATAGCACTTAATCCAGATTTTTGAATGTTTAGGCTATTCATTCCTTTCTTTCCTCAGTCTTACTGAATTCATTATTTCCTAAAAACCCTTTTGAAATGGGTCAGGACAAGAAAAGGCATATTGTTGTTCAGTCATTTTAGTTGTGTTCGACTCTTTGTGACTTTATTTGGGGTTTTGCTGGAAAAGATAATAAAGGGTTTGCTATTTCCTTCTTCAGCTCATTTTACAGATGAGGAAACTGAGGCAATCAGGGTTAAGTAACTTGCCTGTGGTCATAGAGCTAGTAAGTATCTGAGGCCAGATTTGACTTCCTGACTCCAGGCTCAGCATCCTATCCACTGCTCCACAAGCCAGTTATCTGTTGTTTAGTCTTGGGTTCGATTCCAATTCTACATTTCATTTGGTCCAGTTAAGTAGCAAAAAAAAAAAGTTCAATAAGTGACAATTATTATACAGTAATTGCTAGAGGGTGAAGTCTACTGACTCCATAGCTGCCAGATGGTGGAAACATTAATCTTCCCTCCTAAAAGCCAAAGACTTGGGACTGAAATGATCTTCATCTTAAGACAGGCAGAACTTTGTTTTTTGCATTTGTTAATATTTTAATTTTTCAAATGCTTAATCACAGACCGAATGTTCAGGCTGGAAAGAACCTCAGAAATCAGTGAATCCAAGCCTCTCAATTTACAAATGGGGAAACTGAGGACAAAAGCCATCAAGTGTGACTTGTTCAAGGTCCTTCAGCTAGTGAGTAGCAAAGGGGAGCCTAGAGCTTCCTGCCTAGGACACTTTCTATTACAACAAACTCTTCCATCCCACCCCCCTCTACTATTTTTCCCCCTGGGAAGATTAGTGGCTAAATACAAATTCAAATTAAACTGGCAACAGATTTCTTATTCTTCTCTCCCAAAACTATCAATCAAAGCCATCCAAACAGATCACAAATGTAGCTTGCAGACATGGTGGGAAAAGTATCAATTTATTGTGTCTGCAGAAGACATTGAAATAATTTTTAAAGTTTTTTTTAACTACAATTAACATCTTAAATGCTTTTGAGATGAAAACTTTTATCCTTTGAAAATAGGTCCTCACAAAAATATTCAAATATTTTTAGAGCTACAAAAGTGAGCCTTTAAATGAGCTAAACCTATAGGTAGAAATTGTCACGAGTAACCCTAGTCAAAACCACACTGAACAAGTGTGCCAACTTTATTGAGGTATCACATGAAAATAATGAAATTATCTCAGGTCATGATGGGACATTAAAGTAAAATGCCAAATAAATATCTCATGCCTGATCAGCTCAAACTGATGCCTATTCCTTGTGCTTTTTTTCCCCTTTCCTCTAACTTTTTAAGGGGCAAGTCTTTTAACATATTCTTTTGACTTTATTACTTCCTGAAGAGCTACAATGGTTAGGTTAGTGGAGCCACATGTATATCTTGGACAGAAGATTGGAAAGCATCTATTTGGGGAAAATTATCCAAACCTATGGAGGAGAGAAACTCTTCCCCCCACCCAGATCTTAGCAGTTTTAATTTTTTCCATTGTCTTTCCAATTTCAGATTTATCTCTCTCTTAAAGGACCCATCCTTTCACAGGTGAGTTCAGGCCAAAATTTTCCCCTTAACCTGGATGTCACTTGATACTGATCAGCTTATCACAGCATGTTTTCCTAACCAAGGTGACATGAGAATTTAATCTTTTTAACTTTAGACAGGTAGATCTTCCTCCAGATTTAGCCTAGATCTCCTTCTACTACCTACCTATATTCTCACTGGCATTATTCTTATGTAGAGACCTCATGGAGCTTACTGGTGAGTTAAAACAACAGATTAGCCACAAGATGGACTACTGGTGTCCCAAGGTTTTATCTGGGCTTCCTTCTCATAGCAACATCATTTATTCTCCTTCTCTTTACTTCTGAAATGAAGCCATTTATCTGCCCTTCTCAGAATAAAATAATAGGAAAACCTAGTGTGCTTTTTGAATTGATGCATTTCCTGATTCTCCCCCTTCAAAATCAGGAAGGGGTAAAAAGCTTATCCTCTAAGGCTAGAGAAATGAGAAAACCTATACCCTATGTCTGCCCTCTGATTCACTATAGTTGCACTAACTTGAAATGATCCACTGAGAAGCTTTTTTCTAATGACCCTCTTGGTTGTATACGTGTTAGGAAAAATATTCTGAAAGAGAAATAAAGATGTTGCAGCAAGAAAGGACCTTAAAAGAAGGAAGGAAAGTATTTATTAAGCATCTATTACGTGCCAGGTACTGTGCTAAGCTTTTCACAACAACTCTGGGAGGTAGGTGCCCATATTATTGCCATTTTACTGTTGAGGAAATCGAGGCAAATGGGTTAAATGACTTGCTCAGAGTCACATGACTAGAAAGTGTTTTAATGGATTTGAATTCAGGTTTTCTTGAGTCCAGGCCCAATGCTTTATTGCTCTATCTACTGAGTTACCTAGTACCCTAAGATGATAGAATGAGAGCTGAAAGAGATCTGAGAGGTCATCTGTTTCAATCCTTTATATAATTAAACAGATGAGAAAACAGAGGCCCAGGGAGGTAAAGTGATTTGTTTAAAGTTATGTAGACAGTAAGTGGGAGAGCAAGGGTTCAAATCCAGGTCCCTCTGACTCCAAAAGCAATGGACTTCTAGTGAACCACACTGCTCCCCAAATTCTGCTCTAATGACTCATGTGTGGATTAAAAGATCTGGGTTCAAATCCTAGTTTTGCCATATTAAACTGGGCAACCTTGGGCAACTCACTTCAGTGTTCTAGATTTCAATTTCCTCACCTGGAAAATGAGGGGGTTAAGTTAGATTACATCTGAAGTTCCTCATAGCTCTGCACACATCCCACTCTATGATCCTCTTGGCTGCACAGAACATTATTCTGCACCCTCATTTTGAGGATGAACTAATCAGACCAGAATGATTAAGAACTTAATGAATGTCATAAGCTAATGAATGGCACAGTGGGTACAAGAGCCCAGGGCTCTCTGACTTCCAATGACTTCTCTTAAATGGTGCCACCAATCAATAAGAATCCCATTCTAATGGGTCTTGCATTGTGCAGGACTCGTTCGGACATAGGGGAATGAAAGATGAATAAACTCATCTTTGCAACGGATTTACAATTTTATTTAAATGAATAATACTCTAAATAACTCTGGTGATTGCAGGCTGAAGGTAACACAAAGAATATCAATGAAACTAACATTTTGGTTCACCGGATTCGATTCATGTTTTCCCGAAATGAGAACCCTTCCTACTCAGACCTCTATCAGTTCATGTACCAGTAACTATGTTCCAATGAACTCCACACTCTCCCTTTTTGCTCTGCTCTATCTCTGTGGTTTCCTATCAGGGTATGCTTTTAACATCATTTTGAAATTTAAGAAATTCCAGAAAGCTTATTCTCTTCATTCAGCCTTGGGAATTTCTTCAAGCCAGTTTCATCCACTAAAAAATAAAAAGAATTTCCCCTTAAGTCTTATGACAAACATATAATTAAGACTTCTTGGTTCAATGGGTTTCACTTAACACTCTTCTCTCATTTTACTCCTTTTAACAAACCAGACACTAACCTCTCCCTCTTCACTCCCCTTCCCATTTAACTTTTGGCTTTCATTTCTTTTTATCTCCTTTGCTAGAAGTGATTCTTTTTCAGGAATGGGCTGTACAGGATGAGCCACTGAAGTCCCTTCCAACTTGGATCTTCTATGGCTCCAAAACCATTGATCCTTTTCTTATCCATCTTTGTCAGACATAAAGGATAGAAACCTCTGTAAACAACTGTTTTATTACAATCTCATAAACTGAAAGGCTAACTGGGCAAATTCATCCTATACCATGACATTCCAAAAAGGATCATTTTCAAGAAATGTTGAATTAAAACAAGAAAATATACTTTAAGTGGGATTAATCTTAAATGAACAAACCTAATGGTAATTTGTTCTTTTGTCATTAGGATTTTGGTTTCTACCATTTTTTTTAAACCTTGGGCAACTTACTTAAACTTGTTAGGATTTGTTCTATCTATTTCAGTATGCTATTGTGAGGATCAAATAGACTACTGTACTAGAATATATTTTAATGGTCTAAAATATTATAATTATTACTATTATTAAAACCTTACATTTGCATGGTACCTTACAGCTTGAAGTCAAATATGTAAACATATAAATATAAATGCACATACATAGTATATAATATTATACAATGTTACTGTCCAGCTCAAAATCCTTCAGTGATTCTTTATTCTTTATTGGATAAAACACAAAAAACTTGGCCTGGCATTTAAAGTCCACCACCAACTACTCCTAGCCTCCCTTTTCAAACTTATGCCATAGGACTCCCTTTTACCAACTATACTCTACTCATACTGGCTCAGGATTATTCTCAAACTTAACATGTCATCACCATTCACATCCATCTATGCACGCTAACCTCCAAATCTGGAGAGACTATTAGAATCTTTGTCTCACTGCAAAGATCAGCTTGGGCATCATATATCTTTCATGAAGTTTTCTTTAACCACCATCTTACCCCTCCCCAATTCCTTGGGTCTCCCCCCCCCACTACTAGTACTCCCTCATTCCTCAAACTGCCTTTTATTTTTATTCATCTGAGTTTATGTTCTATACCCAAGATTGGTGGTTCTCAATTTTTTTTGGTTTCTCAACTCCTTCATTCATTTAAAAATCACAGAAGATCTCCACCCCCCCCCCAATCCCCAAGGAACTTTTGTTTTTGTTGGTCATAGCCTGCAACATTTACTGTTTTAGAAATGAAAGCATCTTAGTACTGTTATAAAAAGTTTTGACCTCACAGACCTGTTGAAAGGATTTCAGGGACACCTCCCCCCAAGGGCTCCCCATATACCACACCTTGAGAACCTCTATCCCAGAAGACTGTGAGCTCCATGAGGGCAAAGACTGTTTTTACCTTTGTAGACAAAGTAGCTAGTGCAGTGCTCACTGTGAACACAGCAGATGCTAATAAATGTCTGTTGAATTGAGATAGTAAAAAATATGTATGCTAACTCAATATATAAAATTTCATTTTCAAAATTAACAAAACTGGGATTAATACTAGTAAGTTTAAAATGAAACATTCCAATTACACTTGGATGTGTGCATTTTATCTAAGCCAGTCTTTTTTCTCTAGCAAATGGCTCCAATTTCTGTCGTATCATTAGCTGGTTCATTGCGCTATGTGTTCTCTCCCACATTTGACTGTGAGCTCCTGGAGATCAGAGGATGACTTTTGCCTTTCTTTTTATCTTCCAGCAGTTAGCATGGTGTTTGGCACACAGTAGGCATTTAGTAAACGTTTACCCACTGACTGAATACATGTCCTCATTTTGCAAGAATTTATCCACTCACTGCGTTGTACTTTTCCTTCTATAGAACTAGATTTGAGCTTCACTTGCATTTTTCTATCTCATTTCATCATTTTCATTTTTGTCTCTCCAGAACATCTATCCTCCGGCCAAATCCCACTTCTACCTAACTCAGAAGAGCATCATCTTTCAGCCACAGTATATGAAGAACCCTAAGCATTCCTAATGCTTTAGTCTAACTAGCACAATGGTGCCAGAAGCACCACTTACGACAAGATGAATTCCAAGGCCTTACTCTTTCCAGCTTTGCTGTCCTGTACATGAAATCTTTGTGTAGTACTCACTCTTGGAATCTTATTTCTTTAGTCATGAGACAGTGTGAAAGTTGATCTCCCCCTACTAAACCTTAAAAGGAACTTCCATTTCTTTGTACTAACCAACACTCTCAGAATACCACTCTAGGAATATCCCCAATAGGAAGTTAAAGACATTTCTTTAAGCCATATGCAGGGAGACACACATGCATTATTTATTCCTTAGCAATTCAACAGAGAGAATTACCCTACTGTGGAATTTATAAAGCAGGGGGAAATTATGTAACTATCAATGACAGCCTATCTACTCTACTCAGCCCAAAGGCCCTAGGAACTTTTATCCCTTGATCCCTTCTTGCCTACAATTTTAGAGGATGAAGTGACCTTTTTTGTTGCTAAGGCTAACTCCTGTCTCTGTGCCCTTGACCCCATATCTTCCCATCTCCTCCACAACCGTGCTCCATCAATAATTTCCACCCTCTCTAGTCCCACCTGTTTCTCTGTCTGGCACATACCACACATATGTTTCATAAATGCTTACTGAGTGACTGATTCTTTGATTTTCAGTCTCTCATTCTTCACTGGGATCTTCTCCTTTACCTACATGCAATCCCAGGTCTCCCTTTGCATTGGGAAATATAACTAGATGACAATAAGATGCCTACGCGCACCCCTATGGAATAAACTCTACAGCAAATAAAAAAAAAACACTGCTAAAGCAAAGCTTTTGTTCCAAAACAGAAGATCTATATTTTACAAACATGTTTACCCTATTTTAGCTTGAAGGCCATGGAGCAAAAACATGGTCATCTTTACAGAAATGTTCCACTGAGCTTTCATATGAAATAGAGAAGGCTAAGGGCTGCTAAGAACTCCAGGGTCACCACCAGGCACATCCTGGAAGGAGGTTACAATCCACCTCATCAGCATCCGCAGAATCAGCATCAGATTTTAAGGACTCCAGGGCCAAGAGTAGCCCAGCTAGTGTAATGGGATGGAATCCCCAAACCACATGAAGACAAGGTACTGCAGGTAGTTCCACTCACTTCACAAAGGCTCCATTGGGGAACCTTGCTCCTGTGACATTCTATTGTTTCTAACCATGCAAGTATGTTTACCAAAATAAGAAACACTCTGTTAATGAACAGAATGAAAGAAACAATGCTGGGTTTGTTTGAAGATCTCTTATGCAACAGATTACTGTTAATGTAAACATGCCCCAGATATGCCAGGGCTATTTTGACCATTTCCCGGACCGGACAAATAAGGGCATAAATCCCTTGTCAATGAATTTCACAAAATGACAAATAAATGTCACCCCAAATTTCCTGTTGAAAGATTTGCTAGCAACTATTGACATCAAGCTTTATGTATTCCTCTTGAGACTCCTGTGGTTTAGAAATTTGTCAAAACAGGATACTATTTAAATTAAAATTTTACTGATTCAAATTAAGAAAAACCCTGCACTGCTGTTTTTGTAACCAAATTTGTGGGTGGGGGAACTCTGACATTTATTTTTTGGATACCTAATATGGGTATGAGAAGGCCCTATATTTAGCAGTCTAGTTTTTAGGGCCAAAGTATCTAAGCAAGATCACTATCACTTTCTATGAATTACTACACATGGGAAAGCATACCCTTGTAATATTAGACTCAAGGCAATTTTAAGTTAAACAAACAAAAACACCTGCTTATACACGTTAATCAATTTAATATGCAAGGAGGGCAAAAAGAGAGAGGAAGTTCATAAGTGAAACATTATATTATTTGCCTCCTCGAATTTGTTTTCAGAAGACTCATCCAGGACCATTACCATGATATAAAAGTGGAAATTAGGGCAGCTTAATTGGTTACTCAGATTTTGGTGAGGCCTCCATTAATTGCTGGAAGAGAACCAAATTTTGTTAAAGGCATTTCCCCAACCCCACCTAAGATTCTGGACCTATAGAAGGGATGTCAGAAATCATCTTCATTTTACAGATGAGGAAATTGAGCCCCATAAACATTAGATGACTTGCACAACATCACAAGTAATAAGTAGCTGAGCCTGGACTTGGACTCAGGTCTCAGGACTCGGAATTCAGCCCTACTTCCATGATATCAAGCTGCTCCTTAAGGGAAAGGACAAGTTTATTTTTGTCGTAGTATCTCCACAATATACTGGCACTTTAAACATTTTTGTTTAATTCTCAGGACAAATTCAAGATGATTCCATTAATGTGAATACTGAGGAGGTCAATGGGGGATATCTAGACTGATCCTTTGATTTCCCCCAGACTAAGCCTTCCGAGGGCAACTATTCTGACCCAGCGTCTGGAAAAGCAGCCTAAGGGTCAAGAAGGAAGACGTGGACTCCAGCTCTAACTGTTGGGTTAGGCAAGCTTTATAGCTGTGGGCAAGTCATTAAACCTCACACTGCCTCCAGGCAACTCGCTAAGACCGTAACTTGTCCAGTCCTTATACACTGGCTTTGCTATAGCAAACTTCCCCATAGGCTTCTAGTCCACTAGAAGCACAAATCTAGATGAAAAAACCAACCTGGTTCAGATTCTGCTCTGCTGTGTTTGGTTCTCCTTTGGGGTTAAACTCTGCACTTGTGAATCCAATATTCTGTGGTGTTCTTGGTCTTTTCCATGATCAAGATTTGAGTTTTCTGCCTTTCTTTTGTCAATTAAGCTCTAAGCTCCTCGAAGTCAAGTTGGTTTTTGCCTTTCTTTGTACCCCCAGCAGTTAGCACAGTGCTTGGCAAACAGCAAGGGCTTAATGAATGCTTGTAAATTTGATTCTAAGAACGTATGTGATGTTGGAGAGATATGTCAGTATTTTTGTACAGTGCCTGGCAAATAGCAAGTGCTTAATAAATGATCGTAGATTTGACTCTAAGAATGTGTGTGATGTTGATACTATCCCCATCTGGCATCATGCTTCCCTCAGCCTTGCCTTGTCTCTTCCTAAGTAACAACTCAAAAATCAGACCTTCTGTAGAACTCCCCTTTAAGCACCCTGTCCCTCCTTCTATCAACTTGCTGACATTAATGTCCTGTTCTTAGCAAAACAAGTGTTTTGGCTGGGGTCATGTTTGTGTAAGCCACATGTTAGAAGACATCACATTTTCCTGATATTATAAATAAAATAAACAATGTGATAAATACAGAAGTGAGAGAAAGGACTTTCTGCAGGTGCTAGCAATCAACCAGTGATGGAAAAAAAAATAGTACAGAGGCAATGAAGGTTAGCAAAGCCTAAATCACTCCCCCACTTGCCCTAAGAGAATTGGGGGAAAGCTTACTGTTGTTACATTGATTGCCACCCATTTTTAATACTATACCCCATCCCCCCAAAAGATATTATTGAGCAAGAGAAATAAAAGATTACAATATGAAGAGAAGCTTTCCTATTTATTTGTGGAAATTTAACTGTAAAGTCAACATACTTAAAAAAAATATGTCACTTCCCCTTTAGAGATGAAATACTGGGTTTGGGGAAGGAAGGGAGAGGGTGAAGAAGGAGGGGGCAGGGGGAGGGAGAGAGGGAGAGAGGGAGGGAGAGAGAGAGAGAGAGAGAGACAGAGAGAGAGAGAGAGAGAGAGAGAGAGACAGAGAGACAGAGAGACAGAGAGAGAGAGAGAGAGAGAGAGAGAGATGGAAAAAGGGAAGGAGGGAGGGGGAGGGAGAGAGAGAGATTTCTTCTTTCAGTAGCTAAAGCTAACTGAACTATCACAGATGAAGTCAGTTTCCCCACAGTAAAACAAATTATGCCCACTTGTGGAAATAGGTTTTATTTTGTTTTATAACATCTCCCACATCTGACATGTCAAAGACTCAAGGACAGGAAGCTGTCTCTCCTAAATGCAAACGTCCTGGAAATATGTATCGAAATTGGGCCAGGTAAAATTCTTAAAATGGTCACATAAACTCACAAGGTTTGCCTATTTAAGTGTGAGGGGGTTGCCAAACACAGAGAAAGGCATTGAAATATAGAAGGATAGGTCAACTAATGTGTCTGTGAAATGTGTACTGATCAGCCAAGCCAGGGCTAGAAACCTACTAAACTGACTTAAAGTCAGTTGACGCGTTCCCTTTGGAAACTTTGAGCCTAAAACCATGGCCTACCTATGGGCCATTTGGAATCTGAATGTACTGAAATCCGTCACATTCCAGTCTTAAAAAGAATGAGAAGTTGAGGCATTCCATCTGATTCTCACCTTTGTATTTCCAATAAGGGGCTGCCATAGCAGATACAGAGATGTCACTGGGGTCAGGAGCACCTGAGTTTAAGTTAGACCTCTGAGGATTTCTGCCTTGTGACTCTGGACAAGCCATTTCATCTCTCAGTGCCACTAGACAGTTGAGAGGACAAACTTCAGAGCACGTGCTATTTCCCTTAGTAGAGGTAATCACCTCATTTGGGACTTCTGATTCCAAAGACCACAGGTCTAGCGAGGGAAATAATCCTAAACAATTGTTATTTGTTTCATAGGACTTCCATAAGAGAAACTTAAATACTAACAATGCCTTCCCACTCTTTACTAACCAATAAGAAAGTATGGCATTTGGATGTAGTGCGTCCCTGCTGCTAGAGAGGAGAAGGTAGATTCACTGGTTGAATTCAGGAGTTCTGAGAGGCAGTAAAAGCTGATTCGGAGTCTGTACCTGGTCTAGCATCAATATGGTGAGCCCCAAAGAGTGGAGGATCGTTAGTCTGCCTATGGAAGGTTATGCTGGCCCAGGTGGGAAAAATGGAGGATCAAAACTCCACGCTGATCACCATGTTGGGATGAGAGGGTGTAAGTGGGTTAGAGAGACTAGGGTACAATAACAGTAGCAAAGAAAACAATGAACCAAAACAAAAATAACAAGAACAAGGTTCTGGATTCTAATTCAAGCTCTACTATTGGCTACATGTTCGAGTTGAGATTAGTTTTATTAAAATAAATCAGAGGGGGACCTAGGGTGATCAGAAACTTACTTCTGAAGAAGTAGTATGAAATAAAGTAATTTACTGAGAAAGAAAACAAGTTTGAGGAATCCCTTCCCCCAGGAAAACCAACAGGAAAAGAATGAGCCAGTTGGCTGCCATCATGAGTATAGGATGGAACCATATGGGGCAATGTGTTGATGGTCAGTGAAAACAAGGCAGGAATCCTAAAACAAAACAAAAAACAGGCCATGCTCTGGGGCTGGTTCAAACCTTTGGTGGGAAGAGATTTTCATGGGAAATTATTTTCTTTTTTTTCCCCCCAAATAGTAAAACATTCTCTTGAAAAATTTGTTTTGATTTTATGTATGTTCTAAATAAAAACAACCAAAGTATCAAAGGACACAATTGTTTATTTTTGGTTTTCTTGGTTTTGCCCAGTTTGTTTGTTTCTAAATGCAATCTCTTTTCTTTTCTCCCTCCTCCCCCTTCATCCCTTCAAAGTCAATACATTTTTTTTTCTGGTCTAAAGGAAAAACTGAAGCCCTCCAAGAATTGGGCCAATGTGTTTCTCAAGAGGTAAAAAGAGATACAACCCTCTGGGCTAAATGAAGCCAAGGAACTGAACTAGGAAGACACATTGTGGCAACAGATAACTTCAGGAAAGTACAGAGGAGATACATGAAGAAGCCACATTAAAAGGCCACCCTTCAATTACTCATTATTATAATGCATGTATTAGCCATCACATGCCAGGAAACAAAGAGCGTTTATGTAAAACAAAACTACTTTTTAAAATTTTTAAAGATTTTTATTTAAAATTTTGAGTTCTAAATTCTAATCCTTCCTCCCTACCTGCCCTTCCTACCTGCCTACCATTCCTGAGATGGCAAGCAATCAGATAAAGGTTATACATATGGAATTATGTATATCATTTCCATATTAGTCATTTTGTACAAGACTAGAAAACAATGAAAGAAAGAAATGAAAAATAGCATGCTTCAGTCTGTTTTCAAACAGTATCAGTTCTTTCTCTGGAGGTGGATAGTACGCTTCGTCATTAGTGCTTTGGGATTGTCTTGGGTCACTGAATTGCTGATAATAGCTAATTCATTCACAATTCATCATAAAATATTTGCTGTTAGTGTGCACAATGTTCTCCTGGTTCTGCTCACTTCACTATGCATCAGTTCATCTAGGTCTTTCCAGGTTTTTCTGAAATCATCCTGCTTATCATTATTTATAGTATGATAACATTCCATTACAATCATATACCACAGCTTGTTTAGCCATTCCCCAGTTGATGAGTATCTCTTTGATTTCCATTCTTAGCCACCACAAAAAAGAGCAGCTGTAAATATTTTTGCAAAAATAGGTCCTTTCCCCTTTTTTAGATGTCTTTGGGATAAAGACCTAATAGTGTCACTTGATCAAAGGATATGCATTGTTTTGTAGCCTTTTGGGCATAGCAAAACAAAACTTTTCATACTTCCATTTTAAAGATTAGTGCAGATGGCACGGGCCAGGAATTCTGGGATTCAAATTGGGCTTCAGAAACTTCCTATGCAGCCCTGGGTAAGTCATTTAACTCCTTTCAATCTCGTTTTCCTGTAATATAGGGATGACAATAGTACCTACCTTGCCAGGTTGCTGTGGGCATCAAGTAGGATAACACACAGAAATCACTTTGTATATTTCAAAGCAGTATATAGATGCTATTGTAGTTTTTGTTGTTGTACAGACAGAGCTGGAAGGGATATCAGAGGCACTGTAAGAAAAACTTCTTATTTTACAGGTAAGGAAACTGAGGATCCAGGAGGTGAAGGGACCTGGCCAAGGTCACACAGGTAGATCTATGCTTAATCCTTGTGTCTATACCACAGCTGCTGTAAATTTTTAACAACAATTTTAGGATCATACTACATTCATGATAAAACAGCAAAGTTGTCAAGGTCTGTCTGGTGTTTTCTCATGTTTCTTTTGTCATCTCTGTCTCTTATCTCTTTCTCTCTCTAATTCCTACCATGTCATCCCCACTCCAAGACTCTACTTTTTGTCCCATTCTTCTTTCTATCTCAAAGTGCCTTGCTCTCAAGTATTTCAGACAGGTAGGACTATGAATGAATCCCAATATAAGTGGAGGCTGCTAGGTGATCCTGGGGATAGAACATTGGACCAAGAATTAGGAAGACATGTATAAAAATCCTTCCTCAGATATTTACTAGTTGTGTGGCCCTGGACAAGTCACTTTATATTTCTCAACTTCAGTTTCCTCCTCTATAGTATGGGGATGATAATAGGACCTATCTCACAGGTCACTGTGAGGGTCAAATAATATAATATCTATAAAGAACTTCACAAACTTTAAGTGGCTATACAAAGGTTATTATTGTCTTACTACTACTATCATGATTATTATTAGTGGAGGAGAAAACCCCTTTATGATAGCACTTGTGAAAATGACCTAAGTAGACTGCAAGCTCAATATCAATCAGACAGTGGGATGAAAAGAAACATGAACAGAAGCCACCCCAGGGTATCAGAATGGGGGAGCTCATTGTCTCACCATACTCTGCTCGAAGACCCACATCTGGACTGTGGCAGGCAGTGCGGAGCATCACATTTTAGGAAGGATGTTGATAAACTGGCATACATTCCAAAGGACAACCAGAAAGATGAGGGCATTAGAAAGCATGGTATTTGAGATTCTTTGAAAGAATTGAGAGCATTTAGCCTGGAGAAGGGAATTATTATGGGGTAGGGGAAGATGATGGTTGTCTTCAAATATTTTAAGGGATAGTGCATGGGAGAGATTAGACTCCCCCCACCGTTGGCTCAAGAGGGCTTGGAACAATGGGTGGGAGTGGAGTTACAGATAAATGCATTTTGACTAAATATAAGGAAAAAAGGTCTCAACAATTAGAACTACATAAAAGTAGCCTGGGCTACCTTAAGAGTGAATGAGCTTCTTGTCACTTAAAGTCTTTGATCCAAGACTGGATGCCCACTTGTTAGAGAAATCTGAGACAGAATTCATGGTCCAGGCCTGGATTTGACTTAGTGACCTCTGAGCTACCTTTCAGCTCTAAGAAGGGATGATTATAAGGTACTGCCCCTCCTAGGACATTTGCATTTCAATAGATGAATCTTAGAGACTGAAACATCTTAGTGAGATCACAGCTTGAAGACTGCTAAGGGATGACAGAAATGATTAGCCAAAACTGAAGACATTGTGACTTCCTGGAGGTCACAGTGTAGTAAATGAAAAGGCCAGGATTCACACCCAGGTCTTTTGACTCCACAAAACCTTCTAAATTTATTGAGATAAAGAAGCAAAGTAAGGAAGCCTTCATCAAGGAACTACAGCTCTATGACAGACAAGCCCAGTAGTATTTTTGGATATTGGGGGACATTTTAGGACCACAAATTTCCTTCACCCCCCAAAGCATAGAAGTAGCTCTCTACATCCTCCCTACTCTTGCCACTAAAGTTATTCTCTTCCAGAGTCCCAAGGTTTTTGCCCTATTCAGAGAAAAATGTGTTGTGTATAGCTATAATAGAGTGTATTTTGGAAATGCTCATTTTTAAGCAGATCCTCTTCTAAGGTACTGCTAACTGCCTGTACTTGTTAACATCCCAGAGAAGCTTTGTTGATAATAATTTTCTGTCCTCTCACGAGCTTAGAACGAAAAGTTCTTGAGGTGGGTAGCTATGGCTATGTCTTTGTTATAATCAGTCAAAGAATTAGAAAAAAAACACATTTATTAAGCCACTGTGTCAATTGCTGTGAATAAAAAATGTAAAATACTTGCCCTAAAGGATGATCCATTCCATAATGGAAATCAATTCCCTATGGTACCCAATAAAAAGATCAGGCACTCTCAGAGCCGAGTTGGGACCATGCCATCAAATGACTGCCCAGCTTGATCAGTCTTTCTTGCTGCTAGGGTGTTCTCTCTAAGATTACTTTCCATTTACTCTCTCTCTGTCTCTCTTGTCTCTCTCTCTACACACACACACACACACACACACATACGTGTGTGTGTGTGTGTGTGTGTGTGTGTGTGTCTTGCATGTATACTGTTGCTTGCATATTGTCTCATTCATTAGAATGTGAGCTCTATGAGGCCAGGAACTATGTTTTTGTCTTTTTTTGTTTCTCCATCACTTAGCACAGTACCTGGCATATAGTAAGTATTTAATAATGTTTGTTAACTGACTGCCAAAATAATCCTTTTAGCTCTGGCTTCCATTGTGATTTGGTGAGGGAAGGGAAAGCCCCAGATTCATAAGGGCTCCAGGTTTTTTGTTTTAAGGTGAACTAATGAAAGCCCAATTGATTCTCTTATGAAAATAAGTTTCATACAGACCTAAATTTGTCAAAATTCTGCCCTGCACAAGGGTTTTTGCAAAAATGTTAATTATGCCTTTGATCTGCAGTTACGTTATCTTCAATTAAGCATTAATATATTGTGCATGGAATGACACAGTGTTATACAAATGGAAAGACTCCTAGAATCCAGCCCCTGATGCCAGTATTCTAAAGAAATCTGTGTAGGCAGTGAAATATTTATTTTCAAATTCATCTGTGTATATTTTCAAAATTGCTGCTCTTTAAATTTTCTTTGAAATATCTGACCTGCTGTTCATAAGTCATAAAATATAATCTCCCTTTTGTAGAACTCCAATTGGTAAATTATGTTTTTAAAAAAAAATCAGATTGGCCACTTGCTGTTAGATGGTGGGTATTAAGGCCTAACACAGCCATTAGAACCTTAAAGTAAAATTGTCCCAAGATGCCCTACAGACCAGCTCATCAACCATGTTGAATTACTATAGCTGTGACTTCACCAATTAACACTCTTAAAATTCTAAATAGTAGTAATGGTAAGAGGCTTCTTTTTCTTTCTTTTTTTAAAATTTTCTTTTAAAGAAACACGACAAGTTAATGTGGTTAGGAGAAGCTTGGTAGCAATGACAGAGACTGAAACAAGAATCCAGATTTCTTTTCCTGGCTCTCTGTAAGTAATTTCACTTTTCCATTTCTCCGTTTCCCTCTTTGCAAAATGAGCAGAGCAGTGTCTGTTTATAAAGCACTTTGACACTGGCAACCGAAAGGTGCTGGATAAATGCAGACTCCAAATTTGAAATAACATGATTTAAGTTCCTGAATGAGGTATGCTCCTCAAACTCCTGGAAACCAGGTGTAACACCAAGAGACAAGCCAACTTCAACACTTATCTGAAAGTTATCCAAACTACTTGGTTTGGGAATCAGGCTAGAGATCTTGTGAGACTTACAGTATTTCCTGATTTGGGCTGGTCTGGAAATACCGTAAAAATGGGTACTGTGGTATTTTGGTCTACCCCAAACCAGAAGTGCAGAGGTACGCAGAGAGAAAAAATTTAGCTGCATGCTTTCAATCCCACAATTTGATCCGAAAATAGATACCAACTCTATTACCCAACATAAACCTCATCATCTGTACTTTTTAAGGGCGTTGAACACACTGGGTGCCTAATAGATGTTTGGTGAATTGAGGAATGTATTTACAAGAAACTTGAGTTTAGCAGAATGTTAAAAATGTTACTCAATACACACTTGCTGGAGGCATTGAGCCTTGCAATGGTACAGTATAGATAGAGTGGTCCTAAGATAAGCAGCCATAATACTAAAACAGATTCTATTCAACATATATTAATTAAAGAGCTAGAGGGTACGTGTGAGGCACCATGATATAACGAGGATAAGAACACAAAATGAAACAGTTCTTGCCCTTCAGGAACTTGCTTTCTAGTGACATGTGATTTGCCTTGGGTTATTATTTCACATGATTCTAGAACAGATTTTGGTGAATGGAAAATAGTCTATCTCTTGCACCCTCAGAAGTGGGGAGAGGTGTGGTGATAAGGAGAGAGGAATTAATGGAATCCTAGGACCAAAGCTTCAGTTTGATTTAAGAACTGGAGAGAACTTTTGAGAACACCTCGTCCAAGATCCTCATTTTACAAATGAGAAAAATGAAACCCTGAGAAGTCAGGACTTCTTTGTTAAAGGTAACAAAGCTTGTTCGTTCTTGACTCTCCCTGACCCCATGGACTGTAGCACTCCAAGTGATTTTCTTGGCAAAGATACTGGAGTGCTTTGCCACATCTTCTTCCAGTGGATTAAGGAAAACAGAGGTTAAGTGACTTGCCCAGGGTCACACATCTAGTGAGGTGCAAATCTGAGGTCACATTTGAACTCAGGTCTTCCTGACTCCATTCCCCGTGCTCTATCCACTGAGCCATCTAGCAATCTGTTAGCCGCCTAGATTCAAATTTAGCTGCTTACAGTTAAAACAAAAACAAATGTGTTTAGAGCTATAACTTGCTTATCTGGCTTTAAGAAATTCATTCTGCCTAAGGGGTCTCAGTTTCCTCATTTGAAAAATGAAGAGGTTAGGCCAGTCAATTTCTGAGACCCCTTCTAGCTGTAACATGTGGGATTCTATAAAATGGTGTCCCACAAGCTTAAGGATACCCAGTATGTACCACAGCTCCCAAATTGTAAAATCTCTGGATACAAATGTGTGTTGAAGCTAAGAATTAATATATCAAATCTATTTAATGCTGTTTAAAAAAAAAAAGGATCAACATGGATCCCCAGCTGGAAGGGCCCTCCAAGGCTGTCTGATCAAACCTTCTCATCTTTGCTAAGGAAAATGAAGCCCAAAGAGGTCACCTGAGTGGCCAAAGACTGCCCAAGCAGTTAAATGACCAACTGGCCATTCAAACCTGGTCTCCCCAATTCCAAAGCCAATGTTCCTCTCACAGCACTACCAGCCCTATCACACCCAGCTAATGAAAAAGATTTTAAATAGTTGTTCAAGTCAAGTCCACCCTCTCCACCCCACCCCCTTTGCTTTATTATAGGCTCCAACCGCAGAATTCACCAGCCAGGTAAATCACGATAAATGCCCAGTACATATTAGTATGTAGAAAATGAGACAATTGTCAAGGAAGGTCAATTTCAGTACCTAACATCCTTGACAGTGTTCCTTTAAATGTCATCAATCAGGGTGCTCTACTGGCATGACTTATAGTGCAGCTTTGTAAATTACAGCACACTAGCACATGACATGATCCAGTGTGCTGTAACATTGCTTTAGTGATGTAACATGATAAAAGAGATTTCTCAGCTTGGCTATCTGTAGCACAGAGCCTGACAATATCCAGGAGATTCTCCTTTTCAGAGTGGTACCCCTGGCTATTTAAAATGATTTCACACAGCCTTGGACATCCCTGAAGAGAGCTTTATCTTGCCTAAGGATGTTTGGCATTAGGTGGCTTCTTTTAAAGTACAAATTTTAAACTTTTTTCAACTAGACAGACTAAATCCAGGATGTAGATTTTCCAATTAGGCTCCATTAAACATCTGTTGGTAGACTGCATTTAACATTAGTTATTTGAGCAAAGCACAATTTGATTAGGCTGTCTGAAACAGAGCCAAAGTCTGCAAAATAATAGCTCAATTAAATTTTGTTTTGCTTTCATTTGTCTTATACTTTCCTGAGTGTGATACAGTTGCATATAATCAAGTAAACCAATCCTTTTCAAAAGGAGAGATTTAGGTATTTTTTTCCCATCTTCACTCAAAGTTTATTTAATAATCTATTCCATCTTTGCTATGCTTCACTGAACTTCATCTTGACACAAAATAAATTTCTTTATTTTGCCTGCAGTCTACTTTAATATTCTATACTTACAACAAATTAAAGTTTTATGTGCCATTAATATTATACCTTAAACAGATTAGCAAATTTAAAAAGGCAGGTGCCCAGCATCATGAAATTCGGCAATCATATTGGGATTGAGTAGATATTTTCACCTCATGCTTGATATGATTCTTTTCACAAACCTGATGAAAGACACTGGCAAGACTGTCATCTACCACGGGACTTCGGCATTTTGCTGGCTTCTAATCTGCCAATGCTGCGTCTATTACCTTGGAACTACAATAGCTCCTCCAGGGAGCTATGCACATGAGGTTAACAGCTATTCCTGCTCCTGGGGGCTTCTCATTCAAATAAGCAGGACCAACAACTTTGGGGGGAGGGAGATTATTAGAGAAAAGCACAATTCCAGTACTTCTGATTAGGGAATCATTTCCCAGTTGTTACAGTTATAAAGAATTAACAAGTATAAAGTTCTGAGAAGGCAAAATGAAAACAGGAGAGTTAAGAACAGACTTGCTGGCTAGTGTGAAGTTTGTTTATATATAAAATAGCAAACTTCAATCTTTCAAGTATACGTTATTTTCCCTGTGTGAATGTTCCCTCCACCACTGTAGACTGCACCTCTCCTCTAAGCCCCTCTCTTAAAAAAGAAAAAGATTACTTTTTATTTGCCTGATATCAATCAATCATTAAGCATTCATCAAGCACCTATGTGCTAGGGACCTTTTGGTCCAAAGAATACAAAATACTCCCTTCTCTCAATGAACTTACATTCTATAAGGGGAGACTCCATCTATTTATCTGTCTACCTGTCCATCTATGTGTATATGTGTATGTATGTGTGTGTGTGTGTATGTGTACACACATATATATGTACATGTATAAATCAATATATAGGTAGATAGATACATCTATATTTATATTTATATACATATATGTATATATGTTTGTGTATATAAAAATACAAATATACATACTTAGCATTTAATAAATGTGTATTGACTGTCAAAGAATTAAAGTTGGCCTACATTTATTAAGTCTTTAACATGTTCTAAGCACATGCTAGGTAATGGGAATAAAGAGCCAAAAATAAAACAATCCTTATCTTCAAGGGCCACTGAAGAGTTACAACATGTAGCCAAATCAGCTGGCATGGTGGATACAGTGCTGATCCGGGAGTCAGGAAAACCAGGGTTCAAATCTTACTTCGGATATTTATGAGCCATGTGACCATGGGCAAGTCACTCAACCTGTCTACAAGGGAGTTGGTTTCAAATGCCTCTTTCAGTTCTAAATCTAAGATCCTACAATATACACAGATAAGTAAACATAAATATTTATTTGATTAACCCCCTCCCACCAATTGTAATGATTCCTCATACCCAAATTTCCCTTCTGTGGATTATGCACACTATTATCTCTATATATGCATTTAAGTATACATGCATTTACATATAGAGTATATGCGAAGTAATCTGAGAGGGGAAGGCACTAGCAGTAGGTTTCCTCTAGAAGGTAGGGTTTGATCTTGAAGGAAGCCAAAGATGCCATGAGGCAAAAGTGAGGGAGGCAGTTCATCCCTGGCATGGAGAATAGCCGGTGTGAAGACCCAGAGACAAGAGATGGCGCATTCTGTTTGAGGAACTGCAAGTAGTTCTGTGCAGCTGACTTATACGATATTTGGGGGTGAGTAAAGTCAGGGATACAAAGGTAGGAAGGAATCAGATTTTAAGAACTTTAAATGCCAAAGGGAAGAATTTTTATTTGATCCGACGAAGTATTAGGGAGCCACTGGAACTCAATGAGGAGAAGAGGGCTGGTGACGCAGTGAGATTTTATGCTTCAGAAAAACATTGGGCCACTGGTCAGACTTGAGTGAAGGTCAAGAAGTAAGACAGTCATCAAAGGTAATACTACAACTACTAGGAGCATGGAAATGGAATACAAAAGATATGCCCCAATACAGAGCTGAATCTAGAATTTTACAGGTTATTGATAACAAATAGATTAAAGCACCCTTTAATTTGAATAATTTTTTTGATTCAATAATCACTAAGTTTTACCATAATCCGGCTAGACTCATTTGGCAACAGCTTCTTCTGTCGTGAGTAGAGATGAAATATTCAAAAGCATGCTATTTCTCATCCTGAAAGAGCAGAGATCTAGACTAAATGCATTTTTTTCATTCTCCTCTAAGGATCACGAGAAAATTACCAAGTGATACATGATTCTACATAATGTTTCATTAGCAAGTAGCTATGAGCATATTTATCAGTCTTCATAGATAAAAATTATTTTGGAGGATCTCAAACTGTGGTCTACAGATCAATAGTGGTTCACTAGCAGTCTGCAAAGTGGCTTCTGGTAGCATTAAGATGACCTCTGAACTATTATTTCTAGACTAAATAACTCACTTATAACATGTTAATACCTTCAAAAGGTCTATGATTTCATCCATGCCACTCCGTTCTCCATTAAGAGAGATCATAACCTGGTGTGCTGGAAAGTACCAGATCTGGAATCAGAGACCTAGATTTAAATCCTGCCTTTGCCACTTAATATCTATGTAACTTTGAGGAAATAACTTCCCCTCTCCGGGTCCCAGGTTCCTTATCAGTAAAATGAGGGGTCAGGACTTACAGATAATCTTTTATATCTCTCACAGCTCTAGATCTAGAATTCAATGAGCCCAGCATATAATCATCACATAATCATAAGGACGAAAAAGTGAGAACTGATCTCATAGGCCAACTAGTCCAATCATACCTGACCAAGGGTCTGTATTACAATATCGCTGACACATGGACATTTGGCTTCTGCCTGAAAAACTCTAGTGAGGTCTCTGGTGGGAAGGCCTTCCAAGGCAGCATGTTCTACTTTTGGATAACTAATGATTAGAAAGGTCTTCCTTATATCAAATTTAATTTGGTTCTCTGTAACTCCTACCCATTGGCAGTCGGTCAAGTCAACAAGCATTTATTAAACACGTACTATGTTTCATGCACTGAGCTAAGCAATAGGGATACAAAGAAAGGTTGAAGATTCCTCCCTGTCCTTGAGGAGCTCTCACTCTGCCAGAAGATATAATAAATAAATAACTGTATAGACACAAAACAAGGAAGAGTGGATGGAAGGAATCTCGGAGCGGAGGTAACAGAAGGGAGTGGGATCAGAATAGGTGTCTTGTAAAAGGTAGGATTTCACCTCAGTCTTGAAGGAAGCCAAGAGGTGGAGACAAGAATGCTGTTCAAAATGCAGCATTCTTGTATCAAACCTCAGAGAACAGAAGGCATAACATTAAATCATAATTTAATGGGGGGCATTTACTTCCGTAAGAAGATTGAGATAATATAGTGCAGGTACTTTGCTTTCTGAAGATCCAGCTTACCATGGAGAGACAGAGCTAGGGGAACACAGATGAAGGATTTAGACTTGATGTGACTGGAAATACTGAACTGTTGGAAGCTACTAAGCACCAATGTAATATGTTGAAAACAATGTTTAAGCAAGATTCGTGTGTTACCAAAACAAACAAAAACAAAAATTGGTATGCCGGGAAAAAGAAAACTCTGTAATCCGGGAGTATGGCTAAGACATTTTTTGGGAAAGAAAGAGAGAGAGAGAGAGAAACAAATCAATGGATGACCAATATTAGGATGGCAACAGAGAAGAAAGAATGGAGATGAGTGCCATTTACAAAAACAAATTTTATTGCTATATTTGAAATCACTTAAACTTTCCCCTGTATCTCTCTCTTCAGGAGAACTTCCAGAATTGGAGGTTGGGAAGGAAGGGAAATAAGCAATGGAAAGTGAAATGTAGAGACACTAGGCCAGTGTCACAGAACCTAACGGAGAAGGGAGTTGCAAGGAGGAGGCAGTTCACACTATTCAAACACCAGAAAGGTCAGTGAGTTGATGATGGTGAAAACTTTTAGGAGAGGCATTTCAGAAGAGTAGTTGGGATGGAAGCCAGATTCCAGGGGGATGAGTAAAGAGAGATGGGAAAAAATGAATGGTCACATATCATTCACTTAAAAAGGTAAGAAAGAGGATGGTAGCTAGAGATGACAGCAAGATCAAATAAGACTTTTAAAGCATCCATCTTCAATCTATATTAACTATGTATACAAGCACATATTGGATTCTGCCTCCTTGAACACTTACCAAAAAAGCATAAACAGAAAGTTGTCCAAATGGATAAGAGCTGGCACATTTTATCCTATTGTGTATTGGAAGTTTTAAATCCTGCTACTTAAGTAGTTAAAACTGCTGTGGCCAGAAAAAAAATGTGAAGAGGAGATACGGCAGCAAGACTAGAATTCTTCAAAATGACTGGTAGTCAGCCTCTGTAATTTAGCAGGCAATCATTTAAAACTCAGAAATCCATAATGGCAAGACTGATAAAGTCCACCCATGTTCCAAAGGGGATAGGTTTGCTTTAAAAATTTAGAGAGCTCCTAAATATGACAACCATCTGATGTATTAAAATTATTCACAACCAAAAACAGACCGTCTGGAAATAGCTGGGATGACTTCATTTAGACAGAATTACCCAAATCTGTTTCTAATATACACAGTACACATAATAAATTTTTACAATATGACAAGGAAAACAAACTGAATAAAGGTTCCTGATCTTTTGTTACACAAGCATAGTATATCCATGCTATGTTTATAATAGTTTGCCCATGATATCACAGCTCAGTAACAAAAGCCTGAGAAACACAAAAACAGTTACTAGGTATGACATCAGCTCACAACTACCGTAATTACAATGATACACATATTTCCCCCCAAAGTATACTTTTTCCAGACTGCTTCTCAGTTTCAATGGGAGTCTTTAGACAATTATTCTCAGAGTTGTCTGCTGCATTTGAATAATACCCTTCTTTTCTCTCCTTCTCAGGAGTCATTTCACTTTATAAAATGTATATTTCAATTACAAGTGGTATTTTTCAAAGGTAGTCATAAACACATGTCCAAATTAGGAAAGACAATGGTCTAGTTTGTGGGTTGGGGTAAAGAAACGGCTATCAGACATCCTAAGTTCAAAATGATGTGCTACTTTTGATCTCTTTGGTCAGATGTGTATCTATGTCCCTCAGTTTCTCACCTTAAAATGAAAATATTATTTGTCCCATAGTAGTTCAGTATTTTTATTTTTGCCAAAACCAGCAACGGACATGGAAAATATCCTTATATTTTCCTCCTATTTCTTTCCTTCCTAAATGTTATGGGGGTTTGGGTGTTTTCTTTATTTATGTACCTTAAACCCCAGATAAATAATGTGTATAGGAAAAAGGAAGATGCCTTATATTTACAGAAGGTAATTTCTAAAAGGACCAAACTTTTCAAGCATATCCCACATGTACCGCTTCAATCTCTCTGTTTTACTATCTCAGCTGGCTTTCCTGCCTGGGCATCATGCCAAGTGGACTGGACTACCCCTCATTGTCACTTCTGTTCTATGGTGCTTGCACCAACTGCTGTTATTGTAGGCTTCAGGAAATTTTCTAACCACTGGACAGGCTCCAGTGCTGTGCACTAATGAGTTGCAGATTGGAGGGCTCATATGTGTGTGTGTGTGTGTGTGTGTGTGTGTGTGTGTGTGTGTGTGTGTTTTAGGATAGTGCAGTGCCATGGTTTGTAAGGGGAAAAAGAAAAGAAGAGAGAAGAAAAGAAGAAAAGAAAGAAAAAAATTTTTAAAAATGAAAGAAAAATGAAATGCAAAAAGAGGGGGAAAAACAGTAGTTAAAAATTCTGCCTAGTCAAATTGACAAGAAACGTGGACCTCTGTACTTTACCAGAAATTCCTGCAGACTTACAAAATAAAGGAGTTTGCTTTTATCACACAGTATGAGGCTCATATGGAAAAATGGAAAACACTGCATCACTTGACCTTAAGATGCCCCCTTTTCAACCACAGATGAATGTTATGTATAAAATTCTAAATCAACTTAAGATGTAAAGAGGAAAAAAGACTTCAATTTCTACATTAGACTTAGTGATCACTATTTTAGTTCTTGAAATTTATTTTGCAATATTAGCACATGAGAAAGACTAATCGTTTCAGGCTTTTTTTTTTTTATCACTTTGGGAGTGATTATTTAGTCACTTTTGCATGGTGTTCACATCATGGCCTAGACTTTCCTTATGTTAGGAAACAGTGAGCAAACCTCACTTACCCAGGCTTGAAAGCTACCCAAGGTTGAGTCACAAATTATTTGCTTACATTAACAGAACATTAAAACCCATCTAAAACAACCCAAGCCACCATGGCCATCTTTGAACTGTGATTCACTCCTATGGGAAACCAAAGACCTTTCTCTCTCTTAAAGGCAAAGAACAGTTATATGTGATGACATCATATCCCATCAAAACGTAATCACTTCTTGGTGAATTCCAACCCAAGAGACTTTTTGAGTAACGAAATTACATTTCAAATTTTTGCCACGCTGAGTCCCGGGTACTTTTAAAACTCAATCCCATCACATCCTTGAACTGTCATCAACATTTTTTTGGACTATGTCAATAAAATTGATTGCTTGCAGTTCTGAATCCTGCTCTGCACATGGAAACAATACAATTCATTTTAAAGTATTTTCGGGGGTGGTGGTGGGTAGGAACCTTAGCAAAACTATCCACAACATGGAGACAAAAACCACAGAAGCAAACAGTGGATGTTCTGAACAATTCAGCATGCTGGAAACCGACAAAAAAAAAAATCCCAACACAGAAGTCCTAGAATTGAGCCTCACTGTTGTACTGACAGAGAGAGTTTCTTGTCACAAGTGAATGACGTTTTTGAAACATTAATACGTTCATTAAATTCTAACCCTCTCTACTGAAAATGCTCTGTGCTTTGGCTCAAAAGCATCTTGATAGGTTTGTAGCAATCATATATATGAAGACCCCTGAGTGCACAGTTGTGGAGATGCCTCATGCCTACAACCAATCTGTTGCTTTTACAAGTTTAATCTAGGTATTAAGAATCTGATTGCGGACCCATGTTGATACAACATCTTCAACCCAGCTGTACATCATATCAACCACTATGGGTGGTGACAGTCTCCCATGACTCTTAGAAATAGTACATACTTTTAACTCCCTAATCTGTAATACTACAAAATACTGCTCTCATTTTTTCCAAAGCACAAGTGGACTATCAGCAAGGGTCCGACCGTGTTATTCCTAATTACCTTTTTTTTACTCTTGATCCTGTGGCTCTCATAATTAGTTACCTGGGGCTGCAATCCAATTTGAAGTGATGACAAGAAAGTGATCCATGAAGAAGTAATAAGTTAAATCCAATTTCAGCCTTCCTCTAATTAAATGCACATGGAACTAATGACTCAAACCCTACCATTTCAGTGATAATGGTAATTAGCGAGGTGGGAGTCACTCTCTTTTTCAACACCGTAGGTGTAAACCTCGAAGTAAAATGGTAGGAGCCCTCTTAATTATATGTGTCATTTTGTCAGCAATTTACACATTTTTGACCAGTCAAGTATGTTTCATGTGTTTCCTTTTTCTGTATTCTCCCAACCCTTCACACAATGACAACCACATGCTCATCCCACATTCTGGATCCACAGAACCTCACCGGATCTCTTCAGACTGCAACATCAGAAATCACTTTTGCTGGGATCTAGCGGACCGCTTTGCAGTGCACCCAGACAAAAAGAGGCTGGATAAACAAAGCAGAGGGGCAAGACAATTAGCAAGACGGCGGCAGAAATAAATGGGGCTGAATTTTCAAAACTGGAGTACGTACTGAATTTGGACAAATGATGCCAAGGATAGTTGTGGCTGGTGAAGGAAAGGAGATGTGGCAGTGCCTGGGGATAGCTACAAAGATCAGAAAAGATACAATACCTGACCTTACACTGTTTGCAATCTGCAAGGTAGCTGACATTTGGATAGTGCTTCAGTTAGTTGAATTTTTTTTTTTGGGGGGGAGGATGGGGTGGGTGGCAATGGCAGCACAGAATCAGAGACTTAGAGCCAGAAGGCACCTTAGAGGTCATCTAGTCCAATAACCTCATTTCACATGTGGAAATCAGAAAGATTAAATAAATTGCCCAAGATCACACAACTAGAAATTGGCAGAGTTGGGATCTGAATCCAATACCCTTGCCTCCCACTTAAACCATCTTTCTATAGCACCAAGAGGGCACCTGCTACTTACATCAAGGTAGATTAAAAAGTTAAAATAAAAATAACCCTGAAATCATTTGAGGGCTCTATTTTTTTCTCTTTTAAAACTTGTGTTTATGGGTCTGGGATTCCTCAATGGTCTGTGAGAATATCGATAACATCTAAAATAGAGGAGAAATTTTGATCCCTCAAAAATAATTAAGCTGCCATGGTGCCTAGGCACAAAACTGGGATAAATCATGATTGTTGAGGGAATCAAATGAGATGAAGTGTATAAAGAGCTTTGTAAACCATAAAATGCCACATAAATGTCAGCTACCTACTAATGGATAACATTTATATAGCACTTTGAGGTTTGCAAAGTGCTTTACGTATATTATCTCATTTGGGCTGCAGGGTACCCTTGTAATGCTATTATAATCCCCATTTTACAGGTGGGGAAATAAAGGCTAAGAAACTTGTTAATGGTCACACAGGTAACACGCGTTGAAGGCAGAATTCCAAATTAGGCCTTTCTGATGTGGTGGAGAGGAGAGGAGAGGAGAGGAGAGGAGGAGAGGAGAGGAGAGGAGAGGAGTGGAGGAGAGGAGAGAAGAGGAGGGGAGAGGAGAAGAGCTAAGGAGAGAAAAGGAGAGAAGAAAAGAGAGGAGAGGAGGACTGAATATTTGTGAAGCACTTACTGAGTACCAGACACTGCATTAAGTGATGAGGATATAGACATAAGTAAGCAAAAACTCTACATTCTAACAGAAGAAGTCAACACAAAGAAGAGAGAGGAAAAGGAGTGGTGGAATTCAGTACAGTGGAGGTGGCCAGAAAGTACCATGGAGATGTTTCCAGGCAAGATAAAGCAAAATCCCAATCGATTATCAGTGATAGAAAAGCCGGAATTAAGGCCTTATTCATCCTGGTACCAATCTTCAACACTAAGCCCGAAGCAGGCACTGACAAAATGGAGTTGAATGAAACAATATTCACATTAAAAATTACTTCCTTAATTTTAAATTCTAAAACTTTACTGTAAGTTTCAGGTGTCTGTATTTTTAAGTGGACTTTTAAAAACACCAAATTTCTGAATTCAAAATATAAAGTTGCATTTCCCTTTTTACGGTTTCTTCTTTGGCAAAATTTCCCTTGTGAATAGCAGAGACATGATGCAAGACATTAAGATTATAAGTGATATTAATACAAAACCACCACCAAAAACCCAAAAACAAAACCCCAAGCCTACTTAAAACATACTTTATGTGACATCAAGAAAACACCAACTTAGATTTTAAAGTTCTCTATTAAACCACTCATTTGAAGAGTATTTACTAAATCCCTAATATGTGCCATAACGTGTTACTAACAATCACTTTCAACTGGACTGAAGCATAGACTAAAACAAATCTTATTATCCTTCTATAAAACCGACCTACCCTCTAAGGGACAACTGTAAACTTCGGGAAGAAGAGGGAGGAGGAGAACACTACTCAAATGAGATAATATTTGTAAAGCACTTAGCAGAGTGAATGACACATAGTAGGGATTATATAAATGCTTATTCTCTCCCCTTCCTTCCCATTCCCTCAGGAACAAATCAGAAGGTTAGCTGGAGTAAATAATGGATAGAGTTGTGGACTTGGTGTCACACAGACTTGTTTAAATCCTTCCTCAAACAATTTCTCGGGCTGTTGAGACAAGTCCCTTAACCTCCCTGAGCCCTAGAGTCTTCATTTTTGAGTAATAACAGTATCTGCCTCACAGCATCGTTGTAAGGAACAAGTGAAATGATACACATGTAGTGCTTGGAAAATCCAAAGAACTCTAAAAATGTTAGCTCTTATGATGATGCTGGCCTTCGTGGACAGTCTGGAGTCCAACTTTCAGTGGAGAGCAACACACAACATTTACTTTCTTTTCTAACTTTCCTTTCTGCCAGAATATCCATGGATTTTTACTTTCTTGGGAGAAAAGGTGCCATTTGATTGGCTTTCAATTTATACATTCACACCAACAACTAAAATACCTAAAGAACTAAAATGAATTACTATTCAAAAGCTCTGGTCAAAGTTCCAAATTTTAATCAATAAAATTGCTCATCTACTCCCAAATTAATCTTTAGCCAGTGAGGTTACATATTTTCAGGGCTATAAACACACCTGCAGGGTTAAACATTCATTTCACTTGTTCAAGAAATCTTCAAAAGTATATAAACACTTAAGAAACTAGTGTGAACATTTTTTGCTCACATATAAATTTCAGTATACAATAAAACACTGACAATTCAGTCTATGTTAATTTGAAAGCTGTGATAATTCACACAAGCTCAATGGAAATCAGATTTTTTTAATGCTTATTTATTTTCTAAGAGTTAGCTGGGTTAGTTAATAGTGCAGACAAGACTGCAGAGAGGAAAAGTTTATTTTGTTTAAGAGAACATATAACTTTCATGCACTTTAGAATCACATTTTATTTAACTTCATTATACTGATTCTTAGTGTCTCTACTGGACATTGCTTTGTTAACCTGGTTAATATTTGTATATACACTGAAAAATAACATCAAAATTGTTTGTAAAGTCACTTCCATAATTCAGACATGTCTATCTTTATAAAGACAGGACCTCTTGCTTTGGCTGAATTATTGAAGTTTTGCTATGTTTTCATGGTTTCTATTGAATAACCAATTATAATACCAGCTTCTAATTTCAAATATCTTGTTTGTATCATCAGGCTGTGAAACTAGGGGACTCTGCCAACCATAAAGCAAAGAAGTGTGAGATATGTTTAAAATATGAGTCAGTATATTTGGAGATTTTTAAAAAGCAATCAGCTATCATCAGATCAAATCCCTCTCCACTGTCAAGTCTTCCTCTATGCTAAGATCTCAGAGTTGCTAAAATAGGTCTGTGACTGCAGTTATCAAGGCTAACAGAGGCAGTGGATAAGCAGCACTAAGACCTCGGTAAGATTTTGCTTTCATTTAAAAGCTACTCATTCTATGATGCCCAATTGAGGACACAGGATGATGACATCTTTAAACATTAGGGCTAGTTCATCACTGAATGACAAAGAATTAAAGTACAATTTTATAACAAGGTGATAACATGTTAGCTGGGTCGCTCAAGAGCAGTGTAATTTTACCCCCATCTGTTTATGCCAGGTCAGCTTACCTGATGAAGCTTACTTAATTAGACAGAATGAGACTGGATAACTGAGAAGTCATTTAGGGATCCTCTGTACTGGACATAAATTGCCTTATGTAACCAATGCACTCAGCAATTCTTCCAAACCAGTTGAAACTTCCTGCTTGTCAATTACTGAACTCAGGGGGGTGGAAAGTGCCTCAAAACATCTTATTGGTAGAACCAACATTCAAAACTACCTACCTCTGTCCCTACCTTTAATTTTACACAAGTTGTTAAGCTGACTTAGATAGTGACCTTGCCAAGGAGGAAAAGACAAGGGGAACTCCCTGGAGCTTATTTGTGGTGAATATTAGCTAATAACCTTATAATGGTTGACAGGAAACATACTATTACATAGCCTTAAGGAATCTCTCTCTCTCTCTATGTCTCTCTCTGTCTCTCTGTCTCTCTGTCTCTCACCCCCCCATATTTTGGCTCCAAAAAAACTTAGTCTTTAAAAAGTTATCTAGAAATTCCACATGCTTGAAAAAAAAGGCTTTTAAAGTAAGATTAAGCATTTTTTAAAAATCTCCAAATGATCTTCAATATTTAGGGCATTGTGATCAGATAAATTTATGCATGTGTATGTATATGTGTATATAGTTCTTGACCATGTTTTTTTGTGACTTACTTGTTTCCTCCCACCCCCATAATACAATGTCATTTCTCCTGTGCACTTGGGGCCTGCTATATTCAGGAGGACTCAGAGCATTTTTAAGGCTGCGAAAGCTCCGGGAGTGAGGAAAAAAGAATGGGCAGTCATTTGAATCAGTGAGTGACAGGCCAGGCTAGCTCTCTGTATACATTAATAAATTAGAATTTTAATTGTGTCTCTGACTGCAGGAGATGCATGAGGACTTCAATATGTGCCAACAATTGGCTATGTTATGGAATCTGCGATGCGGCCTTCACTGTTGACCTCTGAAACACAATTCCCAGTCTGACTACGGAAACTGTTCGGTTTGATCCTTTCAACTTATTTGAATCCTGACAAATAGGCTCACAGCTGAAAGGTCAACACAGTCATATTTCATCCTCCGGAGCTATTCTTAAGACATCTGCACAACAAAGCACTTCTCTTAGTACCTGACACTGGCCCTTCCTGGCACAATACCTCATTAAAAATGTCCCCAGTGTTAGAGTACATTAAGAGACATATGGAGCGGCAAGAGTTTACCAAATAAATGTTTTTGGAAGCATTAATAAACAATACATGTTGTGACTTGGTGGTTCCAATAAAATGTCACTGCAACACTGATAAATTCCTGAAAGATAGTTGCTTCCTCAATTTCAGAAAAAGGAATAAATGTGTCCCTAGGAAGGGTTTTGTATTCTTTCCCAAGTTCCCAAGAGGATCATTTTGGGACATGGATTTCTCTACTCTGACCAGCTGAAGTCAAATACATGGAGTTATCATAGATTGAGTTCAGAAAGGAATTTGACATTCTGAATCAAATTCATTCCATTTATTCCTAACCTGTAGGTGCTTTCTCAAATACTCAACTCAGACTAGTCTCAAATTTTAGGATCCTTGAGTCACCAATTCAGAGCTGGCAGAGACTTTAGAGGACAACTAGTGAGATCACAGAATCATAGAGAGGAAAAGGAGGTCCAGAGATGTCCAGTGACTTAGCCAAAGCTACACAGGTACTAAGGGAAAGAATTATGATTGGAACACATGTCCTCAGATTCTAAATCTTGCTTTATTTTCAACCCAATGCCTGTACAAAGTAAGCCCTAATATATCATCCATCCATCCATCCATCCATCCATCCATCCATCTACCTACCTATCCATCTATGTATCTATCTATTATCTTTCTTTTTCCTTAGATGTGATCAGCTGACATATATATTTTAAACCCCTAATGCTTACTAGATCATGGGCAGTGGGATGACTTTCCAAAAGCTATCTTCTCTTAACAGATTAGTGCAAATAAAGAACCCTCTGACAGCAGTCACATTATTTGAATTCGCACTGTGTATTTCCATTGGGTTAGAATTTTACATAATTACAACTTCAAATACAGTGATTGTGAATATATGTGACCACTTCAGGGGATTCTATAATCTCACTAATCAGGATCTAGTTGTAATGACTTTTTTCCCTAAAGAAATTCATGTAAAAGTTCTTATTTACCGCTAAATATTTTTTTTGGCCCTGAATTACAGCTACAAGGGAAATTCAGTCAGCTTCTGTGTGCAAATAATTCTTGGCTTCATAAAATTAACCTTTAAAAACATCCAAGGCACCCAGCAATGGACAACAGGTATTAATTATAGCCAAGCCATATTGGTAATATATTATAAAGGCACTATGTCCTCTTCCATGATCCTCATCCACATAGAAATGATCTTTCCTTGTTTGTCTAAAAAGAACAGAAGGATTCTTGAGGGGTGGTGTCAACTCCATAACTTACTAAGCATGTGGCCATGAACATGTCATTGAATGTCTTAGAGTCTCAGTTTCTAGTTCTGTAAAATGAACACAATTACACTAGCCCTGCCCACACCTCACAGGTTTGTTATTAGGATGCTTTAGAAATGCCCAAGTGCTATGACTATTATGTGACTAGACCCATGACTTCATGTGTATATGTAATTCCCCGGTGAGGAAACTCTCTCTAATAAGGGAGGTAAGTGCCTTCTTTGCAACTTTGTGGTGTTAAAGAATTGCCCAGAGCATTGAGAGGTTAAGTAACTTGCTCAGAGCCATATAGTTAGCATATGTCCAAAGAAGAACCTTAAATCCAGATCCTCCAGACATCAAGGTTAGCTCTACCCAATACTACAAACTGGCTTCATTATTGTTAACAAAAACAATGATCAAATCTGCAAAACAGTGAGCGAGCTCTTCTTGCTTGATGCCCACCACTTCCTAAGCCTTGTTTAAAACCAGAAACATCTACTGAACCTTTCCTTCACACACCAGAAGTCCTTTTAGATTGTATGGATGATAAAGTATTGTCCCAAGAAGGAAGCTTAACATGCTAGGATAGCCATAACTTCATTGATTTGAGGGAAAAACACTAAGAGAAATTTGACTGCAGAATTTCTTCCATAACTGGAAGATCATCACACCATGGCTGTTGGCATTTTTCATCTGCAGCTGATGATAAATGACAAGAAACATCAAGTGTCTTACATTCGATGCCCAGCCTATGACAGAGTGCTCAGGGTTCCTGCGTCTCCCTCTTTTTTTACCTGAAGGGCTGGCTGTTTGTCATTCCTCTTGGGGGACTTTAATCCACTAACTTGTTGCTGTTGTAGAAGAAGCTGTCTTGCCACCTGAAGAGCCTGGAAAGAAAGAAGGAAGGAAAACTTTGGCTTAGCACAGCACTCTGGGATGCTATTTCCCCAAATTCCTGTAAGCCGGCCTCAAGAGTGGATTCCGATTTTGCCATGACAAGGAATAGGTTGTAGCACATAAGACTTCTTCCTAGAATGACTTGATCCCTTTTCCAGATTTCATTGACTTTAGGCTAACCTGTCAGAGTTTAAAAGGCACAAAAATCCATTTACTCAGATCTTTCCTATAATCTACTGTGTAATAATAATAATGATAATAAATAGTAGTGCTTTAAGATTTGCAAAGTACTTCCACGTGGTATTTCATTTGATCCTCACAACAACACTGAGTGGTAGGTGCTATCATTAACCTCGTTTTGCAGATGAGGGAAGCCAAATGACTCATCCAGGATCACAAAACCAGTAAGTGAATGAGGCAGGAATTCAATGAAGGTCTTCTAGTCTGCCTAGGTCTTTACTACTTTTGCCTTACTCAGGCAATATTGCCAGGAGATGCCAGGAGCAACTGAGAGAAGGAAAATAATTAACTAGTTTCACAGGGAACTAGTTTACCTGGGAACTATTTCCTTTACTATTATATCCTTCTATTTAGGTGAATCAAAATGTTTCACCTTCCTCGAATTTTCATTTAGAGTTGGAATATAAATAAAAGACATTCCTTTGAGCCAGCCCATTCTGACTGAGATGACTGTGATTTGGGGATAGAAACAGATGCATCATAGCAGAAAAGCTGTGGGTAGCCTATAGAAAATGGGAAAGCAATGAATGTCTAGCTAGTTATTTTCTTTTCCTTGCCATCTATGGAAAGGGAATGATGCTAAATGATTATTTCAAAAGTTGAGTGTTCATGCTGCCATCAGCTGCAAGTCAAGCTACTGAATGTTGGAAAGGTAGGGCACAGTGAAGAACTAACTATGTTAGCAACAGGACAGATCTGAATCTACTCATCAGAGATGCTGAAATAAGCAAAAGGAAATGGGAATATTCATGAAACACCAATCAAGTCTAGACTTCCAAAGTGTCAATCAAGGGCTTGCCCAGATATGTGTGGATATCCCCCAACACATCTAAAACAAAGATTCCTAATTCCTAAGATTTTTCTTTTGAAGAACACATGGGAAGAGTCTGAAATACCTCTATGATAATCGAGGTTGTGACATTAGAAATAGAGAATGGAAGTTCACAAATGATTCTGACTGCAATTCACTTGAAAGGATAATATTTTCTGAGCCAAATCATCCAGGAGCCAAGAAATTATATCTAGAGGAAGAAAAAACTCACAACATGGCTATGATCTCATTGATGCACATTTTCTCTCCAAAGATGTTGAGGCGAACAATAACTCATCCATGCCATGTTCCCCATATTCTCCTGTAAATTCACAACAGGATGTCTAGCCAACTGGCTGCCTTCTTCCCTTGCTTTCTCTTGACATCATGAGGAAATTACTAGAGAACATAGAGTATGGTTGTCCCTCTCACGTGTCATGCGATCAGTCCATCCTCTTTTTAGATTATATATTTATTTCATGACTTATTCTCTTCCTACATAAAACCGTCCCCCCACCCCAAGAGTTGTATAAAGTGCAAAGTAACTCTATTAGGAATACAGAAGAATTTGTGCCTATAGAATACCAAACCAAACCACCAGCTGCCTTGGTAAATTCAATGGGAAAAAATTGGTTGAATTAGCTCATTCCCTGACCTGACCAGCAGACCAGTACATACGCTTGGATGCTTGTCTGAACTGGCCAGTCATTTGACTTTAAAAAGCTACACTGTAGATGCTGCCACTATGTTAGTGAATGGTGTTATACACTTGAGAAAATGTATAACTCTACTTACTCTGAAAATACTTGTACATTATTTGGGGTGCAACATCTCGAGGCTATCAGAGGTGTGAAAAGGCTCCAAGAAGAGACATAGTTGGAACAGCGAGAATGCTTCATGATCTCCATGTACTTAGCCCAGAGAAAGGGAAAAGATATGTATGAAGTGCTTGGAAGGAATTGTGCCCAGCTTGAGGGACCTGATGATGTGGGGCCAACAACAAATAAACCTTTTAAGCTATGGTCAGGATGTTCAGCTAGGCCTTGTTACTGGAGTGCTAAAGCCAAGAACATTGTAAGGTTTGCTCTAAGGTTCAGTAGAGACTTCCTTTTGGAAAAATAGGAAAGGAAATGGAGGGAGAAAATGACCAGAATGGGGGACAAGGAAGAAGATTACAGGAAGTCACCTACTCAGCCACTCCCCACCCCCACCCCTTGTCCCATGAAGGCTTACTGCCGACTGCACTCACCACAACTGGCCCTTCAGGTGGAATGGACAGTCTAGCTCAGCTGTGAAGAAAGAAACATGCTGGAGAGTGTCTGCCTGCAAGAGCCTAAAGAAAAAGGCTGTCTGAGAGGGACATCTGGAAGCCGGGACGCCTGGGAGAGTTGCCTGAGACTCAAGCCTGCTGTCTCCCTGGAGGATTCACCATAGCTGGACTTAGGGTTTCCTTGTCTCCTTGGAGACGTTCAGTACATGCGTAGGTGTAAAAGTGGGCAGACTGAAGATTTCATTTATATCATATAAGAAAAATAGTCCCTTTGCAAGGTGCCTGCAGGAGCAAAAGCCTTTGTGGCTACTCTATACGTATCCTGAGCTATTTATCTTGAAGGGTTTATGGCTTTTTCATGTAAGAAAGGGAATTGTTATAAATTTCAAGCATGAAATTTAGAATTCTCACATCGATGAACTGAGTCTGGCTACTAGTTAGAAAGGCAAGAACTGACTGCAGGTGACAGTAGTTAGGTGGGTCAAAGTGATGTTCAGAGGAAAAGAGAAAACAAAAAGCTAAGTATATTTGCAATTCTCTGGTATAATAGGAAAAGCCTCATCTTGGGATCAGAAAATCTCACTCCAAGTCCTGACTTTCATTCCTGCTTTCTGCTTGACCCTGGGCTAAATCATTTAGTTTTTCTGAGTCTCAGTTTCTTCATCTGTAAAACAACAGTATTAATTTTGTCCCAGAGTTATGAAGTATAAGAACTTCTTACACATTATAACACTACAGAAATGTATTATATTCAAATTCAAACAATAGTGGCCCACGTAAAAAGAGTTCACTACATGCACCAAAAGAAATGTTTCCTTTCTAGTTAGCAAGCCTCCAATCTTTCTTCAATTATTCTACAATGCTGAATGTGACTTGGTATGTGTCACAAATACATTCATGGCAAATGGAGCTCCATTGTTCATACGTGGTGCTGTTCTACACTCAAATTTCTTAACCAAAGGAGGACATAAAATTAAAAATAAAACAAACATTTCTTTAGTGCTTATTATATATACTGTGATTATCAAGGTAAAAGTTGAGGTGGTACAGTGAAAAAGGCATAGGATTGGGATGGAGGACCTGGTTTGAAGCTCAAAGCATGGCTGTAGTCATTTATGGTCTCTGGGGCTCAATTTCCTCATCTATAAAATGAAGGGGTTAGGGGTGAGGAACTTGTGGCCTAGAGGCCTACTAGACTGAATGACCTCTATTGGTCCCTTCTAGTACAATGCCTAACACATAACAGGTGCTATATAAATGCTTATTCCCTTCCCCCCTTTCGAGTGCTAAAACTATGAGATTAATAATGACATATTGTTTTTGTTGTTTGAAGGGGAAATAGTCTATCATTGATGCATTTTAAAAAAAATACACAGAAGAAAACAGAAAGGAAAATCAGAAGGAAACAAAGATAAGCAGGATAGCTTTGAAACTAACATTGAATGTAGTATATATGCTATATTTAATAGAAATATGTGATTTCACATATAATCCTCTTTTTCTGATCTACTTTAGATATGGAAATTTTGTTATTGTGACCTTTGTTAAATTCAGCATTTAAAAACATAATTGAAATGAGAATAAGAATTCAATTCAGTTTAAGAAATACATATTAAACACTTGTTGCAACAGAAACAGTGAGAGTGGAGGCAAAAGCAATAATCTCAACAAGCTGTAATGAGGCCTAGCCCTGATTTGTAGCACAGAAAAGAGGAAGACAGGAAGGAAACAGGCATTACCAAACCCACTTACTCTGTACCAAATACTGTGTTAAGCACTGCAGATTAAAAGTTTAAGCAAAAAGAAGATGGCCTATGTCTACTATGACCTCAAGGAGCTGAAATTCTACCATGGGAAGACAACACACAAAGGAAGCTGGAAGGGGACGAGGAGAGTATGAAGGTATCCAAAAGAGAAGAATGATTCTGAAATCCAGAATGAGAGAAACAAGGCCAGAAGGAGAATGCAGGCAGAACAAACGGGGTCCCTTTTAGAAAATGGAGGCTCCGAGAGGAATTCACCAAGGGGACAAAGGTAGGGCGGGAGGCTTTGTGTAGACATATTCCAGGCCTGGTGCAAAGGCATCAGGGGTGGTAGAATGTTTCTGGGTGAGAAGGCCCCAGGCACTGAGAGAAGCTGCAGGATCAGAGTGCAGTGGAAGAATGATTTTGAAATCCAGAAAGTCAGGACAGGGTCAAGAGGTGAATAAATAGGATAGGATTAGAGAGAAGGGGAAACAAATGTGAAAGACATTGGAAAGTATCGAAGAGGTTGAAACAACAGAGCTCTGTACTGAATAAAAGAGATGAAAGAGAAGGAAGAGTGAAAAGCAACCACAAAGTTCTAACCATGAAAGACTGAGTGAACTGCAGTAACAGTGACTAAAACAGTACAGGCCAAAAGAAGAGTCACATCGGGTAAAAAGACCATAAGCTAAATTTTAGACATGTCCTAGAGAAACATTTAAGAAGAGAGGTCTTTTCGACAGTTGAAGAGAAGGTTTGGGACTATAAATAGCTCAGGGCTGAAGCTACACCTCAATGAGCATAAGACCCTATAAGTCAAATAATGAACCATATTATCATATAGCTTGGCTAATCGTTGTAACATTCCAATCATGTCTCTCCCAATTAGAATTCTTGGCTCAGACAAAGTTTAAAGAACTTAGAAGAACTAGGACAATTCTGGTCAAATAAATGAACACAGAACCAGAGAATCATATTTAATCTAATAAGCATTTATTAAGTATCTGTGAAGATACAAAGACAAAAGGAGGAAATAAAGAGTCCCTGCCTTTAGGAGGCTTACAATCAATCTGAGAATTCTCAAGTTGGAAGGAACCGTAAAAATCCTTCATTTTATAGAGAGGGAAACCGAAGTCCAGAGGGGCTAAGACAATTGCTCATGGTCACACAATGAATTACTAAAACTGAAGAAAATAGACTCTGAGTCTCCTTACTACTTGTCTAATTATCTCTTCATTACAGGTTGACAAAATTCATCAATAAAATAACTATATCACTAAGACTAGTTGTTGTACCAAAAATGTATAAAAACAGAATTACCTAAAATTGTTCTGAGATCCTGGGATTGACAAATTCAGAATGAGTAGCATTAGTGTAAAGCACTACTTCCATCAATAAATCATCCAGGTCCACTGATGAACTTCTTCCTGGAGCAGAAGTACCTTAGGTGGCTCAAAAGGCAAAAATGCCACAAGGACAAATCTCTGTAAAATACAGAACCTAATCTAGAGAAATGTACAACTAACCAACCAATCATTTGGGAGCATGGGAGACTGAAAACAGCACTGGACTTCTCTTCAGAAGACCTGCGATGGAGGCCTAGCTACGCCATTTACTAGCTCTATGATCTTCTGAACATTGCTTAACTGCTGAAAGTCACAATTTCTTCATTTAACATGCTGATATAAAGCACTGTTGTCAGGATGAATTGAGAAAAGAAAGGGATGGAAGTATTTTGTAAACTGTTAAGTACTATGTAAAATATAAAAGCAGTATGCGAAATCACCTTCGATTTTTAGTAAGAGTTATAAAGCTATCAGTTAATTTTAAACAAACACATACCATACAGATAGAATTTAGAGTTGGAAAGGACCTTGATGGCTACCAATTCCAACCCATACTTAAAAGGATTCCCCATTACAACACATAGAACAGGTGGACATCCAGTCTCTGAAGACTTTCAATGATGAGGAAGCCACCACTTTCAGAAGCCCTTGAGAGTCATTGTGATCAACAGGGTCATAGGATCACAGATCCAGAAGAAGCTTCAGAAGTCCCCTAGTCTACTCTCCTCATTTTACAGATAAGGAAACTGAAGTCTGGGGTGGTTAGGTCACTCAAGTAACATCAAAGATGGGATTTGAACACAGGTTCTCTGATTTGAGAACTAGTGTTCTTTCTGCTGTACCAGGTGGTAAAATGCTATTCATTTGCTTTTTTCTGAGGTATATATTGCTGTAGTTTAAAATAAAAGACCATAAATCCTTTTCATATCCAATGAAGCTAAGCTTAAAGAAAGGCGTGGAAAATAAAAGGTCAACTTTATTAAAAGACTATAACCTTCAGAGTGGGAAGAGACATCTAAGGCCATTTATTGTAGTCCCATTACTCTAAAGATGATAAAACAGAGGCTCAGAGAGGTTAAACGTCTTGTCTAAGGTCACACAGGAAATAAAAGAACTTGTATATGGAGTGCATGTCTTCTGGTTCCAAATCATTATTGTGATGAGCAGCATAGCACTTGGCATGGCTACCTCCATTAAAAGTAACAAGATATTTAGTTGCACCAAACAGTCATTTTGTTTAGTGCATATTTCATATAAATCAACCCCTGACAATTTGGTTATTTACAAATTATTGCATTTAAAATAAAAAAACTGGATTTACTGTATATTTCCTAGCTGTCTGGACCTGAAAATAGATGCTTCCTATTTCCATCAGAGCCCCATGATCAAGCTTTTAAATGATCATTTCTGCTGTTCAGTTTCTGAGACACTTGAGTTAAAGGTAAAATAAGTTCTTTTGAACCTACAATTGTGATAGGACAGATACGCTCCTTGATTTTCTAAGGGATGAGGAATACATACATACATATATATATATATATATATATATATATATATATATATATATATATATATATGTATATATATATATATATAGAGAGAGAGTATATCCTTATATAGCAATTACAAAATATTATATAATAGTATTATATATATGTATATTACTTATGTGCTTCAAATTTTGAAGACCTTTTACTAACCTAGTGAAAAGTTTCTTGTACTGGACTGATGCAACACTTCATTTATAAGACATATGCCAAATATCTGACACATGATGCCAGTAAGGAGACCTGAGGGAATCAAGGAATCTTATTTCTTTTCCTAAAGGTCTTCAGAATTATAATAAACATTTAAATTACTAGAATTTTTTTTTACTTATTACCCTATAATAGTCCATTAGACATATTTCATTCATTCATTCATGAAATGTTTATTATGGCATTAATAGTTATGATGTACTCTGCTTGGCATTAGAGAAGATATAAAAATAATTAAGATACGATCTCTACTTATGTGCACCTTATCAAGACCTTTTTTTCCCCTCAACTTCTATTTAAAATGATGGGCTTTAGCAAAATAGTAGGTAATTGATAGCTCAGACTCTAAAAATTAAATATGTTCAGTGCTCATGACTAGGTCATACCAATAAGTTAAAAATGACAGTACTGACAAAACTGATTTACAGATTTGTTATTATAACAACCAAACTACCAAGAGGATATCTTACATAGCTAGACAAAATAATAACAAATTCATTTGAAAGGATCTAAAAGAAAGATGATGAAAAAATCGAGTAGGAATGAGACTTTACACTATATTATAAAACAACAATCACCCCAAAAAAATTGGTACTGGTTAAACAATGACAAAGTAGAATAAGTAAATCAGCAAGAAACAGAAATAATTGAATCCAATTATTCAGTGTTTGATATATATATATATATATATATATATAAATTATCTAAGAAACAACTCTCTATGTGACAACTATTGAGAAAACTGGAAAGCAGTCTGGCAGAAATTAGTTTTAGAACAATATCTTATACCATATACTACAATCAACTCAAATGAATATGTTATCTGAATACTAAAATTCTTTCCATAAAACAATTAGAAGAGAGTCAGATTAGGTACCTTTTTCAGCTATGCCTATGGGGTAAATTCTTAACCAAAGGATAGAGGCAATTACAAATGATAAAATAGATAATTTCAATTACATGAAACAGAAAAAAAAATGAATGAAGAAATTTAATTAAAGTAGGATAAGAAGGGAAGTGGTTGACTAGGGAAAAAAGATTTTCCTTTTGTATCAGATATCTCTGATAAGCTTTTGATATACAAGATAAATAAGCAACTAACAAAAATATACATATGACAAAATGACACTTGCCAATAAACATAGTCAAACGATATGAAGTAATAGTTCTCAAAAGAATAGCAAACTACTAACAACTATATGAAAGAAAGCACCAAGTCACTAATAATAAGAGAAATGTAAGTCAAAATTCTCAGATATTAATTCAAACTTAAATTCTCAAAGATAATAAATGGGAATGGGAATAGTTAGTATTGGATAGGTTATAGAAAGAAAAGTACACAAATGCACAACCGGCAGAGCTGTGAATTGGTCCAAGTATTTTGAAAAAAAAATGGAACTATGAGATGACTAAAACATCCATATCTTTTGTCTAGAGTCCAATGTGAGGAATATGCCCCTACAAAGCAAATGACAAAAAAAATCCCATATACAACAATATTTTTATAGTAGCCCTTGTTACAATAGCAAAGATTTGTAAACAAAGACAATGTCCATTAACAAGGGATGTTCAAACTGCGGTACACAGACATAATGAAATATTACTGTGCTCTAAGAAAGGATGACTATGATGGATACAGAGAAGTATGGGAATCTTTATATCAACTGATACAAAGTGAAGACAAGAAAAAAAACAATTTACAAAATGACCACAGCAATGAAAAGGAAAAAAACACAATAGAAGAAATAAAACTGAATAGAATGAAATTATAATTAACACACTTGACAAAGCACCTCCCCTCCCTTCTCTATAGGAGTGGAGAAGACAGGTATGGATGACTACATACATTATCAGGCTTTTTCAATATGTTGATTAGTTTTGCTGAACAGTTTCTCCCCACTTCTTTCCATCTTTGTCATAAGGAATGGCTTTCTGAAAATTTCCCTTTTAGGAACAGAAGGATGTATTGAGAAATATAGGTAACATAAAAATGCAAAAAAAAAATCGATACAATGTATTTCTTAAAAAAATATAAAATTTAAAAATATATCGACAAAATATATTTCTTTTAAAAAAAAGTATAGACTGGGCTGTCCATCTATCAGCTCTCCCTGAAGTTGAACTCAATTTTATTTTTCTGAAAAGTAACTTATAGTATTTGTATAGCACACACTTATTCTTTTATTTTTCTAGCAAAGATTATTTTCTGATAAACAAGATTTTCCTCAAATTTCTGGCCTGAGAAGTGTCCTCTCATGGGTAATTTGTAACACTAAGAAGAGAAGGCCCAATAAAATATGGGTCTAATGTGTAGCAGGTCCCTTATTATTAGAGAGTTGAGAGAAATGGTTCTTACAAGTCTGCCCTGGTAGGTGTCACATTTTCAGAATAAAGGCAAGTCTGAGTCATTCACCCTTCCTCTAATTTCTTTTTCAGAGGCTCTACCCAGTTCTCAAGATCAAACCTGCTTCTAATATAATTCCAAGGGCTAATCAACAGTCATTGTGTATAGGGGGGTAGGAGGAAAAGCTAGTAAAAAAAAGGGGGGATAGGAAGCTAAATAATAAAGGAGTCTCATTCCCTCCTGTATTTCTCATACTATATATCAAGTCTATTTGGTGTACCTTTAAAAAAAGAAAACCCTAATTTATTGAAGTTAGTTCAACCCCAACAAACAGCTACCATCATAAAATCAGCACTTGTCACTGAACAGGATTTGACAATCTCTCTGTAGAAAGACTCAGGACTGAGTTAGCACAGAAACTCTGTCACCCTTTTTCTTTAAACCCAGCAATCACTCCAGTTCTGAACTGAAAGAGAGCCAGGTAGCCCTCTGACTTTATTCTGAATGAAAACAAACCAGTATAATTTCTCACCAGTAAACTTATTTGGAATAGCAGACCAGGAGAACAACAAGCTGAATTTATCAACTCTGTCTAGGTGATTGTTAACTATTAGGTGGAGAGACATCCCAACACGTGGACACAAATGCCTCCAATGTCTATAAAACTGGTATACATAATAAAGCAGCAGAAACACATTCTCCTTATGAAATTCCAAGATATGTCAATTCTGACACGTAAAAGTCAACCAAATACATAAGAGGGCATTTCATCTCTTTGGTCCATCCAATTCTTGATCCACTTTCAGATTGCCAATGAGAATGTCAACAGTGGCCACTGGTAGGAGACTGCTTGGTCCACACAGCAGCCAGAAGACAACAAAATCTTTAGGTCAACAGGAATATTGGATTTGAACTAGTGACCGAGAAGGGAAAGACTCTATACACTACCATCAGTCTTTCACGTTTTGACAGACAGCTGAAGAAAATGTCCTACATCTTAGGGGCATTCAATATTAACTGATATTTAGGGAGCGTATTTCATGTAAAGATCTCAAAACAGCTCGCAGTCTTTTAAAGCTACTTTTAAATATAATATCTACATAGATAAGTTGATAAATTGGATAATTCTACATTCCTCTCCCCCCATCCATCAATATCAATGTAACATTAAGACTTAAAATTGAAATCAAAGGGACAGCAAATGGAAAAGTTAAATTCCTTATAGTCATGGCTGTCCTTTGTACATGACAACTTCTCTGGTGGTAAGTGCTCTCCTGGGTGCATGGGTGTGGCTGAGGGAACAATGCCTGAGGAGAATTATTTCTATGAAAATGATAAAATGCTTCAATGGATTCTTCATGCTCCAATATGATGAATTTACTTATTATTACTGGATCTAGCTCTGGTCCTAGGTTTTACATATCTGGGATACAAAAGGAATGTTTTCCCCTTAACACTTTAATTGGCTATCACTGATAAGATTTTATTTGCACTCTTCTTTTATTACTTTTAAACGGAATATAACTACAAAAACATGAGCATGGATGGATTCTCATGGCAGAACGTAAGCTCCTTGAAGGTAGGGACAGATTACTTTTACTTACATTCATAGAACTGAGCACAGTGCCAGGCACATGGCAGGTATATAATAAATGATTATTGAACTGGACTAACTGGAGGAGTGTTCAGATTATTTTCAAGTATTTCGCACTTTGTCTTTTAGGGTGCTCCTTGCTTATGTGGAAAAAAAAACAAAAGAGAAAAAAAAAACTTTTCCCAAAATGAACACCAGCATTGGGGAGGACAGAACTGTGCAACTGTGCTCAGGCACCGTGCCATGATTTGTAAGCCCCCACAACTCAGGCCAGATTCTCATATTGTGCAAAAGCTAAAAGAATCCATCCACAAGGGTATCAGAAACCTACAGCCAGTTGTAATTATTCTGCTATGTGTACCACCCCAAAATGAAACCTAGGGGCCCATCGAGGGTCAAGTACATTCTTTAACCACTTGAGATGATGGGGAGTCTTCTGAGACAAGCAGAATAGCCTTTCCTAATACACATGCATACATGCACCCATAGGTACATATATATGCATGTAAGTCTATTAGAAAGATAATGGACAGAAAATTTCATGAGAAGAAAGACAACTCCATCTCTTGCAAAATCAACTGAAATAGGTTTAATTGCTGTAAATAGGCAGGAAGTCTGTTTGAAGTCTCTTACAAAGGGTGGAGGGTGAGGTGGGGGTGGAGACTCCCACCATTTTGAGGAGTCACAGTGCCCCATAATACCATGTTGGGGCACTGCTTCACTACTCACTAATGGAGCAAGTGCCAGACGCTGAATCACCAACACCAATTCCTGTACTACCAGAGTTTTCTTTGGCGGTAATCCATTCAAGTACTGACCATGCCTCAGCCTGTTTAGCTTATGAGATTTGACAAGATCATGGTCCGGGGTGCTATGGCTGCAGGCCATGTTAGCATTGCATTGAAACACAATTCAAGTTTATTATAAAATGTATAAAATATCGAGTTGGAGAGGTGGTATCCAAATCTTGGTTTCGCTCCATGTTCAAGATGAGTGCTTATTAAAAAACAGAATCAATCCAACTCTTTCCAGGTTCACTGCATAACACATACACCAAGGTGAATCTAAAGAGATGTCAAAAGTTCTCTCTTAACCCACTATTGTCTGCAGCTGCCCTTTAGCCCAGGAAGCTATGCAATAGACTTGATTATGAATAAGACAGATTCACTTTCTTTTACACAAAATAAGAGCCTTACTAATTTTTAAAAAAAATATGTAAGCTATCTGAATACATTTCTGAAATAACAGAGGATTTCCATCGTCTCATTGGTTATTCTGAGAGGAGCTATGCCAACACATCCACAGACAGAGTCATTTTTAATTATTTACTTTCCACTGTCCTCATTCTGGATGCCCAGTATGACGCTAAGGTAAGAACACTGGGCTGGGCCCAGCTCTGGGAGATGATGATGATGATGATGACAATAACATTTATATAGCATTTCAAAGTGTGCAAAGCCCTTTACAGATATTGTCTCATTTGAGCCTCACAACAATCCTGGAAAGTGGGTCCTATAATTATTTTCATTTTTACAAGTCAGGAAATTGAGGCAAACAGAAGTTAAGTGACTTGTCCAGGGGCACATGACTAATAAGTGACTTGGGCAGGATTTGAACTCATGTCTTCATGACGCCAAGTCTAATGCTTTATTCACTGTCCTTCCTAAATGAATGAAGGAAAACCAAAGCCCTAATTTCCTCACTACTCAATGACTTTGGGAAAGTAACTTCCAATTGTAGAGTAAGGCAAGAGCAGACTCCTATCTCACCTCTGACACTCCTGGTATGAACATGCACTTCTTTCGTAAATCAAGGCAGAAACCATGGATAGTACTGGCCTCACAGACTCTTCATGAAGATCAAAATAAGGAAGCCTTTGTAACGGGCTTTTGGAAACTCTTAAGTCTCGTTGAAATAACAGTAACAACATAACCTCTGGTGTTTTAAGCCTTTCCCAACATGGCCCTTTTCTACTTTTCTAGTCTTTTCACACTTGATTCTCCCACTCCATGCTCTCCAGAATCACGTTAAATTGTTCTTGAGGTTCCTCACATATGACATTATGTCTCATGATTGTGCATTTTCATTAGGTGTTTCTCAACCTGGGGATGCTCTATCTCCTCAACTCCATGTCCTGGCTTCCTTCAAATCTCATCTTACACTCCTCTTTCTGCATGAGGCTACCTCCTCCCCCCCCAACCCCAAGACCTTCCCCTTTAAGATCACCCTTCCATTCACACTGTGTACATACGATGTATGCACAGAGTTGTTTGTATGCTGTTGACCCCATTAAGGTGAGCGCTTATTAAGGGAGGGGGACTGTTTTTACCTTTCCTTGTATCCCAGACACTTAACACAGTGACTGAACATCCTAAGTGCTTAATGAAGACCTGACTGATTAAATAATACCTGCTATTATTATATGCTATGTATTCCGAGAGAAACAATAACAAAACTGCTTATAATCATGAAAAGCTATATAAATAGTATCCCATTTGGTCCTCACAACAACCCTGGTAGATGAGGAGTGCATGTATAGTTATTTCTACTTTACAGATGAAGAAATTCAGGCTCAGAGGTTTCAAGTCATTCATCTAAAGTCACAAGGCTACTAAGTGGAGGAGATATGAGTGGAATCGAAGTTTTCTGACTCTAAATCCTGGGATCTTTTTTCACTTTATTTTTATAACTGAGTGGCAGATGGAGTTGAAATGGGTGGGGCTCAAACCCCAATTAGAAGGCTAATGCAAAAATCTAGGTGAGAGGTAATCAGGGCCCAGGGTGATTGTTTTATCACTGGAGAGAAAGGTGTCTATAAAGCATTGTGGAACCACACTACTCCTAAATGCAGTATTTTGTCCATTAAAATCAGTCCACTCATTTTCTCCAAAATTCAACATACTCGATGCTGTCTCTGTGCTGGTAATCACTGTTGATCTTGCCTCAAATTTTCTTTACTCATGATCTGAGGCCCACCATTTAAGTACAGACCAGTTCCCACATACTGAAACACCCAGGATTTTTTTCCCCCATTCTGAACTGCTGTGTTTCTTTTTTGTAAAGTTAGATTTTATGTAGAACCGTCTTGTCATCTTCTTGGGTAAAGGCCTTCCAGTCATCTCCCTTGGCCATGACAGCACTTGTACTCAGTACAGAAAGGCACAGAAACCCCAAACCCCTTCAAAGATGAAGGTTCCTGAAGAATCCTCTACTGGGCTTCAAGGCCGTGTTGACTCCAGACACTTTCTTTGCTCTTTCCATGTCTTAACAGTATTGGGTTCTGAACAATCTTAACCTCACCGTAACCCATAATTCTCTCAGTCTTTTTTGATTTACCTGAGGATATTCATTATCTTCTTCCTCTCAGAGGGGCTTAATTTTTCACCTCATATTCTAAACTCCCATTTATGCCTAGCCTCATTAATGGCCATGTGGTCTCCATGAAGAGTGTCACGATTCTTTTTTAGAATCTGTTTATATCACACCAGCTTCTTCCAATTTTCAGAAGCAGGCTTGTCATCTCTTTTGGTTTCAAAGCCGACATCTGCTAGGTGTGATGGCACATGGCTAACCTGCTTAGGTGGTCAAGGGGAGGGAGGAATAAGGTTGTTGGTTCACTTGAGCTTCAGAAGTGGGGAAAAAACAGGGGTGGGGCAAACTGACCCAGGTTGGAAAAAGAACATGTCAAAGCTTCCTTGCCAATCAATAGTGGGGCTGGGCCCACGAATGGCCCTTACACTTCCATCCTGGGTGAGATAGGGAACAACAAAACATGATACCCTTGCTTGGACCACACTCTAAATTCCTATTTCTACCTCAGTTCTGGCTCATTGACAAAGCAAAAACAAAATAAGCTAGCTGTTCCCCATAAAGTGGTGCTTTGGATACTCTGAGCACTTTGATAAGGCCATTACACACCCTTTAAAAGAATTCTTCTCTTCCCGGAACTCCTTCACTACCATTACTAATTAATCAATTTACATTCAGAAAGCTGCTATTATGTGACAGGCCCAAAAAGGTAAGCACTGGGGATACCAAACTAGGCAATAGAGAGCCTCTGCCCTCCAGGAGCTTACCATCTAAAGAAGGAGACAACATGGAAGCAAATATATACAAAACAAGCTATAAATGAGATAGATACAAAATAATTAACAGAGAGGAGGCAATTAAGAGGGGTTGGAAAAAGTGGAAGATGAGATTTTATTTGGGACTTGAAGGAAGCCAGGGAAGCCGGTAGGTAGAGATGAAGAAGGAGAATATGCCAAGCCTGGGAGAGAGCCAGAGGAAATACTTGGAGACAAGAGATGGAGTGTCTTGTTCATGGAACAACCAGGAGGCCTTGTCATTGGTGGGTAGATAAGGCGTAAGAAGACTGGAAATGGAGGTGGCAGCAATGTGATGAAGGGCTTTGAACAACATACAGAGGATTTTGTATTTGACCCTGGAAGCAACAGAGAGCCACTGGTGTTTATTGAGTAGAGGTGTGATATGGTTGGACCTGAATGGACAGAATGGAGTGGGGAGAGACTTGAGGCAGGCAGACCCACCAGCAGATTATAACAATAATCCAGGCATGAAATCATGAGGAAAACATTTATTAATATTTAGTGTAATTACATAATATGAGATGGAGCATGGCATAGTGACATAGAGCCAGCCTCAAAGCTAGGAAGCCTTGGATTCAAGTCCCACCTGTAAAACACAATGGTTGTATGATCCTAAGCAAGTCATTTAACTCCTCAGTGTGTCAGGAAATCATTCAAGACTTAAAGTTACCATGTAGGTATTGGTACAGGGAGTTTCCTTACATGGGAGTTCCCTATATCAATGAAATTTAAAATCTACAACACAACACTGTGAGGATCTAAGGGGAAATAAAAAAAAATAGTTGTTTAGTCACGTTTGACTCCCTATGACCCCATTTGGGGTTTTCTTGCCAAAGATACTGGAGTGGTTTGTCATTTGCTTCTCTAGCTCACTTGACAGAAAAGGAAACTGAGGCAAACAGGGCTAAGTGACTTGCCCAGGGTCACACAGTCAATAACTGATTGAGGCTGGATTTGAACTCAGGGAAGAGTCTTCCTGACTTCACTGTGCCACCTCTCTGCCCTGGAAGACTCATCTTCAGGAGTTCAAACCCAGCCTCACTTACTGGCTGTGTGACCCTGGGCAAGTCACTTAAACTTGTTTGCCTCATTCTTCTCGCCTGTCAAATGGGCTAGAGAAGGAAACGACAAACCATTCCAGTATCTTTGCTAAGAAAACTCCAAACGGGGTCATGAAGAGTCAGAAATTACTGAATAACAACAACAAAATTTGGACAAAAAATAGTCCCTGTCCTCAAGGAGTTTATAGGATAATTTGTGTGCATATGTTTTCCTTACATTAGATTATAAAATCCTTGAGAAAAAGGAATATGTCACATTGCTCTGTCTACCCTACTCCCCCCAAAGTGGCACTGTATACTGGTCAGAGCAGGTAGTTAACAAATAAATGCAGTAGTGGTGTTGTTCGTTGACTGAATTGTTGAAGTCAAAGGGTGATGAAGATAATACACATAATGTAACATTAAATGAAAACATTAAAAGGCATCTGAACTAAGATGAATTGCAGTGATAAATCTTGGTCCTAGTGCACAGCCATCCTTTCCATAGAAAGGTGGGAAACTAAGTGTGTGGAACATAGCTTTGGCAGTCCATTGTACTTAATTGCTCCTCTTCATTACAAGGGAAGGTTCAATGGGTGGTGAGGGGGGCAGGAAACCATACTGGAAAATGTCATATGCTAAAAAAGCATCAACAGTACAAATAATAATAACTTCAATGACTGAAATGAGAAGGGAAGTCATGAAAATGGCATGACAGGTCACTGGCAAAAGATATTACATAAAGTATTCTCAATGAGTCGAAGCTTAACAATCAATGGAGATTATGCAAGGGAAACTGTCCCATAATACCACAGGCTGCAAAAATATAGTACCTATCATGAATGCCTAGAAAGACAACGTCAGGTGGCAAGAAGCACCAGAATCTCACTATTCTTCATCAACAAACAGGCAAAAAATCTTCATATCACAGACCCCAAAACAGCCTGGAGAATCCCAGAGGTAACCTGTACTGGATGGAGCCTGTCCATTCCCACACACAAAGTTGATGGACATAATCTCTCTGGAATATAACACTGATTCATTAAAAAAAATTAAGAATCAAGTTTTTAACAGATGTCGTCATCCCAAAGATACATCATCTTCAAATTACAGAAAATGAAAATGGTAGGGGAATAAACCCAAACTATGTGAAAACAGCATGAAAGACATCTCATCTTGTTGGTTACGTGAAGATGTCCCAAAGATGCTTTGCCAGAGCCTACACAGGATGAGACTATATCCCAATATGTTTATGAAAACAGAATGAAAGACATCTCATCTTGTTGGTTACATGAAAATGTCCCAAAGATGCTTTGCCAGAGCCTACACAGGATGAGACTATATCCCAATATGTTTACTCAGTGACAAAAGGCAGACATTTTAGCTACATTAAACATAGAAAAATAAAGGATAGCGTCTTGTCTCAGGACTATTTCTATCTGAACGGAAGATGGAAAGAATGGGTACGATGACTGATGTTGGAGATGATGATGATGATGATGGTAATGATTACAGTAATCAAGGTCCTGTTGCCACCTGATATTTCCCCAAGATCTTTTTGATATACAACCAACTTCCCCATATAACCTATCCACCAACTACCATGGTCCTGTTTAGTAGTCATTCCAGTTCCTACCAATATAGTTTTATTATATCAAAATTACTTCTCACCTACAGTAATAAGAAAATTTTTCTACTCAAAAAGGTCATTTTCTCACAATTATTTATTTGGAACTTTGTATTGTTATTTATCTTTTATGTATGTATGTATCGTGAAAGAGATTATATTTTTAAGGGTATAGACTATGGCCTGCCTACACGTCCCTTTATCTCCAGTTCCTCCTAGTCCCAGGACTCAAAGAGCAGTAGGCACTTGATTAATGTTAGCTGTTCATGACTGATTAAAACAAAACAAAAATTTAACCACTTCTATGCCTGACATAAATATGGACCTTGGCTGAGACTACTGCATCTTCACTCATAGAAATGTAGGGCTTTGAAGATATATAAGAAAGACTACCTTGTTACTTCAGGCAAGTGCCTGTGTCAACATATGAAGATGCCTCCATTTGATCATGAAAGCAGGCATTATGACAGGTCAGAGCCAAAGATTGCCCTTACATATCTCAAAGAATATCTTTCTGTTAAAATTTCTGTCCTATGTAAGGATTGCAGAGCTTCCAAAATCATGAGAGCTGACGAAAAAAGTGTAAGTATTCCTTAGTAAGTAATGTAGATCTCTGACAACAGAGGTCAACTTCAAGTGGAGGACAGGCCTGAAGAACATTAGAAACCCACACTTCTGCTAGGGGTCAGACTACATGACCTTTGAGTTCACCTGTGACTTGCTGATTCTCTTATTTTATGAGCTGTGGGTTGGATAAGAAAATCCATAGATGCATAGGACTATAGACACATAGGTGTAATGCTGGCAGATGCCTCAGAGGTCATCTATATAACCCCCTTATTGTACCATTCAAGAACCCCAAAGAATTTTCCAGGTTTGCCCAAGGTCACCCAGACAGCAATTGTGAGATACAGGATTTGAACCTAGGTTCTCTGACTACAGAGTAAGGATGACACAGTACCCTACAGCCTCCCTCATTCATTGAGGGGGCCTTTTCTTAAATCTCCACTTCCCTCTCAACTCATGTTAATTCCTTGACTCGATTTGATGACTGATACAACAAATATAAAACTGTCAGCAGTAGAGGCTAGTTCATATGTGAAACTATGCATAGAGGCTGGATTTGGAGCCAGGTAAAGGTGGATTTAGGCAATCAGGTGGTACAGCGGATAGAGCACCAGGCCTGGTGTCAGGAAGATCTGAGTTCAAATCCGGCCTCAGATACATACTACCCTCGGCAAGTCATTTAACCCTGTTTGACTCAGTTCTTCACCTGCAAAATGGAGACACAGTGGAGAAGGAAATAGCAAACCACTCCCGTATCTTTGCCAAGAAAACCTCACGAACAAAGTCCATGGGGTCATGTAGAGTTGGACATGAATGACTGAACAATAAAACCTGGATTTAAATTCCCTCTCACTTGAACTTTATTATAAACACTCAGTACCTGCTTGGCCCTAAGGCAATGGGGATATAGAAAATGATGAAATAATCACTGCCTTCAAGGAACCTATGTTGGGGAGGGGCCATGGGGGGGGCACGAACTCAGAGAAGTAAATGCAACATGAAAACAAAGGCATTTTCATGTGTTGCAGTTGTCATTCAGTCATTTTTCAGTTGTGTCCTACTTTTTGTGACTCCATTTGTGGTTTTCTTGGCCAAGATACTGTAAGGGTTTGCCATGTCCTTCTCCATTTCATTTGACAGATGAGGAAACTGAGGCAAACAGGATTAAGTGACTTGTCCAGGGTTACACAGCCAGTAAATGTCTGAGGCCAGATCTGGACTCAAGCTCAAATCTTCCTGATCACAGGCCCAGCACTGTGCCATCCAGCTGCCCCAGGGTTTGGGAAGGGAAGCATTAAAAACCAACACTGACCAGCTAAGGGTCCTAAATAACATAACCTCTTTGAGCCTCAGTTTGCTCATTTATAAAATGGTGCCAGTACTAATAGCACCAACTTTACTGATTTGTGTTCAGGCAACAAGGTAATATAGGTAAAGCGTCTTGAAAACTATAAATTTTAATTATGATTATGATAATTATTACTGTTAATAATGATTTCATTCATCTCATCTTTTGCACTGGAGGTCAGATAGGAACAGTCCTGGGATAGGTTGCTATTCTACTCTTTCTATTTTTATAGTTTATATTTAGAGTATTGTACAGGCACATAAAATAAATGTTTGTTGTAATTAAATAAAGGTATCACCATCATTATCATCCTCATCATGAGTACTTCACAACAAGAAAGATTCTGAACAGTCTTCTTCTTTATGTATCTCCTTGAGGATGGGCCTTATATTACAGACATATGTGTAGATTATACACAAACAGACACAAGCCAATCTGCATCTCCCTGGAAGGCCCTTTTACATTGTTCTTTAAGGGTGACACAGAATATAAAAATAGGAAAGGAGATGGCATTGCTCTCCTAAGAAATCAGAATGATTTCCTTACCAATTCTATGAAACTTCTATCCATTGGAGGGGCCAGTAGTGACTCTAATCTACTGCCAATCAATCTTATCACTGGTGGGGCTAAAGACTGATTCATCTGGAAAATGAAAATAGGAGAAAACTCTTGAAGAGAAGAGGTCTGTATTTTTGGAGACACTGACCTTGGAAGAATTACAGCAAGTGAAATTCTCAGGAAGAATCAAGTTTTTTATTTTTCTTTCTACCTTATTTCTATGTTCTTTCCATATACACACATGCACACAAACTTAATAATGTCAAAATCAACCAAAACCATCAAAACTTCAACAAACTTTTTATTTACTTCTCTGTTACTTTTAAGGAGAATCAAATACTACTTAATTTTTTTATTCACCAAGCATGTAAATTCAGGGTGAGACCAAAGTCATCATAGGGTTGACAAATAACTAATTTATGTCTCCCATTTGTGACAGTTCAAGTTTTTATTTTAGGTTTTATGTGTGTGTGTGTGTGTGTGTGTGTGTGTGTGTGTGTGTGTTTTCAGATATGCAACTTTTAATTACTCCTACTGTTAGTGGATTGGGCCCTGGACTACAAGGACGGGAAGACCCAAATGCAAATTCTGCCTTCGACATTTCCTAGTTCTGCGACCAGGGAAAAGTCACTCAATGGTTTGGTTCCCTCATCTGTGAAATTAGGGGGTTAGCTGTAATAGTCCCTTCCAGCTCTACATGTATGATCTTATTACCTTACATATGCAATGAATAGTAAGGATTGGTCACTCTTCTTTGGAAGCTAACCAATCTTATGTGTATGTCCTAAATTATCAGCCTCATATCAATTTAAAAAACAGGATAATAAGATAACAGATCTAGTGCTGAATAGGGTCTCAAGGTCATCTAGTCCAACCCCCTCACTATACATGAGAGGAAATTAAGTACCAGAGAGGTTAAGTCAATTGCTAGAGGTCAAAGAGTCAGTAAATGGTAGGGCTGGAATTTGAACTCAGGTCAGGGGGATTCTAGCTTCAGCTTTCTTTCCATAGCACCATGTTTTAGAGCTGGACATGACTTCTAAGGTCCCTTAGTCCAATCATTTTATTTTGCAGATGAGGAAACTGAGTCTCAGAGGTGAAGTGACTTCCTTAAGGTCAAATAGGTAGGAAGTAGGAGAGCCAGGATATGAATCTCAGTCTTTTGGCTCTACAGGGATCGTTTTTTCCCCCCATAAAACCCTTCCTTTCTCCCAGTTCAGGAGCTATCCGAACAGCAAAACAAAATAAAAACAAAACAAAATACCTGCCCTATTTTCATGAAAATACTAAAAACTGTGCTTGCCCCAATGATGCTCAAAACTTACTTGCTATGTCACCCAAACAAGCTTGTCTGTGCTCCATTTTCTAACAGTACCGCCCAAGCTTTTTGGTTATTGTTCTGCTATCTCAGGACAACCTATTCTAATGAATGGCATCCAATATGATTCTGGTTTTCAAATTAGCCATTAAAGTCTATACACATCCGGAAATTGTAAATAATTTTAGCAGGACATATTTCCCACCTCAAAAGTGGGATAATATTCATAGCCTACCTATGCCCCAAGGGCATTCCAAGACTTAATGAGTTAATGTTTGTAAGGTGCTTTGATTTCCTTAGACAAAGGGCCTTATATAAGTACAAAGTATCATTATTATCATTATCATCATCATCATCATCATCATCATCATCATCATCATCATTATTATTATTATTATCCAACCAAAGCGCTGAACCTTTGGAGATGTACCCAACATAACAACGAAGGCCCTGAAGAAAAACTACATTTTTCATCTGCAGATTTTTCATAAGTCAAGTAACTTCCCTAATGTATTTCAGGGAACTTTTGGTAAAGGCTGTCTATGTGAGAGAATATCATGCAAAATTTACACTGTTCCCTTATATAGGTAACGAAAGGGAATTCCTGGGCACGTATTGTAAATTCACATTCTAAAACACTACAGGCAAAACTCGCTCAGAGGTCTACACACTCACCTGTAAAGCTGGGGGATTCACTTCTGAGGGTGGCAATTTGGGTAATCAATCTCATTACTTTGTAGCTATTCCTTGTACAGAACTCCCCTGGCAGGACACCACAGGGTATCCATCCTCTTGACAAGGAAGAAAAAAAGGCCAAAGGGCCTGTGTGTATATTTTCATTATGGATATCTGTATATACATACCTATATACAATGCATGATATGAAAAAGCCGAATTTTGGTTGGGTTGATGGTGGGGCTTTGCTGCTATTGATTCTTAAACCTACACTCATGGTTAAAAGCCTTATTTTAGTCCTCAGGAGAACAAATGAGCTCTACTTCAGATAATAATAGCCTGAAAGGTACACTAGGATGTCACTTAGCATCGTGGACAGGAGAGCTAATGTGCCTGAAGAAAGAAGAATGCCTTGTGAGAGACAAAGAGACACCGAACAAGGCAATTCCCACTAACACAGGACCTATGCACAAACTCTGTACAGTAAGGCATGAAATGTAGCTCCCAGAAATACCATATAGTACAAAGAAGGAGAAAAGCCACATTCTCATTATGCTACCAATTTTTTTTAATCAGAATCTATTCTTTGCCAAAATGCTAATGAATACTATTATTCAATAACCCTGTACAAATGGATAAACTGAGGCACAGGTACATTTTATATGTATTAAGTAGCCTTTTAAAAAGGCTACACTGAGGCACTGATATACACAGAGATACATGTGTATATGTATGTGTGTGTGCGCGTATGTATATATATATGTGTATATATATATACATGTATATATATATATCTCAAATGTATGTATATAATAGATCTAGAAAAGCCACCTAATTCAAACAGGAATCCATGGGAAAGATCTACTGTCAATGGATCTAAGATAATGGATTGGTTCCCAGTGAGAAACCTTTTGAGTTTTTAAAAGATTAAAAAAAGTCCCTGAACCTAAAGAGTTAACTCACTTGCTTTTTTAAAAAAAAGTCCCATATAATTTCCTTTTATCATAAAACAATGCATTTATTATTTTCTGTATATCTGTTAAAGGGCATGGCCTTCTGAGTGGAAAACAAAACAGAGCTCAGTCACATGTTTATTTGCTTCAGCTACTCCCTTTCCCTTCTGATAAATAATCAAACGTGCCATCCAGAAAAAACAAACCCAGCGAGCTGGGAAATTTGATGGTCATCAAATAGACTGAGATACCAAGAAAGGCAGCCCACTGTTCCCACAGTGAGTTTTGTGCCCCACACCTACACTACCATCTGAGTAAATACCTTCAGTCACTCTTTCCATTTTCCCCATGCAATTACTCCTACTGTTAAGCAAATTGTCCTTAAGGCACTTGCAAACACCATTTTTTTCCCTTACAAAGTAGAACAACTTATGAACATTAAAAAAGCCAGCCTAGAAAAATGTATGTATGTGTGTATACACATTTACAATATACATGTATATATCATATATGTAAATATAAATATATATATATGTATAGACAAATTTATATAGATGTATATCGTTTTTCTTGTACTTCAGACGAGGTTTGGGTAACTATACTGCTTGATTTCCCTGCTTATTCTAAGAGATGCTACCTTGTAGCATAATATTTTAAGGGCATTAAGTCTGGGTAGGGATAGAAAAGCTTGAGAACAGTTCTCCCCAGATCAAGATGGTAATCTTTCTATGTCTCCTCTACTCTCTGACCAGTAAACAGCAGAAATGATAACCTTATGTATGTTTTACTGAAGGGTTTTTTTTTCCATGGTGGGGGGATGAGGAAGAGGTCTAAGATTAAATGAAACAGTAAGGCTCAAGAAAATAATTCTTAACTATTTGTTGCTAATCCTTTCATTTCAATAGGACAAAACAACAGCAGTTCCATCTGCCCATTTGTTACAGGGGAAAGCTTTCCCATGTTAAGTCCACTTGTCTTTACCTGCCATGCCAATTATTAACAATGAAACATTTGAAAAGAATCTTGTAACATGAAAGTTAACAACCATCACAGAAAGTAAGCATGGCTTTTCCTTCCCTTTTGCTGAAGCCTCCGTTTAAACAATGGTAATATGAATGAGATAATGGCTATGCTTGTTTCAGCACTCTGATTTTTATTGGCATGAAATTGGTACAAATATTATCAAGACCAGTTCACAAACGATGACGGTGCCATGATGCAAACATCAGGGAAGGACGGTTTTACAGTTAAAGACCCCACAATCTCACCACCCCCTAACTCTGAGGCCCCCCCCATCAATTGTTACATTCACTTGTGACAATACAAAAGAAGCCCATAAAACAACACACACACACACACACACACACACACACACACACACACACACACACACACACGGCTCTCGTCTATATTTCGGATCCGAAATAAATGTTAGTGAGAACAAACAACTGCTTACTTAACTGATACTCCAGAGTCATTGGAAAGCAACAGTGAACTGAACAGGAGTTAGAAAGAGGCGGTTTTCTTTTCAATTTTGTAAAATGAGTTTGATGGCCAAAAAAAAAAAGGCAGTAAACAAATTGAATCATCTCATTTTGCTCTGAAAGCTGTAAAGAAAGGAAACCTGCCTTCCCCATAAAGAATACATTCACAGAGAAAGACAGCAAGTTTCAAAGTTTAACCAAACGCCCAGCGTTCCCTTTTCTCTGAACACTTACAGAGAAAATGAAGAGTTTGACGGGGTGAGCTCTGACTGTCGTTAGATTTCCGTCTTCTTGCTGTAGATGTGTTCTGGCTGTTTCTGTGAAGCGGGGGTTGGAGAATGGTAAAAAGATGTTTGAATAAACAGGAAGTGCCGGGCTGCTGGAGCACACACTGAAGTGAAAACACCCTGGAACATTGCCCTTTCTAGCCAACAAGAGGCTTGCCTCCACAGTAGCAATGCCTTCAAAATGACAAAGAAACCACAAGAATCCCTCAAGTAATTCTCCTCTTTCAAAGTTGAAAGAGCTGTTGGAGCTGGCAGGTAATTTCAAAGTGGCATCGAGCACTTAAAGAAATCTATTAATTCTAATTCGGCACATATCTAAATCACTTCAGGTCTACAAGCAGCAACATACCTAACCGATTATGCTTTAACTGGACCCCCAGACAAACAGCAGCCAAATGGTACATACAGCTCACTTCTGCAGACAAATACACATCTTCTGAATCTCAGGGAACCTGCCTCCCCAAACATTTTTGTCACCATGTCTACACATGAAAAGTGGGATTTCTTTAATTTTTTTTGAGATGCTGCAGAGTTTGATTGCTTTGTATCCCATGAGCTCCTAAAGAACACATGCATCTCTCTGCATTTTGGGTAGATACATTTGCTCTTCCTTCTGAGCTTTTTTTTTTAAATCCTTTCTGATTTTTCCTTCCAGTTAGCAAACCAAAGTATCTATTTATCTTGAGGTGGCTGGTTCCCTGACTTGGGCCCTGCTTTCCCCACCCCAAACTAATGATTAAAGTCCTATCTCCTGTCACATGGGTGGTGACATGCCCGAGACACTAGAAAAAACCGGCACAGGCTCAGTAAGGCAGCTTGTAAGAATATGAACAGTCGACCAGCTACAGTCAAGGGAGGTTGGGGCGGGGGGGGGGGGGGGGGAAGAGAACCAGGATTCCTGTAGAAAATATACTGCTGTTGTGGTAACTAACGTGCGGCTGCCACTGAAGGGGCTGATTTGTTATTTAGCATGGAGTCTTGGACTGTCTGTCATTCTGGGTGCTAATGCTCTGCTAAAATAACTCATTGGGAGCTGTCAGTGGGATGTTTACACAGGCCCCAATCTTTTCTTCATAGAAGGAAATTTTTTTACTGGAATTCATCTTCTTTTGATCTCACATTCAAAGCAACAGCAGCTTGATAGACATTCAAGTCTGAAAGCAAATCCAGACGCTGAAGATAAACCGCCAGAGTATGACAGGCAGGAGCAGCTAAAGCTTATAAAAATGAAGAGAACAGCATGTCGTCTGAGTATTACAATAGCAGAAATCAAGAGACATATTAGGTGGAACTGATCAGCCACAAAAACAGTTCAAAAGGCAGATCATAGAAACAGAATACGAGGCGAGGGGGGAAAATAGGAAATATCTGCTTTACAGAGGAGGCATCCCCTTCATTCCGAGCACCACAAGGCTTCCGCTTCAGCATGTAAACTTGGGGGGAAGGTGGGGAGGAGGAGGAGAAGGAGGAGGAGAGGGAGATCCAATGTAAATGTTCCTCTCAAATTCAGCTCTTCCAATTATAAGCAATTCAATTAATTTGTTAACAACCCCCTTCCATCAAGTGTTTCCAAGAAAATGAGAGGGTAGTGCCTTACCTTGCTTAGCACCCCCAAGACTGCAATTTATTACCATCACCTGTCTCTGCTAGTTTTAATGAAGTATCCAAAGGAATAACACTCAGGGCACTGTGGGAAAGAGGCATTCAGGAAAAATAGCATCTTTCATCCTGAGGTCTCTAAGAGTAGTTTTAGACTGTAGGTGAGGGAGGAGAGGAGAACCAATTCTCTAAGACGGCTAGTTATTAGATGGATATTAAAGCCCTATCTCTCCCTCAAAAATAGAAAGTACCAGCTCATGAGAAGATTTTAGTCCCACTGATCTGCATCCAACATCCAGCAGTTTTCTGGTTTTGTCTTTTGGGTTTTTTTTAGCTGACTGGAGTAATTCGTAAAGGAATAATCACAAAAACTTTCTTAGAGAATGCATACATTTTTCATTTAAAAATAAGCCTCTTATTTTAATTAAAGTCAGTACATATCAAGAAAAAGTAATTCTCAAATAATTTTGTACTTAGAGCTGTTTGTTAACAAACACTGAATGCGGAGGCAGTGTTAGGTGAAAGGGCAGCACAATTGCACATTATGATTTTGCCTGCGGGTTATTTCTGATTAAGGACACCCTCTGGGACACCGAGGCAAGATCTTCTTTTACAGCAGGCATGGCTTTTAAAATTAGCCTTTTTTTCCCCTTGCATAATAAACCAACAGGAAAAATGTGGATTTAGAAATGTATTAACCAATTTAAAGAGTTGTAATCAGTTTAGGTTTTGCTTTCTGCAAAACACAGGTTCCTGTGTAGCTAAGTTACAAATGTAAAAATGCAGACTGGATGTGAAAAACTGCTTTGGAAAGTCACCTTCTGTCATGCTTATGCAGCTATCTAATGTGCTAAAGGCTGATTATTTATCTTTACACTGTACTAGTTTAATCTGTTAAGGTCAACACTAATCTGTGCCAACCTTTTAAGAAACAGCAGCCTTCAAAGACTTGCTGCAAGAATCCCCAAACTAAATACAGGATGTCACTGTAATGGATACATTTACCTGAACCGGTGAGATTTACCTATGTAAACACTGAATATAAATTCCCATATAAATTAGAAAACACATTATTTTTGTATATAGAGAAGATGTTGTCACCAACTTGTGGGTAAGATGATTAACATTACTTTGTTTCACGGGACCATTTAAAAACTAGGTTTACATTTACATGCCATGTCTATACAGTATGAGCTCAACAACTGAAATGAAATGTTTGCTGTTTTTTCCCCGCCCACCCCCCTACTCCTCCCACCTCTTCCCCCCCCCCCCCCCCCCGCTGGGAAATAGCAAATTTGAATATCAAGTGAATGCCTCCCAGTCATATCCTCAAATCTCGGTGGTTTTTAAAATGCAGACCATTGGTTAGTGGCCATCGCTAGTAGCCACAGCACACACCACTGTCTCTCCCTTCCCTCTCAGATTTCTTCTGGACTTGAATGTCACTGTAGACCTTGAATGTGAAATGGCTTCACGCTAATTGCTCTAATTTCTGGAAGATGTGCAGGCAGGTGAAACCTGATCCCCTCGGCCCTTGTGGAGCCCAAGAAGGAACGACCCTGGAATGTTTACACAGTGGTTTGATTTTAATAGACAGGAGGGCTGGGTTTCAGACAGCAAAAACACAGCTAATAGGTGACCTCTTAATGTAGTCCTTTTTGGAAAAAAAAAACAACAAAATACAATTTCATGTGGTAAAAGGTGATGTCCTGAATGCCAAGGTTATCTGCTTGACTTTTTGAGTGAGCACACATTACGTTGCACCTGACATTTACACCCGAAACTCTATACTGACTTCTTGTTTTTTTTTTTTACTTTAAAACAAAAAAAAAGCACTTTATATGTCAGTCACCTTACAAACAGATTATGGCTATATGGGATTTCCTAGTAAGTGCTCTCATTTGAATTTTAAATTGAATCATTTTTACTTTCATCTCACTACTTGTCCCTAACATCCTGCAAGAAATGTTAAAACTCCTGCCCCACAAAAGGTGGAGGGAGTCTTCTCCCTTGTTCTTCTGGTCCCTCACTCATAGACTCCCCAGCTTTGGGTAAAAGGTGAAGGTAAATCCCTTGCCTGAAGTTGACTGGTCATTAAGGGTCTTTCCCTTTCTCACGGCACTAGACACTTCATATATGGCTTTCATGCTTGTCTTGCTCTTCCCCATCCCCCAGTAGAATGTAAACTCCTTGAACCTATGACTGGGGTATTGCTTGTCTCTGGATTTTGCTTTGTTTCTGATCCATTGCTTAGCACAGTGCCTGGAACATAGTAGGCACTTAGTAAATGATTGATTGATGGATTGATATCTTACAGAAGCTCAAATAAATCTTGGGGCAATGGAATTGAAATGAAGCATGATGATGGCTGAACAGAACATGAGTTACTGAGGTTGAGTTTTTAATGCCTCCACATCATTTTTAAGTATGTTTACCACACTAAACACAACGTAGCATGATGTCTGGTAATTTTGGTATTTATCTAATGCTTATCTCTGCCCCCTATCCCCCCACCCCTCCTGGATGATTCTCCCCCCAATACCTCAATAAATCTTTGCTCAATTGTATGTGCGGACTACGTAAAGCAGGGGAGACACTGAAACATTCAAAAAGGGAAGGGGGTAAGAGAGAACTTCCTCACTTAATGACCTGACAGCTTTTGGTCAAAGCCAAAGAGGTCCAATGATTGCTTTCTAAGAGTCAGCTACTGAATATATCCCCAAAAGCTACAGGTAAGTTTAGGAAAACTAGATAAAAATAAAGATAAATACAGCAGCATGGAGGTAAAAAATCCAAGGTACTGAGCACATGGGACCAAGAAAAAGAAAATGTACAGGCCACATTGAGTGGGGTTAAAAAAAGTAGGGATTAGATTTGGGGATATGGCCTATTTTAGTTTAATTTTTTAGCCTGAACCTGAATGTAAAGCAAAAAGTCTCGGTATATGTACACTGAAGAACAGAAAATACAATTTAGATATTTTAATAAGTAGATTTAATGAGAATTTTAATAAGTAAATTTCTTTAGGGGAGGAGAGAGTAAAACACATTCAGACAAAGCTGAGTTAAAACAGTGAGTATTTTTTTTTTTGGTAAAGGAATCAACACTCATTGGAAGGACTGGGGCAACAAAAGAAATAACTATCAGACTTTATGAGAAACCTCAAAATTGTTGTATTGAATTCAAGGTAGAAGGTAAGTTCATTGAAGGCAGAGACTGTTTCATGCTTGTCTTTGTATCCCAACGCCAAGCACATAGTAGGTGCTTAGTTTCTGCTCGTTGATTAAAGGCACAGTACAACTAAACAATGCAGACAAACATAAAAATATTCTAGCAGGGATCCTTTTCCTTTTTGGGTCATGAATCTCTCTGGCCGTCTGGTGCAGACTGCAGATGCCTTCTCAGAAGAACGTCTTTAAACACATCAAATAAAGTACATAGGCTTCCAAAGGGAACCAATTATACTCAAATAGTTATACATACAAACATGTACATGTGTGTGCATATATACATGTATATATCTATATCTATATAGACACATGATATCCCTACTTTAAAGACACAATTCTAAAAATGCTCTAATATAAGAATTGCTAATCTGCATATATACACATGTGTATGTATGCATGTATGAATACATATGTTCTTAAGGATTCATATACATAAGAATTCTTGTATTCTTACATAATATTCTTAAGAATTTTAAAGAATATCCATATATACATACACACACATATATAGTCCCAGGTTAAGAATTCTTATATTGAAGCATTTTTTTACAATAGAATCTTTAAAGTGGGGATAATATTAACATCCTAAAAGGGCAGCTGTTCTGTGTTCTGCAGGTGCTACTAATATCCCTAAAATGTTGACATGAGATTCAAATGTGATAATTCATGTATTTCTATACAGCGGAATGTAAGTTATTTGAAGGCAGTTATTGTCCCTATTTTTAAAACCTTTGTATTCTCAGCTCCTAGAACAGTGTCTTGAATACTACAGGTTTCTTAAAATGCTTACTGAGTGAATGGATGAAAAAAGAAAGCATGTTTCATAATGCAATGTGCTATATACATGTTTATTATTATTATTATTATTATTATTAAACTATTATTAGCAAAAGACCCAGGAGCTTCTATTATATAGTCCATTAGCACCTAGAGTCACCTGGTCCATTAATACCCAACCTTCGAAGTAGATGAATGAGTATGACAGCCACAGTTTAAAGAAATTTTACCTGGCAAGAAAGTTCCTTTTGTTGCCTTTCCATTGAAAGGTATTATACATATACATGTATATATGTATACATATATACATATATATTATATATATATGTATATATGTATATGTGTGTGTGTGTGTATATATATATATATATACACACACACACACATATATATACACGCACACATATATGAAGAAACCCTCAAAAATACCTCTTCTTAAGATCGATAATAATTCCTATCAGCTAAAGTTTTTTCCCTGTCTCTTCCCCCCCAAAAAAAAAAAATTGGAATAAAGAAAAAGAACGAAAATCCTGTCCATGTAGAGTTTTAGTATAAACTAGTTCAAGTCAGCGGTAGGAACACTAAGTGGTAAAGGTAAACATGCCCCCCCCAACCCTCCCAACTGGTTCCCCTCTAAAGCTCTCTAGGCAGTCAGTGCCTGGTACCAAAGCCTGCCCTGCACGTTTGGGAGGTCAACACAGCTATGCTAAACTGACAGGTTCAGTTTACAGCAGGCCAGGACTTTGTTTAGATATACTGGCCTTGCTCACCGCCAGCTTAACAACAGATGGCCAGAAAACTTTCATTATGTTGCGCAGGGCGGAACTGCAAACAATCCAGAAAACTGTGAAAAGTTTAACTCCCTCCAAACCAACAAAACCAGAGAGTTCACACACATGTGCCAGACTGGCTCTAGTGGAGGGCCTGGGATATGCACTGAGGATTCTCAGGGCTGAATTAACTCTCCATTGGATGATTAATGAAACCTACACAAAAACCCTCCGATGTAAAAAGAGAATTCGCAATTTGACAAGGTCAGGTGAATAAAAGCATCACTCCCATAGCAAAAGTGCCCATGACAGACTGGAGTCTTTTTGTTTTAACTTTTCAAAGCCTAGAACTTTAAAGAAGTTGCATAAAGTGCCTGCTTTATTTTATTTTCCTGAAATATAATTTAAGAGGTTTCCCTCTCCTGCAAAGACAGAATCTTCCTTTGCATAACTCTCAAGCTCCCTTCCTGCTATCCCTCTGGAAGACTGGAAGAGCCAGCCGAATATTCTAACTCTAACACCCAGATTTAAATATGATTTATCCAAATCTGTATATAATTTAAATATTCATTAAATTGATTCAATCCATATGAACCCTAATATCTCCTAATGCTCTGAGACAGGTTATAAACGCACCTTCAAAGGTTTAATTCAATTGGCAATCTTATAGGTCTCATCACTGAAAACGTATTATTTTTATACTATTCAAGAAATGAACAAATCTGTTTTCCACAAATGTATTTTAGAAGCTACCCTTTTCTGTTATTGAAAGAAAATTGTGTTTATTACTCCTTTAGCACAGTGTAAACTCATAAACGTCAACAGAGAGTACAAGGAAAACTGTCAACTAAATATTGTTTCCTTCATGAGCTGTTCTTCCAAGTCAATTACGCCTTTCAACTTCTGGGGCATTGTATGATAAACTAGCAGTAAAAATCATTCACATTAATATACCATGGTGCCTTGCCTGCAAAAGGTAATTAAAGAAGTAAATGACTCATAAGAATAGACATATTAGCTGCAAAATGAAAGGCAACTTAGCTGCCACATGAAAATATGTACCATTAAGATACTGCATTTTCATATTCCTGTAATCAGCTCCAGTAGACTAATGCTTATTTAATCCAGTTCTCGGCTAAGTCCATCAACAACTGTTTTTTGCTGTTTTCTCCTTGACTGAACATTATGAGTGCAGGTTTGGAATAAATACTGCAATAAGATTTTTGCATACTCAATTGAAGAACAGGTTTTTCCATTTTAAAATCTATTTTTTTTCCCTCTCTCTCCCTCTCACAGAAATACAACATAGAAGATGACTAGGAAATATTTTCCTGGCTAGACAAGGCTTTTAAACAACAGTACATTTTAGGGAACGGATCTTGGTTTAACATTCACAATTTCTGATTCATACCACTATTAGCATATGAAAAAAAAAAACGATGCCATGTCTTCACATGCCAAATGTCCTATTCTTCACTTAAGAAACATCCCCTTTTGTTAATAACGGCTTCCATTAGCATTAGCAAGATGAGGATGATTTATCTTGACTCAGTGACCAAAGTGGAAGGAAAGAAATGGGGTGGATCCCCACACTGTTACAGGATTGAGCAAATGCCATCAAGAGGTACCTACTACATTAGCTAAAACATGCCAGAAGAGACCTTGACAAAGCCTTTAACCACCTACACTGCTTTCCAGATCTCTGAGTTTGGCACCACATTTCCTCTGCCCAAGATACTATTCTCTGTACAATTTTATTTTTTCCCATCCTAGGCACCATATAGGAGTATTTCATTAAGGGAGTTAGATTTGCTTGCTTCCTCCTAGAGAAACTAAGGGAGCTTGTCTCAGGGGGAAGGTCCAGCTGGCCTAGAAGGACAGATTCATAAATAACAATATTAATAATACTGAGGACACTGGAGGTCTCAAGTTTTCTTGGAGGCTCGAGAAAAGCCTATTTCACATATAAAAATCTAGGCCTCAAATTTGCCATTGATGTGGGCATGCAGGCCTTTCACTAGAATTTAGCATTTTGGGCTTTCAAAGTTCCAGCAGAGGAAATGAGTATTCCTCCCTTTGCCTTTGTAACTGAAATCCTTTGAACATTAAGACATCTACATGTTATCATATTTGTCAACGATTCATCTGTTTTTATCAAAATCTAAACCCACCTGGCTTGTATCTACTAAGTTACTGAAGGACCTGTAAGAGATATATGACCTGACTTTGAAAGTCATGAGCTTTCATCACAGGAAAAGTTCTAGATTTCTTTACTGGGTATGTATTCTCCACTCTCCTCTTCCTGTGGGTGTGTAAACCATCACTTTGGCTCTTAAACTGATGAGTAGCCAATTCTCTCAAGGACAGCCAGTTCATGATGGGAGGACTATCCTGTGAATATGAGCCTTCAGTTTATTTATCTTTTAACAGTCATCAGGATGGCAAAAGGCTTCCAGATTTAAGCTCAATCTTTTGTTTTTTAATCTATTATTGCCTCACCATTTGCTCAGACACCACTTGGAACCACAATTAATGAGCTTAAGTCCTTCTTCTAATTAAGGAACAAAGGTTCTTGTGTGCAGAGTATAGAGTGACACTGTCTAGAGAACACACATTTAAACAGAAGTAAATGCTTCTAATTGCCTTAAAATGGGATTTTTAATATTTAGGAACATAACAGGATCGAGAAATTAGAACATTTCCAACATCATTTACAAATAAGCCTTCACAAAATATTGTTAGCTTATAATAATGCATCATTATAAATAATGGAAAGTTATGAATACCAGGCATGTAACCTTTGTATTCACACGATTAACCTGTGTGCATTGATACAATGATACATGAATTAGTTCAAATTTTTTTTAAAAAGCAAACCCCTGTAAAAAGCAAAAAAAGCAAGCAAGCAGCAACTCCAGCTTGAAATTCCTTAGACTATAGTAGATTAGGATTCAAACATGTAATTAAGAAAGATAACCTTCCTTTATACAGTAATTAGGGCTATTAGAAATAGGATACTCTCTCTTAAAAGTGCTACAAATATACCACAGTACTAAATAACCTGCATTGCTTGGAAAGTAGACTTGCTATCAAGGGCAAAGCTGCTATCCACTGAAGAAACACGAAATGACAGACGGCTGTTAGACTCCATTAGCTGCTATGTGATAGGAGCACATTCACTAACACACGACCTGTGAAAAACCTGAGATCTCTTTAAATCTTTGAATTGGATTGCAGCATTAATTCTTAAGAACTGCAATCCTTCAACCAAGTCAAATTACCCTCATTAACAGTGGAAAAACTGCCTCTGCAATAAGTTTTTTAAAAAAAGATATTTATTACCTATAATCACTTTCATGTACTTCACCTGGGAGTGTGACCAACTGGTACAACAACTTGGAACAATGCACCACTGTTAATGTTGATAGGACCAGAATGTCATTTCTAAAGACACTGACACACTGGCTAATTTCATTTTCTCTTCTTTCCCCTCATCCTCAGTAGCCATGGGACGGAGGCATCCTCACCTTACAGGTAAGGAAAGACAGGCATGGGAAAATTAAGCTCCAGTTTGCAAAGGTCATTATGGGCAGTGCTGGGACTAGAACTCAGGTCTCTGGATTTCTTGCCCCTATATTTTTTGCACTAGAATGACATCAGAAATATGCAGACATAGCTACTGCTTGGAGGAAATGTAGAAGCCTCCCTTGACACCTAGCTGGCGACTGGATCAGTGCAGTGATAAGAGGAGGCTGGTTCTATCTGCAGGCATGCTGCTGGAGAGGGGGGAGGAAGAGGGAGACAGAAGGAGAGAGGGAGAGAGGGGAGAAGGAGAAGGAGGAGAGAGAGAGAGGGAGAGGGAAGAGGAGGGAGGAAGGGAGGGGGACAGAAAGAGAGAGAGAGATGCCTCCATTCTGCTACCAGTACATATGCTATTACTATTAAAGATACCTTATGACAAAGAACCCAAATATATGCCATTTCATAACGATTTCCCCCCAAATGTAAATTGTTCTATTTTTCACTTGTTACTATCTAAGATAATTCCATAAATATCTAGAGTGTTAAAACAAAAACTCTATGGATTTCAAACATTTCTCAGTACTTAGCTAGAAACAAGTTCTCCATTGATATTCTCTGCTTTTCTGCACTTTAGATATTAGAGATTTAGTTACAACACTGCTCAGCACAATAAAGAACAAAACAGTTACATCTCAGGAAAGGACAAAAAACTCCTTTGCAAAGGGGAGGAAATTTTTGGGGGTGGGCAATCTTTGTATATTGCAAAGCTTGAACTCTTATTAAGTCATTCTTCTACCAAGCTAAGATAAAATGCTAACTCAGGCCCTCAGAATTGAGTCTGACATTACAAGTATCTTCTAAATAACATATAGGATTAAAAAATAGGATAAAAAGTAGGAGAGGCAGTGGGGTGGGCTTTGTAAGAATAAGAGGATGGGATGGAGATATCAGAAAAACTGTTTTTTGAATCTGAAGCTTAGGATCAAGGTCCTGTCTTCACCTGTATTACCTATGTGACAGAAAAATGCCTTGTCTCTCAGAATCTCAGTTTCCCCATCTATAAATGGGGACAACACCTGTTCTGCCTCTTGAAAAAGACTATTATGAGGGTCAGATGATCTAAGGTATATGAGAGTGTTCCTAAAATTGAAATGGACATAACATTTACTTTTGTTATTGGTGGGGATGCATAGGGAGGGGAGAGACTAGGATTGAGATTTCATTGGTATAGGGAAGCTTCTTGTATGATGTACCTTGTAGGAAACCAGATACTCTGTGTTGTTACATTGTCACATAGACAGTCTATGTAGCAGAAACAATATTTGACCATACAGGCCTTTCTGATCCAGGCCAACTCTTCCTACTAGTCTACACTTCTAATCTCTGTCCTCCTCCTCCTCCTGAAACTTCTGCTACTACTTTTACTACTACTACTACTACTACTACTACTACTACTACTACTACTACTACTACTACTACTACTACTACTACTACTATTACTACTACTGCTGCTGCTGCTATTACTACAACTACTACTACTAAATTCTTTTTAGGGCTATTCATTACTAATCACATCTTATTTAATTAAACATTAAGCACCTACCCTGAAAGGCACAGTGCTAAGTGCTGGGGATCAAAGAGATGAAAAACAACACAGTTCCTATCTTGGCAGAGTTTATGCTTTAATAAGAGATACATAACACACAAAGAATTGTGGAATAGGGTATGTGGATAGAATAGAATAGAATGTGATAGGAGCAAAGGAGAAGTTTTGTTATAGAACACATCGAAGGCACACATGACAATAATTTATTTTGTTATACACAGTATCCCATTCTTCAACCACATATAATAACAGAAAGTTTCTTAGTACTGGGAAAGCTGCACTGCAAGGGTAATCATTTCAGAAGCTTCCTAAGGCCAGAAAGAGATAACCCTGGGGGCAAGGATTGTCTCTTACCTTTTCTTAAAAATCATACAGCCATTAGGACAATGCTCAGTACATAGAAGTTGCTAAATAGAAGCTCACTGACTTACTGCTCTGCTGGAAGTTCTGAGCTCACTGAGCAGGCAGCTAACTAATGCAGTGGATTGAGTCCTAGACGTGGCGTGGGAAGGACTCCAATGAGAATCAAATCCTGCCTCATACACCTACTAGCTATGTGCCCCGAGGCAAATTGCTTAATCTCCATCTTCCTCATTTTCCTCATCTGTGAAATTGGGATAATAACAGTGCCTTTCTCCTAAAGTTGCTGTGAGGATAAAATGAGATAATATTTGAAAAACACTTTGTAAATCTCAAAGTGCTACATACATGCTTGCTGTTGCTGTTAATTACTATTATTGAAGGTTAGGAAGGTGACCTGGATAATCATGTACCTTCCATTCCAAGAGCTCAGGCTCTGTTGACACAGAACACAGAAAAGATGATTCTACGTCCCTGGACTGCACCCACTACTCTAGTGGAGTCTTTTTTGGTTCTGTGACACTCAACCCGATACCCTCTTTGTTCCCCGCAAATTAAATACTGCATTCATTGAAACAGAAACAGATTCGCCGTCCCCCACTCGACTGTTCAAAATATTCCCAAATATATGTGAATTCATCAATTTATGTACACAGATCAGAACTGCTCTACACCTTAGTCAGTGGCTCAGTTAGTCAACAAGCAATAAAGTGGTTACTATTTGTCAGGCACTGGGGCTAAGCACTGAGTCCCTGTCCCTATGGAGCTCACATTCTAAAAAGAGAGAAACAAGCACACAAAAATACTCAGATGCTTGAGAGATGCAGAATTGATTGGAGGCAACCTCAAAGGGAAGGCACTAACAGTGAGTGGTGAGGGAGGGGAAGCCAGAAAAGGCTTCTTGCAGAAGATTGGGCCTGAGCTGAGTCTGGAGGGAAGTCAGAAGAGCAGATAAGGAAGGAGAGCATTGCAGGCAGCCAAATGACTTTGGGTCTGGAGAGGGAGTGTCTTGTGTTAAGAACAGCCAATGTCGTCGAATCTTAGAGCTTATGGAGGAAAGTAAAGTATAAGAAGACTGGGAAGGGAAGAAGGGACCAGGTTTCAATGGCTTTAAAAGTCAAATAGAGGACTTTATATTAGATCCCGGAGGTAGTATGGAGCCACAGGAATTTACTGAGCAGAGGAGTAGCAAGGTAAGACCTTAGGAAGAACACTTTGACAGGCACAGGTTTGGGGCAGACTCATCTGGGGAGAGACTTGAAGCTTGCAGATCAACAAGCAGCTAATGTAATACTCAAGGAATGAAGGTTACTAGGCTTGCTTGAGCTGGAGTGGTGGTGTGTATGAGTGCAGAGAAGGGGAAATATACAACAGATACTGTGAAGGTAGAAATGATAGGACTTGGTCGCTGATGGGAAAGAGCGAGGGGTCCAGGATAATACTTAGGTTGTAAGCTTGGGTGACTGGGAAGATAGTGGCAACCTCCACAGTGACAGGGAAGTTTGGAAGAGGGAAATGTTTTCTGGGAGGTGTGGGAAGGGGAAGAGATAATTGGTTGTTTCTGACACATTGAGTTTAAGATGGACATCCAGTTTGAGATGTCCAATGGACAGCTGGAGATGTATGACTGGATGTCACGAGATAAGGTTGGAACAATAGAGCTGCAAGTCATCTAACGAATATCCAGAAGAGAAGATAGGAAGTTATACAGGTCCAAGGAGAACAGTGTCATGAAAACCTAGGGAGGAGAAAGTATTGAAGGAATAAGATTTTGAGAATAATACTTAGTTTTGGTCGGTGTCTGAGTGATCCTACTCTCTTGAATTTGCTAGGCAGGTATTTAATGAGGACTTCGATGAAAATTTACGGATGTATCAAACCTTTTAGCAATAAGCAGTAGGGTTGGTCTTGCTCTACAACACCAAAACATACAATATAAACATAGAGTCTAAGGGGAGAAATCATAACAAAAAAGAAGAGGTAATACTGAATAGAAAAGAGACAGGGTGGAGTCACAATTATTATTTTTTTTTAAAGAACAGAGTTTATTCATTTGAATATGTATTTCAATCACAATCCTCTGGGAGCCAAAGGTTAACACGTAGTTACACAAATCAGCTTTCTTAATCATAATGTATTGGTAAATCTACACATACTTATGTAAAAATATATCATGTATAATCCCTCCAAGAAAACAAACTGAAATGATAGTGTATAAATAAAAAATAAGAAAAATGAAACTGAACAGTTTAATGGCTGCTTCTACTCAAATTTCTATTACTTGACATATCATGTTGACTTGTAGTTTTATTTACTAATTTACCTTCCAAAAAATCCCCCCTATCTAATACATTTTCCTAAAAGTCAAGAAAAATGCAGCTTTCCTAAATAATATTATCTTTTTTTAATTCTCCTAGTTTCCTTCACAACAGAGATATTGTATGTGTTCTTTTTCTCAGGGTGGTGTGGGGAGTTAATACCTGTGATTTCACTGGTATAGGGAATTCTATGTTATGAAGTTCCCTCTACCAGCACATGTCCTAAAACTTATATTGTCAGAGAGTTATCGGAGGCCCCTAGCAGTCAAGTGACTTGTCACATAGCCTGTATGTCAATTTAGCGATCAATTAACAAGTATTTTTTATTAAGTTCCTATTATGTGCCAGATACTAGGGATACGAAGGCATCAATTTCTTCTTTCCAGGTAAGAGGCATAACTCTGAAGTCAGCTCACCATACCTTATACCATGCTACATCCCAGGTGTGTCTGTATATGTATACATACATACATACATATATATATGTGTGTGTGTATGTGTATGTGTGTGTACATAAATGTACATATGTGTGTATATATGTGTGTGTATACATAAATGTACATGTGTATATATGTGTGTGTATACATAAATGTATATATGTGTATATATATCTGTGTATACATAAACGTACATATGTATATATATATATATATATATATATATATATATATATAAAATATGGGGGGGAGGGAGAGCGAGAGAGAAAGAGAGAGACAGAGAGAGAGAGAGAGAGAGAGAGAGAGAGAGAGAGAGAGAGAGAGAGAGAGAGAGAGAGAGAGATGGGGGACTAGGGGAGAGGCAAGCAGCTAGGTGGTACAGAGCCTGCAGTCAGGAAGACTCATCTTCCTGAGTTGAAATCCAGACTCAGATACTCACTAGCTGTGTGACCCTGGGTAAGTCACTTCACCCTGTTTGCCTCAGTTTCTTCATCTGTAAAATGAGCTGGAAAAGGAAATGGTAAACCCCTTCAGTATCTTTGCCAAGAAAACTTCAAATGCGGTCACAAAACATCTGAGATGACTGAAAAACAACGTGTATAAAATGTGTGTGTGTGTGTGTGTGTATATATATACACACACACACACACACACACACACGTATACATATACATGTGTGTATTTATACACAGACACTTTCTCAGTATTTCAAATGAGCTAGAATTTCAGCAGTGTCATTCATTCATTCAGAGGATTAGCTAAATTTTGAATCATGGGACCTTAGAAGTCTTCTGGTCAAAACCCGTCATTTTATAGGTAAGGAAATTGAGGCTGAAAGAGGATGAGTAATTTATTTAAAGGGTTACAGTTACTAAGAGTTACTATTCCTAAACTAGTTATTTAAAAAATTTTAAATCTAGAACACTTTCCACTGGCCTTCCACCTGAAGCTGGTTACAATTCATCTATGACTTATTAGTTGGTCTTCTAGAGTTCCTAAAGTAAAACAATTTAATCACTCAAACCGGTAGTGGATCTGTGTGTATATGTATGTGCACGCACAAGTGTGCATATTTGTGTGCATATATTTACATTTATATTATGTGTTTCCTTCCAATATGAAAAATAATGAGTACTTCTGTAGACTTTTAAGCTATAAATGACTTCGCATATGTTATTTCATTTGATCCTGACAACAACCCTGTGAAAGAGGTGCTATTAAATCTAATGAACTCCTTATGACCACTATAAAAAAGAAATTATTTATCAGTGTGACCCTGAACAAATCTGTTTGTGACTCCATTTCTTCATCTATAAAAAGAGGTCCAAGTAACAACAATAGCTAGCATTTATATAAGTGCTTTATAAATATAACTCCACTGATCCTCACAACAACCCCCATTTCACAGATGAAGAAACTGAGGCAGAAGTTAAGTGATTTGCCTCGTGTCACTGAGCTGATAAATACATGAGGATGGATTTGAATTCAGGCCTTCCTGATTCCAGGTCCAGTGCTCTACCTACTTAACTGCCTATCCAGTAACCATGAGTCTATGATGACAAAGGTCAACGTTTAAAGAATAATATTTTTATTCTTGAATTTTTAAATATATAACGGTGACCCATCTCTCTCTTTCACATATGTGTATGTATATATGTACAGTAGGCAGGATTAGGACTTGAAGCCTAACATGAGTACCAGGGAAAATGTGAAATTCAGTACGGTTCCACTAAAATGTCAGCTCCTCAAGGGCAGGCCTGTATAATTTTTTTCATCTTTAAAGTGTCCAATGCCAAGTGTCTAACACCTCTCATATTGTTAGTATTTGATAAATTATCTGGTGAAGTGAACTGGCTAGATCACAACTAACAACATCACCAACATGAAACACTGACAATTTCTTCCATAGAAATAATCTCTTCTTTTCTCAAAGTCCTTCCACCTATAAAGAGGTAAAGAGAGCCTTGTTTCTATTGTTCTTTTTTCAATTTGTGAGTCAAATGCTTAAAACATAACAAAGATGGACACCTTTGTATGGAACTATTAAATGGTAGCAAAATACTCAGACGTGTAAAGGACCAAGTTGCCTTCACGACATATTGAGCCCTACATAAAATAGTCTGCTCTGGGTAATGCCTTCAGCACCATGACTATCGATGCCACAGAAATGTGATGCTTCTCCACCCTTTGTTTTTAATGCCACTGAACATTCACTCACAGACCATAAATCAAAGGAGCCTATGTGGATATTTGAAGGGTGAGAAAAGGAAAATTAATTTCCATGCCTATGCATGAACCTGTTTTGGAGAAAACAACTTTGCAATAATACCAGTCCTTTTCATAAGAATGCCTTTAAGTAAGAACTCTTGTATAAGAGCCCTATGGAATACACAGATGTGTATGATTTACTATCCAATATTTTCTTCAATAATCCGGTAGACTGAAAAGGAAGGGGGAAGAGTCAGATGTGAAACAGAGCAGACAAGTCTTTGCCAATCTGCAAGTTTGTCTTAGAAACAGAAGATGAATGAGAAGGAAATACCCTTGGGTGCTAAAGAAAAACATTTACAACAATACCCTGAATTCACTAAAGGTTTCATTTTAAGAACTCCAATATACTTTACTACATAGTATATGTGAATAATGTAATATTTACTGAAATGCAAACATGAGTGAAAAAATATTGATAATAATAAGTTAATAAGAATAACCATAAAGTATAGATAATGGTGGATGGTGATGAATGTGTGAACAAGAAAATAACAGAAGAGGTAAGTTCCTGGGTAGAATATGACTAATATAGCTAAGATACTTGGCGGGGAGGGAAGAGCAAAATAAAAGTCCAAAGACTCCAGCAGTGAAGATTTCATACTTCATGTGAAGGATGGTGCAGTTTACAATGTAATGCTCTCTATCACCAGCAAGCATTTGTCTGTTTGCTGAAGCTATGTGAATAAGGTCATCACCCACCCAACTCATCCCTGGAAGGTCCCAAATCTAAGGGCTCTGGCCAACATTCAAGCTGACCTTTTACCTGGATGCCCAGAGCCTGGAAATCAGGCAGTAGCAAGTAACAAAGAATCCCTGACTTGGAAGGGACCCCAGAGGTGGCCAATTCCTACCTGAACAAGTACTCCATCTTCAAGCATTTGACACGTGGTCCATCTAAACCATGTGTGAAGAACTCCCATGAAGTGCAATTCTTCATCGTTCTAATTGTTCTCAAGTCTTCTTTTGCATCAATCCTAAGTTTGCCTGAGCACCACTATGGGCAGGAGGTTGGTTTTCCCTTAGGATAACTTTTCCATCTCTCCACCTCCCTATACATGAAGGCAGCCTGGGAAGTGGAATGTCAGGGGAAAACGTGATGTCCCTGCCTTCATCTCCCACTTTATTTTACATCGTGTTTACTCCAGAGACATTGTCCACAGGCTGCCTGGTGCCTGGCACATAGTAAGCATTTCATAACTGTTTATTGACTGACTGGCTGTTGTTTGCCGTCATTGAAGGCTCACAATTTCAAAGCTTTACATTGTGAAGATACACTGGGGAGGGTTGGTAGTAGAAAAAGAACTTAAAGCACCAGTATCTTTTCTTGCTCCAAATGAAATATAATTTTAAAAACATAACTCCCATATTTTTAAATCCAAAAACATACATCTGACAAAGACTACAGACTTTAGGAAGAGATAATTAGGGAACCCATAAATGGTATGGTGAATTACTTTTGAATGGTTTGGGAACGCATGGTAGGGGGCAAGCCTGAACGTCTATTTTCTTTTAAATAGCAATTATGATTTAATATGATAAACTTATTTCATTAAACTTACTGAACTGGAATAAATACCCCATCTGATATGCATTCAGAAGGGCAGTTCATATTCTCTTCCTAAAAAAAAAAATATCTGTTACATTTTTGTGTCTACCACTGCTTCTCTCTTTACTCTGATACTTGAGATAAGATTCAGACATTCTGGCAAGGAAAAAAACCCTATATTTATATTACTCATTGAGATGACACCTTTTGGATCTCAGTGGGTCAATGGAGTTGAAAACCAAACCCTAACTTGCAATTATATTTTTCTTCTGACATTATTTTTCTAAATTACCTACAAACAACAGTATGTAATTCTCCAGTCAAAAGCACTGTAATGTGTGTATGTATACATGCATAAATAACCCAAATTTGCAACTAAATGGCCATTTACTTGTTTTATAATCATGAATCTTCACAAACCAATAAACTGTTGCTTTTAAACATGGGTTTTCCTTTTAATATAAATTTGAAAAGATTACTTCTTCTTAATTTTGCCTCCTTTTCCCAAAAAGGACCTCCCTTACCTCCATATGCCAAACACCACCTCTTTTTCTTCTCACTGCACCCCAACAGAGGTACTTCTCTTTGTGGCTTTTTTGTTTTCCTCCAAACATTATCTTGGCTATAGGCCTGGAGTAGCTAAAGAAGGTTGGGTTGCTATCCTAATAACCTACTTATAGTGGAGATTCAAACCCCAGCCCATGGAAAGTATATAAGGAGCTCTAAATTATGGAATCTCAGAACAGGAAGAGACCTCAGAAGTCACCACACCTATAATACACCTTTGCTTCACTTGAAGACTTCCAGGGATTGTGCATTACTAATGAATTTATTAATTTATTACAGCCACCCATTACCTATTTGAAAAGCTCCAAATATTGGGTAGTTCTTTCCTTACGTTGGGCCAAAATATGACTCTCCGTAAATTACTGATTCCACTTTTATCTTCAAAGACCAACTAATTAGATTGAATTACTTTTCCACATGTCAGTCCTTCAAGTATTTGAAGAAAGTTGTCATGACTCCTGCTATATCTCTTCTCCTCATTTCTTTAAGCAATGCACACATGATATGGTTTTGAGTCTTTTCATAAGTCTGACCATCTTCCTCTGGACTCCCTCTAGCTTATCGATGTTCTTCCAAAAATTGTGGTGCCCAGAAGTGAATGCAGGGCCCCCAAGGTGATTGGCCCAGGTAGTACCAAAAGCTAGCCTACCTCTTCCTTTATTCTACCTACCGTGCCTCTTATTTATTCTACCTGTGGTCACAATAGTGCACCTCTGATACTAGACTTATGGTTTACATCTTTTTCACACAAACTATTATTTAGTCTTACCTCTCCAATTCTACCTTATCCAGTACTTAACACAGTGCTCAAAACACTGCAAAGGCTTAATAAATGTTTATTGACTAATTTGTGAGGAATTTAAAAAAATCCAAATTTAGGAATTTATATTTGTTCCCATTAAATTAAATTCAGCCCATTATTCAGGACTGGGAACACCTTTTTGGATCTCTGTTCTGGTAGCCAAGGTAAGTATTAGAAATACTGTCCAGCTTTTTTGTGTGCCATCAAAGCTCTGATAAGCATGTTCTCATCTAAATCACTGAAAAGTAACTCATGGCTGACTTCAAGAATCCAAAGGCTCCTTGTAATACAGAGATAAGATCTGCTCTGCTTTGTGGCAAAAGGTAGAACTAGAAGCAAAGGTTAGAAACTGCAGAATCAGATTTAGGCTCAAAAGGCAAAACTTTCTAAAGATTGAAGCTCTCCCAAATAGAAATGGGCTGCTTTAGCAATGCATTCACTCTCTGTGGTTGTGTTCAAACATAGGGTAGAAGACCCTTTGTAGGGAAGATTATAGAAGGGATTCTGAATTAGACATCAATTGCAATACATGACCTCTAAGGACCCTTCCATCATTTAGATTCTCAGTTCTCTAAGAATGCTCTGTAGAAGATGGCTAACAACATTTATAGCATTTACTTGATCCCACCTTCGAGGCTGACATAGCATCAGACTTAGAAATGGAAAGCACCTAGTTGCTTCCTTATTTTATGAATGGAGAAATGGAGGTTGGTCTAATTTAAGTATCCAAGGTCACAGAGCAACAACTACCAACTAAGCCTTCTGACTTGAGCACTCTTTCATCCATTCCAATAAGAATTTGAGCTGAAGCTAAAAACAGGACTCTTCCAGGAAATGTGCATTTAGTAGAAAAGATGTACATCCTGGCAATGTAATCTGACCCAGTGGTTAACTCAAGCCCTTCCAACCACTTCTGATGAAAGTAAAATCAGCCCAACACTTCCTTCCATTTTGTAAACTACTGTTCCACAAACTAGGTTCACGACCTTCATAGGGATTCCAGGAAACTTCCAACTAAATCTGGAAGATGCAACTTCTGCTCCTTTATCTTCTCTAACCTTCCCAACTCTTTTCTCTCTACCTCCATCCATTTCATACCATTATCTTCTTTGTTCTCCTAAAAATAAAAGAATGTTCCAGGCAAAAGCTATCTCTGAGATTTTCTAGTTCAAGTCAACATTTTACAAAGGAGGAAAATGAAGCCTGGAGGGAAAGTAAGTTATTGAAGGTCACACAAAGACTAAGTGGCGAAGCTTGATCTGGTGTCTATACCTTTCTACTTTCATTTCAGTGCTCCTTCTACAATCCCACCATGCCATACATCCCTCAACATAGAAAGGGAAAGAACTTTTACCAAGAGCAGAAAAATCCTGGCATGATTATCCATTAGTCATGTAAGACAAGGGATGGAAAAAAGTTTGGGAGCCACTATTAAAAAAATACAAAAGCCCCCTCTTTTTTGGCTTGGCTGCCAAATAAACCTGGCAGCTGCCAACTGCCCATTTTTGTTCCCAGTCCATGCATACAAGCACTATTAAGCCCCAGCCGCCAAATCGCCACTCTGCTCCATCCAAAGTTAGAGTTATGAACTTTGTAACTGATTATTTACAATTGTTGTCATTATTCAGATAAGGACATCCTGTTTTATATTTAACAATCAATTAAAGGAACATAGGTATAATTGTAAATTGTTCTTCCTTTATAGAAACTAGCTAGCACATACCTAGCTAATGCAACTGGAGTAGTCAGTCTCGAGGCATCCTAGGACGCTCAAACACCCTAGTGCTAGTTAATACATCCACAAGATTTAGTTAAATGTCAGCAGAGCTATTCTATAGCAAAATCTTTTCTTTTTCTTTTAAATGTTCTCCCTTCAACCCTCATGTTTGTATAAAATACCCTCTGTGTACTTTCCTCTGCCTGCAAATAATCCCTCCTGTTTACCCCAGTCTCTCCACCCCTCATATCTCAGCTTTTGCAATGACTTGGAGGCTCTAAACTTTGGCCACATCTTTGAATGTCCTACTACACAGCTAGAGAACAAAACACTCAATTCATATCCTGCAATCCACTTGGTCAAACAAGGAAAAACAAGTAAAGGTACAAATAGTGTGTTACATCATTGCCTCTAGTCAGTTCTACAGGTGTGTCAAATGAGAGTCAACAGAAGACCAAAGAAAGAATTGAATGAGATTTCAATAAAACTATATGGGAATCTAGGAAGACAGCAAGAGTTGGTCACATTAGCAGATTTAGAAGACTAAGCAGACAGAGAAGCCATTTATGCCAATAAAATGAAACAGAAGCATCTTTAAATTAAGCTGATCACTAGTTATTTAAACGTAAAAGTTCAGTTAAAACTGCAACCAACCAACCAACAAAAATTTATAGTTTATACCAGGAATTCTGCTCCCCTAGTGTGAAAATATAGTCTCCAAGCTCAAGAAATTTGTCATCTATGGAGGGAAGCAGGGCATAACCAATCAATCAATCACTCAACATTTCTTAAGTGCCTCCTTTGTGCTGGGCACTATGTTAAGTGCCTAAAAACATAATTAAGGACACAATGAAGAACTGGAAGGGCTGCTGCATACAGAATCGGTAGTGTTCGTCTTCATTTGAATTACTTTTCTACCAGTTCTACAAATTGAAAACTCAACAGAACAAAAACCCAGCCAAAATAACTTGTGCTACTTTCAGCATCTGACTTGGTCTGAAAGTCAAAAGTTTTCACATGTATTTTAAATGACTGGTGTAATTCATTTTTTTCCCTCTGTTACACTTTGAGAGCCAAAGTCTCACTTATGCAAGGGCACAGCTCTGACCTTCAGTAGAGACCCCTTAACCCTACTTCATACTAGGGAGCCCAGACCTATCTCACTCAGAGAATGTTTTTGCAATACCAACAAAAACTTCAAAAGTGGAATAGGCTTGACGGTGCCGGTAACAGCGAAGAAAATTGTCCACAAATGCAGGGGAAAAAAATCATCATTTGAGAAAACAAGCCCTTTATTTGCTAAATAAAAATAGCCTGCCTATGAATTTCTCCAACAAGAGAAGATAAAGGAGGCTGAAGCTCAGGTCGGTGTTCTCATTGATTCTCCCAGTTGATAGCAATCACTTGTGCAGTGATGGATGCACTCTAGAAATGAACATCTAACCGTTAGTGAAATCAAATGGATGTTTTGGATTCCTTAACAACAGTAAGATCTTCCAGGATGAAGATTTCCTGAGGTGAAAGAAAGCCACCTCCAAAAGAAAAGGAAGTGTATCCTTAGCAGTGTAACCAAAACACCTTCAAACAAAAGCAAACAGTGGAGATATCTTTAAGTGATATTTCTAATAGATGAAAAATAAATTGGATCAAGAGACACAGGTAGAGAGGCCTGAAGACTATGTCATCCTGAGGAAATTCTGAATTGTAAATGATGTAGAAATTGACAAAAGTAATTAAGAACAAGTGAAAGGCACATAGAGAAGAAACAGGGAAAAGAAGGAATATTAGCTCAGCACCATAGTCATGAATAACAGGCTATGATACGGACAGGATTAAGCCAAAGCATTATGGCAGGAAAGTATGGGTCCTTTTTATACATAGGGTGGTTAGGTTAAAACACAAAGTTCTATGTAAGACTAATTATGAGATAATTGAATTTGATAAGCATTTATTAAGCATCTACTGCTTATTTTGCAGAAACTAAACAAATCAAATTAAATCCGAAAGGAAATAGTTCACTTGGAAAATCTTTACAATAAGTTTCTCCAGTATCCAAAATATTTAAGGAACCAATTAAAAAAAAAGAATCATTGCATATCAGGTAAGTGGTATTAAAGGTATGAAGAGACAATACTTCTTGAAGAATTCAAGATTCCAATAGGCCTGTGGGGAGAAAAATGCTCCAAGCCACTAACAATAACAGAAATGAAAATTAAAATAACTCTAAGGTTTAGCCTGACACTAATCAGATTGGCAAAAGTGACCAAAAAAGGGGAAAATCATCATTACACAGGCTTTATAAAAACAGGCACTCTGATGTACTTAATGATACAGCTGTGAATTGGTCCAGCTATCCTGGAAAGGTTTTTTGTTAGTAAGCCCCAAAAGACATTAAACAATAAATCTTCTGACCCAGTGATAGGACAATTAATTAGGTCTATATCCCAAAGGAATCAAAGAAAGAGGAAAACTACCCAAATTATAAAAGTATTTGTAGCTGGCATTTTTGTGGTAACAAGAACTAGACAGTAATGGAGTACCAGCCCATCAATTGAGGCAGGACTGAATAAATTATAATATATGAATGTAATGGAATTACTTCTGGGTCACATGATAAAAAAGATGAAGTTTTAGACATCTTCTCTGATACTTATGACCTCCCAAACTTCTCTAAAACAGAAATTATGCATCAAAGATAAAACAACTTCAGCTGTCTCCATGGTCTAGGATAGCTGGAATACAAAAGACATCCCCCCAAAAAACAAACAAATAACACTAATGAACTGATGCCTACCCTGAGCTAACTCATATACCTTCCCTCCCCCCTACTACTATACTACCAGAAGAGAGTCTGCCCTAGTCAACTCAAAGACTTGATAAGGGGCTTACAACAAAACCTAATCCCACACCTGTCTCCCCCCCCCCCCCCCGCCTTTCTAAGTGCCATAGAGATCCAGGCTCTAAATTGTAGAAGGTTGCTTCGGTCAAGATATTCAGTGCCATAGTGGCTAGATTCATAGTGGCTACAAAAGACCTCTGCAGGAGAACATAAGAACAGAGGGAAAGGGGAAGGACACATATAGAGGTCTGAAAGAGAATTCAACATAACATCATACTTCACCTTTCTTCCAGAGCCTCAAAGATGCAATATAGAAAAATCAACCTCACAGCATCAGTGCGGCAACTCACTAAACTGTCAGTGCTGGATCAGAGAAGTGAGGAACAGAGGGAACAGAACAACACAAAGGGGCTGGAGAGTGGGGAGGGGGCAGGGTTGTGTAGCACTCCATTAAGCATGAGGGAAAGAGACCAGCACACAGATAGGGCCAATTCATTCCCTCCAAATATTACTTTGGACAGAGACCTAGACTGATGAATAGTGAATGGCCCAGAATGGAAGAAGGGTGAGGTACATGAAAAATTAGCCCCAAGGGGAAAACTCTATCAGAGGGGAGTGAGTCAGAAAATGAGCAATAGGGAAAAATAAGGGAGGGGGAAAATGATTGAAATTACCAAAGATATGAGGAAGAAGAAAATTCAAGCACTTTGAACATAAGCAGATAAATCAACAGGGAAAACATTAACAGCAGAAGGAAATATGACGTCCAAATTTAGTAAACAGTTTCCATTATCTATGAATAAATGCTACAAAGGAAAACAATTAAACATTTTATGAGACAGAAGATCCAGTGAAATTTAAGGAGAACATGGAATCTGAAGAGGTTATTGTTTAAACAAAAAGAAAAGAAAATTATGAGAGTAGAATTTATGATATGAACAGCAAAAATAATGGGCAGAATATGAAGGCTTGAATCTGTGATGACACAGCTCACCAAAGAAATAAAAGAGAGAATAACAGACTGGGAGTGAAAGTACACAGAAGTGAAGAGCAGTTTAAAAGAAGAAAAGTAAAATCATAACATTAAAAGAAAATATGTCCCCAGTGCAAGCAAAACATACTGATCTCAAAGACAGAGTATGTAGAGAAACAACCTAAGGATAACAGGTCTCCCAGAAGAACAAAACAAGACAACAAACCTGAATGTCATAATGTAAGAAATAATGCAAGAGAATTTCCCAGAACTTCTGAACACACTAAACAAAATAACAACTGGAAAAGTTCATAGATCACCTTTAGGGAAAAAAAAAGGATGCAAAAACTCTAAGAAACATAGTAGCTAAATTGCACAATTCAATTCAGAAACAACAAATTCTATAAATGATCAGAAGAAAGATCTTCCAATAAGAAGGGGAAGGATTTAAATATAACAAGACCATTCTTTACATACCAGAAAACACAGGAAGGCATGCAATGTTATTGTGCTTTAAGAAATGATAAAAAGAGATAGTGTCAGAGAATCCTGGGAAGGTATATGAATTGATGCAAGTGAAGGGAGCAGAAACTGGAGAATAATTTATACCAAAAAAAAAAACCCAAAACACTTTAAAGAAAAACAACTTTGAAAGACTTTGAGGCCTCTAACTGATGCAATGACCAACCATGATTTCCAAAGACCAATAATGAATCATGCTATCCACCTCTTGACAAATAAGAGATGGATCTCAGAATGAGACATACATTTTCAGTCAAAGCCAATGAGGGAATTTTTTTTTTACTATATATATATTTGTTACAAGGAGTTTATTTTACCTTTTTTTTTTCAATAGAAAGGGGGTTAGGAAGAATTAGGTAAGAGAATGAAGGTAGTAACAAAGTTGTCAAGAAAAAAGGAGAATAAGAAAATCATTGAGGTATGTTTTACTTCATAAAAGAACAAAAGGTCATAAAGTAACACACAGCGGTAGGACAGCTTTAAAAGTTAATAACGAAGTTATTATATGATTAAAAGGAAAAGCAAATTGTATATACCTGAGATTCACAGTTTCATGTACAATTCTCATTTTTTTTCCTGTTTAGGTTTTACCTGGAAAAGTTCATTTTATTTGTTAATTTAATTAATTTATCTATTAAATGAATCATTAACTAATTCATTTAAGTTCATTTTATGTGATATTTATTAAGTTCAAATAAAAACAAAAAGCATCTACATGTAAAAATGAATTTGCTAGGCAATAGGGATACAAAGACAAAAATAAACTATCTTATTAAGCTCCTTAAGGAATTTATGTTTTACTGGAGAGGCTGCATTCACACAGATAGGTAAATATAACCTGAAGAAGGAAAGTAGACTAACAACTAGGATAAATTAGGAAAAGCTTCCCACAGGATTGAGAAGATAAAGATGGAAAGGCAAAGTGGTTCCAGATGTCAGGGGACTATGAATTTCCGGGGGAAAAAAATTCTGAAAACTAGGGCCCTCTTTACGTATTGTATTCAGCATATCAGTTTGGAAATGGTATAAAGGACAGATAAGAAGGGAGAGAGAGGGAAAGCAGGGGCTTTTATTAGATGATATTGCAAAATTCTAGGCAGGTAGTTGAGGGAATAAAAAGGACAGATATGAGAGATCTTACAGAGCGGGAACAGAGAGGAATTGGTGAGGGACTGGATATAAGGCAGAGAAAGAGAAGAATGAAAGATACAACCCATGGTTTTAAAAGTAAAGAGTAAATGTAGGGGCAACTAGGGGGCACAGTGGATAGAGCACAGGCTTGGGAGTCAAGAGGACCCAAGTTCAGATCTGGCCTCAGACCAGACACTTGACACTTACTAGCTCTGTGACCCTGGGCAAGTCACTTAACCCCAACTGCCTCATCCAAAAAAAAAAAACCAGGAGTAAATGATCTCTCTCTAAGTTCTCTTTTAGCTTTCAATCTATGATGCTAAACCATGGGCATGGATGAGCTAAGAAAGGGAAAGGGTATGGACAAAGAAAAGTGGTCTGAAAAGAGAATCTTGGAGAATAGCTACATTTAGGCATTGGGAAAAGAAACTAGAAAAAGGTAGTGAGTGAGAGAATAAAGAACAGAATACAGTGTCATGAAAACCAAGAGGAGAAGGAATGTAAAAAAAAAAAAAGTAACCATATGGAATGCTACTGGGTGGTCAAGAAGGAAGATGGTCAAAAAAGGCCATTGGATTTTCTATCTTGGAATTACTAGAAGATTCAATCACTGAATCTACTTCCAAGATGACAATATCAGTAGAGTGGAGTAAATGCAAGGGCAGAAAAATGGGTGTATGTAGAAACACTGGAGTCAGTATTCATTGTAGAAATTTGGCAATATAGGGGCAGCCAGGTGGTGCAATGGATAGAGCTCTGGCCTTGGAGTCAGGAGGACCTGAGTTCAAATTCAGCCTCAGACACTTGACACTTACATTTAGTAGCTGTGTGACCTTGGGCAAGTCACTCAACCCCTATTGCCTCACCAAAAAGCAAAAAAAGAAAAAAAAGAGAAAAAGAAACTTGGCAATATAAAAAGAAAGCTAGGATGCAGTAGCAACATAAAGTGTAGCTAGTGAGGAAGAAAGGGGGGAGAGTGTTACAGAGAATTTAAGAATATTTATAAGATGAAGAGAAAGAGCTGGTAGAGAGATTTAAAACAGAAGGCGAATAGCAGAAAAATGCTATATAGGAGGCAAGGTCAAACATACTGGCATGAGGGTTAAGATAAGCAGAAATGGCATTTCTTTCTTTCAGACAAGAATGAGGCAAGGAAAAATGAGTAAAAACACTGAAAAATTTTAGGGGCATCATGGATCTCAAGTCTTGGTTAGCAGAGGTGAGTTACAGCTCTGGGAGTTTAGCAGAGTGCCATGAAGACGGTAGGTACCTAATAAGTGCTTGTTGAAATGGATTTAGTGGTTCTCAATCTCAAAAAAAAAAAGAAAGAAAGAAAAATAGGAAGAAAGAGACTTTGTTGAGAATGAGGGGGGTGGATGTTGAGAAACAGTAGAAAAGAGATTGGATAAGGCAACCTGCAGAATTTGATAAAACAAGGGATTGCTAACTGGACTACAGAAGGACTATCCTGTGACAGCCTTGAGCAACATTCTGAAGCCAAGGGTAAGGATAGACAGACAACAGATGGGGGAGGGGAGTTACGAGAGTTAGCAAAATGGGTACACTGAATCAATATAAATGAAGCCAGAGCCCACATGATGAACTGGGATTACTGGGAGGAATGTCAAGATGAAGGCAGAAGGGACTTAAGTTACTCTGCAGGGTCAGACAACAAATCTCATCTCCCATTCAGCTGGGGGTGTGACATTTTAGGAAGAATGCTGACAAGCTAGAAAACACCCAGGAGGAAAAGTACGGCCTAGTGAAAGGATGAGAGTTTATAAAGTAGGAAGCCTGGCAGATAAGGTAGTGCAATGGTTAGAAAGCTGGATCTGGAGCTAGAAAGAATGCCTGCCTCAGTTTCTTCAATTGTAAAATGGGGATCTAGGACCAGTATCTTAGGGTTATGAAGATCAAATGAGGCAATATTTGTAAGTACTTAGCACAGGGCACAGCACATAGTAGATGCTATATAAATGCTTATTTCCTCCCTCTTCTGCTGAAAGAAGAGGGGATTTTTACCTAAAGAAGAAAAAACTCCAAGGAGATATGATAGTTTTCAAATATTTGGAGGATAACCTCCTCACGAATAACAATAATAATACATTGTTGTTGAGTCATATCTGACTCTTTGTGACCCTATTTGGCATTTTCTTGGCAAAGACACTGGAGTGGTTTGCCATTTCCTTCTCCAGCTCATTTGACATTTGAGGAAATTGAGGTAAATAGGTTAACTGAATCAATTGCCCAGGGTCACACAGCTAGTAAGTGTCTGAGTCTGGATTTGAAATCAGGTCTTCCTGCCTGCAGACCTGGTACTCAATTCACTGTGCCACCTCGCTGCCCAATAATGATATAGCTAACACTTCTGTACTGCCTCCTCAAAATGGCAGAAGTGGTTCTGGTCATGGTGCTGCATGTCCATAATCCCTACTACTGGGGGAAATGGAAGCTGGCTTGAGTTCGGGAGTTCTCAGTTACAGTGGGCTAGGCTAGCCAGGAGTCTGCACCAAGTCTGATAGCTAGTAAGCCCTGAGAAGCAGAAGCCCACCAGCCTGCCTACAGAGGGGTAAACTCATCCAGGTCTGAAAAATGGTGCAAGTTAAAATTTCTCTGTGGAACAATATTAGGATTGGGTTATGAGCATTTGCTGCACTTCCAGCCTGGGTGAGAGAAAGAAGCTCAGTCTCAAGGGAAATTAAAAAAAAAAAAGGATGGAAGAAGTAGATGTGGGGGGAAGGATAAAAAGCTGTGGCTGAAGAAAGGAATTCGGAACCTGAAATCTTAGAAGGGAATAAATCTGGTCCCATGACTGGGTCATTGAACTGAGTGGAATTCATTAGAACAAACATAAAATGTCAAGGAGCATGGAAACCTGGGAAACAGACAGGCATTTTCTAGGAAACCACTATCATCTCTGCCAGATTATCATATAGAGACCCTCCTTGACAAGAACTTGGACCTAATGAGGCCCCTTCTAGGGTATGATGATATTGGATCTATTCACTACTTAAATTCAAAGAAAGCCAAGAGATTTTTTTTAAGACCTATCAAAAATGACATGATACTCTTAGGTCCACAGATTTAGGGCTGGAATGGACCTTGGAGATCACTGAGCCTCTCCATTTTAGAGATGAGAAGTAAAAAGAATTACCCTAGTTCACCTGGATAATAAGTAGAAGAGGCAGGATTGAATCCAGGTCTTTGACTTCACTGTACCATGCTGTCTCAAAACAAATTCACCTTTTCCACTCACTTTTCTTTAGTTATAGTAAGAGAGAAAAAAAATACAATTAATGAGGAAACAAGGGAAGCAAGCCAGAGTGTAGCATCCTTTAGTTCAAATTCTGCCAAATTGTATATAACAGAAATATGTCTATGTACACATCCTAGAGTCTAAGCTGAACACAAAGATTCTCTTGACTTCTTTTGAAGAAGAGGCATTTACCATGGAAGGCTCAAGAACCAATAAAAAAGATAATTTAACAATATCTCTACTGTGTCACCAATCATCTAAAGGGCCTCATGGCTCCTACATTCCCACTACAGTACACTAGGTTTGCCACCCGGCCGGTTTTCAATCGACACTGCTCTGTATTCTTCTTCTTCTTTTTTTTTTTAAAGTTAGACTTGTTGGTGTTTAAAAAAAAAATCAACTCCACAATAGCACTCTCCTCTGCATCTGGAAAGATCAGCAGTAGAGGATGACTTTTTGCCACCAGAGATGGGTGGGCTAGCTGTTAGATCATAAGAGAGGGGAAGACTTTTAATGATGAAACAAAATATTACATATGAGAGCAGACCATAAATTTGCATGGGTAAAGTAATTATGGATGTCCATTATTAGATTGTCACCATTTATGTTACTGAAGAATAAATCCCTTAGAATATACTGCCCTTTTGTACTGGAAAGGAAAAATGGATTTTATTGGGGAAAAAAAGTTGTGATATTTAAGTAAAATTTTTCATTTTGATTTTGTATAATCAAAGAACACCAGAGGTAAACAGAATCATAGAGATTATTAGTCTAAGTCCTTAATTTGACAGATGATGAAATTAAGGCCAACAGAGACTAAGCTACTTGCCTAAGGTGATATAATTAGTTACTAGTCTTAAAAAACACATCTGCATACATAGGAATGAGAAAGGCTTATTTGTAGTGAAGTTAACAATTTCCAAACTTCTTTGTAAATCACATAAATTCTTTAAAGGGATTCTGCATTAGGTTTACTGGTTTAAAGAGTGCTATATCTGTGATGAGTTATTACTGTGATTAAAGTGCCAATCTGACCTAGGTCTTATGGTGTCAACTTAGCATGTGTCTGGCCAAAGAGAAGCCAAATTCAAGGCTTCAGTTCCTTGGGCTGACAAACGGATTAAAATGCTGTTGAACAAATACAAGACAATATTTATGGTTAGCAACTCATAACTTGGAAAACTTTTAATTGCATTTTTGGAGTAAAAAAAGCAACTACTCCCAAACTCTAAAATAACCATCACCTGATAGAACCTCTTTCTTTCAAAAATGATCAAGCTGCCATTCAGAGGTTCTAATCTAGTTTAAGAGAGGCATGCTTCCTTACTTAATCTCATTCAGACGCATGGATTTTTCTCTGTCATCACCCATCCCAGGGAGGGACAGCTGTTGGGTATTTAAAACAGCAAATTATATACACAGTATGTACGTGTATACATATCCTGACTTCTTTGGTTCAGATCTGTTACTTCAATGGTGACAGGGAACTTCTAGGATGTATGCTCCCTTCATTGATACAGAACAGCATATTGCCTGGCACTTTGAGTCTTAAAGATTTCCCTGGCACTGAGAGGTGAAGTGATTGACTCAAGTCACAGAGCTGGGACAAGCCAGAGAACAGGGAAATCTAGTGTTCCTGACTTCAAAGTTGGCTGGCTAGCCATTACACCATATTGCCTTTCCTGTGCTATATTTATTTGTGTTTCTGATGTTTATATACATTATATGTCTACCTACCCACCAGAACAGCTTAGTATAAATAGTACATGGCACACAATAAGTGTGTAAGAAGTATTCTTCCTTCCCTCCTTCTCTCCCTCTCTCCTTCCTTTCTTCCCTCCCTCCTCACTGCCTTTACTGATTCCTTCTCTTCCTTCCTTCTTCCTTCCTTCCTTCCTTCCCTCCCCCCTCCTTTTTAAAAACTCAAGATATTCCTGTTGAATAATTTCCCCACAACACTCCTATGTCCCATCAGTGGCTTCTTTACCCTGAGATGACACATAAGCTGAATAGCTAGAAACAGGAAAGAAGTAGAACACAATGTTTTATGTTAAAGTGTTTTCCTGTAAAACTAATGACTAACACCACACACACACACACACACACACACGTACATAGACAAAAACACTAAAACCATCTTCTGAAGAAAGCGCCTTCAATACAGTATGAGAATATGCCAGATGAGTTAACTACAACCTGGAAAACAGTTAAAATGAATATATCTGTTAAAAGAATCCATTTTGGGGCACACCCAGGCTGGGTCTTTAGCAGGCTTTTATATTCCAATGAAAAATGGAGGTGCTCATGATTTGTAGGCTTAAATTAATGCTAAATACTTCAAAGAACAGGACAAACAAGTCAGCAGCAAAATTTTTATGGGTTCACTTCCTTCAAGGGAACTTAAAGAACCAGGATTTTATTGCTGTGAATTCTGGTCACCCTTCCTACCCCTCAGCATCTGTTTGAAATATGTAGTAGACAATTGCTTTTTTGGCTCTAACTCAGGTGGTTGAAATAAAGGACAAACAGACTACTGTATATAAGCTTTCCTCCAGCAATGAAAATTTTTATTAACTCTCTTGCATGGCAAATCCTGTTGCTGCTGTGCTTTCCAATCCCCATAGAATCATCAAGGAATTTGGCTATTTATTAATTCTGGTGGTCAAGCACTAGGGTGGATATGTTGAGACTTGTCTGTAGTATGGAACCTCACATTTCAAAAGGCTACAGAAATGTAAAAAAAAAAGAGTTCTGTTTAGTTCATCATTCATACGTGTAAAATTCCAAGTGAAATACTAAATACAAGCTTTGTGCATAAATATGTCAGCTCTGTCACAGGGTCCTAGCCAAGGAAAACAAGTCCCACGGTATGGGGGTGCAGAATTATCACTAAAGCCATGAACCTGCCCACTTGTACTCAGCTTTTCAAATTTTCTCCCATGACAATGGAAATGTAAAAAAAAAACACAAAACTCAGAGATGATGCTGAGAAAACACTCACTCATCTTCATTATGATGATGGACAACATAGATAAGAAACCAGCCAAACACAAACCTTTGTCTATAGAACTTTGCAGTTATAAAAGCAAGACAGACTCCAGTCCAAAATGCTTTTTAAAAATGTTTTTAAATGGGAAAATTAATGGTAAATTAGTAATGATACCACTGAGGTCTCATTTGGCATTTAGATGTGCAATAAAGTTTAGATGCTTTCTAAAAACTCAGAAGGTTGACTCTAAAGCAATAACCAAGAGTTCACAAATATCTCAAAGGCTTAACAAACTAATTTTATAAATACATTCAATAAGAACTAGGCTATGTGGATGAGAAACCATTTAATACTACTTTCTGGAGATGAAAACATGTACTGATAGTCTAATCATGAAATGGGTAGTACTGTATCCACCAAAGGCTAATAACAGACTTTTTTTTAAAAAAAAATGACTTTATTCTAGACCTATTTAGTATTTTCATCTGAGCAAATCTATTTTTAAAATTATTCAATTCTCTAAGTAAATTAGACTTATTTTTAGGAAATAAAGTTTACTTTTATTGTACACTCAACTCCACGGCTCCCTTCATTCTCCACTAGGACTGCAAAACCTGATGTAGTTGTAAGCTAATCTTATTTGGGATATGAAGTCAGGCCAAAAACAAAATCCAAATATAAAAAACAAAACCCAAACCAAACTTCATGATTGTCACAGTATCATAGTTACAGTCCATCCTCCTCCTCAAAACCCAATAGGCACAATTTTGTTCTGGCTGTTTCAAAAATGCAGATTCTTCAAAGAATTTTTCAGACATTTTAATGGAAAGTTAACTCCCATGGATTTTGGCAAAAATACTGGAAACAAGAAGTGAAACAAAAATACCCAATAAAACACTTTTACTTTCCTGAAAGGGTTGGAAGAGAAATAAAACACACCCTTGAAAAGAAAATGATTTTGTAAAATGTTATTAGGAAAAAAAAACTTTCATCAAATTGAAAGGGTTAGACATTCTTTTATAAAATTTAAATCCCTCTTACCAAAATTATTTTCTAAAGTAATTATCCCCTTAATGGATTTTATTATACAAAGAATGCTATAATTGTTCATTTGCCTTATGTTAAAAAAATTAAAGATAACCAATTCTGGTATCCAAAAGGCATTTTTACCAACTCAAACAATGTTACCTAGAATAAACCAGGCATTTTCTGAAGCAGCATTTTTTTTTTCACATGGGACATGGCTGTCACCATATGCAAAATGTTTTATCGAAACATTTATTTTAATTGGCTTATTTTGGGAATATTAAAGGAAGCTTTTAGGCAGAGGCCTGAAGAGTATCAATACGCCAGGTTCCCACCCTGGCTTTAGTGTCCTCACATTTGAGGATGAGAACAATTATATGAGATATTTGAGAACAATTTACACCATGGCCACAATATAGAGAAAAATATCACTGACAGATACTGAAACTTCTAAGAAAGCCATCACCCATTTTGACTTCATAGCACTAATGGTAAGCAGGCCTTTCTTTGGGCAAAAAGGTGGTGTCCTGAGGGAAGAGAGTGAGGCATATGTTGTCAGACATAGACTGTGTGCCACTTTCTTTCTTTGTTACACATCAGGCGTCTTTGTTTGGGGCAAGGAGGGCCAAGATTTATTTGGAAGGGATGCTGGTCTTCAAAAAAATTCAACAAAACATTTGTTTGTTTAAAAGTATAAAAGAAGACAATCATAAGCATAGTGGGTTTATTCATTCAAAAATATTTAGAGTGCCTACTATGTGGAAGACATATTTGCCAGGTCTTAAAGACGACACACAAATGATCAAAACACAGCCCATGGAAAACTAGGCAAGATCATAATAAAGAAAAGAAAAGGCATAAGGTGATAAGGTTGGTAAGAGTAGTAGGTAGTCCTATGGAGGCAATAATGTCTAGGAACCTGCCATGTGGGTTTTCTTAAGAGGTAGCAGTTCTGCTCTTTTAACAATCCAATACCCCAAGAATCATCAGGGAATTTGGATACGTGTTAATTCTGGTGGTCAAGCACTAGGGTGGATATGTTGAGACTTGTCTTTAATATTTCAAAAGGCTATGGAAATGTAAAAAAAAAAGTTCTGTTTAGTTGTGTAAAATTCCAAGTTACATACTAAATATGAGCTTTGTGCATAAATATGTCCGTTCTGTCACACAGTCCTAGCCAAAGTAAACAAGTCCCATGGTATGGGGATGAGAATTATCACTAAAGCCTTAAACTTGCCCACTTGTACATTGTATATGCTGGGCCTGGAGTCAGGAAGAGTTCAAATCTAGCCTCAGGCAATTACTAGCTATGTGACTCTGGGCAAGTCATTTAACCTATATCTACCTCAGTTTCCTCAAATGTAAATGGGCATAATAACAGCATCTCCCATAATAATAACAGCAATGATTGCTAGGGTTGTTGTGAAGATCAAACGAGATAATAATTGTAAAGGACTTAGAATAAGATCTGATAAATAATAGTCACTTCATAAATTTTTCTTTCCTCTCTCCTCCCTTCCTCTCCACTTCTCTCCTCTCCCCTCTATTCTTCTCTCCTCTTTCCTCCCCTCATCCTCTATCTTTTCCTCTCCTCCCCTCTCTTCTCTTTCCCCCCTCCTTCCCTCTCTTCCTTCCCTCCTGTTTAAATGAGCTGTTTATTTGTTTGTATTCTACCTCTTTTTAACAAAAGTTTATTTTAATAGGACAAAATATTAGGCATAGGCTTCCTTTCGTGCTTTCAATTATTGACTTATTATTCCCAATTTGACCAATCAATTCCAGAATCTCCTTCTCTATACCAAAGTAAAATACTGCTTTTTTATGATAAATGTTATGAACCTATATAGTATGACAGTTGCAAAATAACCTTCTCCTTTATAACCAGAAGGCATTATAAATATACAGAAATTAATATGATTCTCAATGCTATTCATCCAGGAAACCACACACAGTGAGGATTTTCTCTTTTTTCCCCCCTCTAAGTTACTATCATTCTGAAATGTGTATATTCCCATCATGCTTTGGTGTTTTTCAGCCCCATGATGCCCTCACTTTTGATTGTGTAGATGATGGTGAAGTGCACAGGGTATTTACTGATCCAGTTATCTTGTTCTGTGACAGGCAGAATCAATCAATCAAGGGGCCAGCTTTACGCTTACATATTCCAGGCACATCTCTGCACTTCAGGATACGAGATCACAGTGTTATCCAGCCAAATTTGATCAACAAATGCAGTTCCCCTGTGCCACAGCAATCTCAGATGAAGATGTTATTATGTGGAACTGAGCAAAGTGATAAAGACAGTACAGAAAGGAAGGATCAGTCCAGCTGGACCTTTCTGACAGTCTTCATATACTGAGGATGTGATGTCCCCTTCTTCTAGGATTATAAAAGTTACCTTGATTTGAGGAAAAGGATGATGAACATGCACAGGTGACCACCAGATACTCCTTTCTGGTCTAAAATACTCATGGCAGACAGAGTGCACTTTAGGGTAAATTTCTGGGAAAATCCTTTAATAAAAGGACCCATTTTCAAAGGATAATACTGTACTTAGGTATAAACTGTAATGCACTTCTTCCAATATTCCCTTTTTGTAGGTGTCAACTGATGTCTGAACGACAAAAATATTTTCACAGTTTGATCAGCCTTACAAATTATTTTTATTAATATCATACTTATAACATGGTATGTAAGATGATGTCAATGTTTTAAGTGGGTCTCAAGGAAAGTCTTAGAAAAGCTCTTACTGTGCTGATACCTTTCCCACTTCACCACTGCCCTAGAGTTATTTTACATTATTTAATCCAAAATACCATCTTTTTGATTCTACCTTTCTTTTGAATTTTAAATCTTTAATGGGAGCCTTTGGCAGTCCATGAGTACAATTATTAGATATCTGCAGAGAGAAATTGAAAAATTAATCATACTTTCCATTTTATATTTTTGTACTACACCAAAAATTACTTACTCTGAAAGCCAGCTCCTATACTCTTTCAATATACTCCCCCAACACTGAAAATCCTGAGCATGATTTAGGATATGGTATATCTAAACTGAAGCAGCTAAAAGCCTCAAGTTATCCTCTGGGCATTGTGTTCTGGTTTTAAGGCAGAAATTTATTTCAAATCATTTTTTAATTAAAATGCTGCACTTATTGGCAGAACTTACGTTATGCACTAAATAAAAAGCAGAGGAAAATACCATAAGCTAATCCTGCCAATGATGTTAAAAATTGTTTATTATCCTTTTATGGATTTTCCTCCTTAAATTACAACATTTCACAACTGTATGCACAATGTGTAATGCTATCCCCATGCAGTTTATTAGAGAAATTGATATACGCTTTAATCTGACCTTCGCCTAACGAGCTCCTTAACCCATGGCGGGGAGGAGGGGGGAAGAGGAGGAATCTGAGGTTGTCCATCACTGTGTGAGCAGTATCAAAACTGCTAAATCTATTAACTTTGTTTTCTTTTCACTATTATTAAACTGGGATGAAAATTGCAACTGGAACCCTGGCATTTGGGTTCCCTTGTCATCATGTAATAAGTATGAGAAATATATGTGCAATCGCCAAATGGCCAATAGACAAAACACCCACTCCAAATGACGTACTGTTTTCCATACCACTCAGACAAAATCAAAACAACAGAGCTGCTGCAAACAAAAACAAAATAACATTTCCCATCAGCATTCCAGACGGGGAAAATTTACAGGAAAAGAAGCTGGGAAAGGAACCAGAGTGAACTAAGAGCTCATACCTCTGCTCATGGTAGAGTTCTTTCTTTAGACAAATAGCACATACTCACTTTAACACTGAAGTGTTTAACAACTGATAAAACATTTGCCATTGTTGGAAAACTTTTTTTCTAAGTCAAACATTTGAACTGCTTAAAAAGATGCAGTTCTGGGATAGTCCTAAGTCCTAATGCTGCCTTAAGAAAGGGGAAGCCAGGGAGAGTGGGAGATGGAAGTGAAAAAAGCCAGTCTGTCATTTGGTGTAATTAATTTTCACCTAATTGGAGACATAAGGAACTTCCCTTCTCCTCCCCTTCTTCCCCCTTCCTCCCCCCCCCCCCACATTGCTGGGAACTCTGCAGGACAGGAAAGTGAGAAAGTAACTTTAGCAAGTGAGGGGATGCTCCCATTTCGATTGCTGAGTCACACTGATACAACTTTATTAATGTGTCTGCTCCTTGAAAGTCTCGTATCTGTGTTTAACTGTGATCACTGATCCTAAATTATGGCAGGGCAGCAAGCAGCAGCAGCAGCAGCTGCCCTGGACTCTTTCGGCCGCTTGGTTTCCAGGGGCTCCACCATCCCAGAGAAATCTGCCAGCTGCATTCTCCCTAATACAAGTCCTGTGTTTTGCCTGGCAGTAAATGGACGCCTGTGCCCCAGCATCATCTAAACAGCTCTGTTAACATTTGCCCCCAAGCGTCTCTCTCTTTGTCCAGTCCCTGTCTTCTAACAGATGTCATCCAAGTCTAATCAAGCGTAAAATGGTCATAAATATTTCTTTCTGGTAGATTTCACATTCGCATTTCATGCAGGGCCATGATATTTTTTCTGCTACCTCCAGGGAGTGCCTAATGCAAAAACCAGTTACTTACGTTCAAGGCTTATGTTCCTTTAGTAAAATGCAGCACATGCTCTCAGTTCAAAGACATAAAAAGGCGGAAGACTCTATCTTCTGCCTTTTGTTTAACTCTACCTTTTTTTCTGCTTTTGAAAAAAAATGCACCGTGGTTTACTTAGGCAAGACAAACATTCCTTTGTCAGTGTGAAAACACACACGCACACAAACTACAAAGTGACACCTCCCTTAAACATTACAGTAACAACTTTAGGCTGTCATCATAAGAGTTCTTAATTACTGACAAAAAGAGATTTCTGTCCCGATACCTAAATGAACTGAAAAGTTATTGAAAGACTCCATGATAAGATGGAGCAACACTTTTCCATTTTGGTTCATTTTATGCACAATTTTATAACCTGCTTCATCATTTTTAGTTAAAACAATGGGGTGAATCTCATGTACAAATGTGAGCTTCATGACAACTTAACAGTTGAAAAAAGAAAAGATAATCACGAGACAGAACCTATCTCCAGTACTTAGACTTCTATAATCCAGGGGAAGCTACTCTAGATAATTAATTCTTCCTACTTAATGAGAGAAGTATCAGTAATCAGCAAAATCATGTTTATCTTTGGCAAACTTGGTAAATACTTAGCTTCCTCTAAAATAAAACTATCCTAATATTACTTCGTAAACCATATGTCTCTGTTTCTTCTTTCCTGTTACGTTTGTCAAAACAGAAATCTTATACAGCTATTTAAAGTGTACCACGAGGCACTTAACACACTATACATCACAACAGTGGAACTGGGTTTTATTTTTTTTTCCTCCTTTCTCCATTGAGCCTAATATTTGATTACTGTTAGTCAAATCAAGCTTTCAGGCAAATAATCTCCATTTTTAAAGTTAATGAGATATGGTCATGTCGACAACAGCTTGCAGAAACTTTTCATTTTAATTCCTGCAGGCTGTGCTGGCCTCTCTCACAGCAACTACTGTATGAATGAGTCAAATTTGCCAAAATGGCTTATGTAGACAAGTGCACACTTTAAAGAGGCACTAATTAAAAATACCCACTGGTATCGTAATTTAAATACCATGGAAATAAACTGTGAAAGAAGCTCAGCTCCAGTCTTATGGCTTTCCTCGGAGCACATTTACTTTGACTGGAGGATGTTTTATGGTTCATGTGTTCTTAGCTAAAAATGACTTTTCATCTTTGAGGAGTTCGGGATTTTGGTATAATTACACTATTTGTGTTAATATTTGTTTCACATAAGCTATTATGTAGGCCCCCCAGAATAAGTGCTAATTGAGAAAAACATATTGCTGAAGTAAACAGCAAATTGATATTGCTGATTTAAAGCACCATTTACAACTTCCTTTCCATTACTACTCCTATTACTCTTCTCTTATGCTCTTTTTCTCCCTCTCTCCCTTCTTTTCTTCCTTTTCCTTCCTCCTCCTCTTCTTCTTTTTCTCTCTCTGTCTCTCTCTATCTCTGTCTCTCTCCCTCCCACATTAGGTTTCTAGCTGTATCGAATATCATTAAATACAGTTTGCAGGAACATTCCATGAATGCTGTTACACTTACTATACATTTTCCATATCTGTGTACACACATATACACATGCATATGTGCACACACACACACACACATACATATATATACACTTATGTATATATGTATACACATATACATATACATACACACACATACACATACATACATACACACACACACACACATACACATACACACACATCCCCCAAATCCTTACTGTATTGGATTAGAAGAACATGGTTGCTACAAAATAAAAGAGTTGGTGCTGAGAGGGTTAAATCTATTTGAGGGGTTAAATATGCAATTACCTTTGACTAAAACCAGAGAGACGTATAGATAAACAGAAGAAATGAAGTTCCCAGGTTCCCTTCGGAAGCCTTCATCACGTTACTACCAGACAGAAAACTCTTTAAGTGCCATTTTCAGATGTTAAATCATTGTTCGGGCAGCACATATTCTCACTATTCCTGGGGGAACAATACCTGAAGACAGCGTGCTAACAAATGCAATCCAGTAAACAGGCATTTTTCCTCTTGTTGTGAGTACCTTTCTATTCCAGCTCCCAGCTCTGTCATCCATGCCTTCTCTCGGCTTTGAAGCTAAAGTACTGAATGAGCGTTGTCATCTATTATCCAGAGTGTGCATGTAGATTATAAATAAGAAATAAAAGTGACTCTCAGTACACTGCTTTTGCATTAGCAAGTTGCCTTCTCTCTTACCTCCTCTGTCCTTCATACTTTGCAACCAACATCCTATTAGAAATCTGACTTGAAATGTTTCTTATAGATTGAGGCACATATTTTACTGTGTGTGTCTATAGAGGAGACAAAAGTTTTACAGAAATAAATAAGCCTTAGGGTTTGAACAGGTCCATCATTTCGCTTTCTGCTAGTTATTTAACCCTTATCTTAGAGATGTCCTTCAGACTCATTATATGATAATTGGATCCACTCTTCATTTGCATCCTTCTGTTGACAAACAGAGTCTATGAATATTAATTATTCTGAAGTTTATTTGGAGAAAAGGCACTTTCTAATACTTATCAATTATTTATTGAAAATCTCCCCCACCTAATAATCTCACTAACATTATTATACTAAGGCCAACAGCAAATATTCTTCCCATGAGTAACTGTGCCTCCCTGTCACCCACCCTACCAGATCTTCATGTGAATCTTCTACTTAATCATGGGCAGCCTTGCTTTGGTTTTTATGAAATCCCAATTTATTCTTGTGTTTGCTTTTGAAGGGAAAATTCGCACACAGTGTTTTTTAAAACATGAAGTTGCTGATATGGTACACTATGGGAAAACAAAGTTAAAAAAAATAGCAAGCCACAACTCTAAGAAATCTCTTCACAGGAGTTCTTAAATCCCTGTTGGTTATTATTTTATTCTGTGTTACAAGAAGTCAAATTAATAAATGGAAATGCCAAGAGCCCAAGCACTGCAGTCCTGGGTATGTATGTCTTAAGTTCATTCCAATAGGAATCATGCAAAAAAAAAAAAAGGCTCCTCCCAGGAATGAGTGGACCAAGTGCTCCTCTTCCCCTGTGTTCAGGTGAAGCTGTGGATCTAACTGGGGTGCTTTTATGCTAATCCCTGTACATTCAAGCACACTGACTTTTGGCTTCATGTAAAGGCCATAATAACATTGGATGGGTCCTACTTGCAGCAGAGGATATTATGCTAGGCACTGCACCCTGTGATTTTAACAGAAAAGATGTCCATCTTACAAAGGTCACTTAGTCCCCACTTTATGTGCAGATGAACCTGGCTGACCACTTACTTACACATAGACTGATAGAAGAAGTTGTGGAATCACACAATGAAAGAACAGAGATCATATAATTCATCTTCCTCATCAAGGAAGAAAGGAAGAAAGGCAGAAAAGAAGAGGGAAGAGGGAAGGGAAGGGAAGAAAAGAAGAAGGGAGGGAGAGGGAGGGAGAAAGAGAGAGAGAGAGAGAGAGAGAGAGAGAGAGAGAGAGAGAGAGAGAGAGAGAGAAAGTCATTCATCCAGCTATCTGGTTAAATGACGGCCGAGTATAGATTTGAACCCAAATCTCTTGGTCCCACTCCCGTATTTGTTGGAAGAGAAGGGCAACCAAAAGACCAAATGTTGAAGGCACTTGTAGCATCTTCAGTGTTCTATGGTTCATGGCCTCCATTATACAAACAGAGGCAAAGAGAGGGTAAAGTGACTTCCTCAAAGTCATACAACTTGTAAGGATCTGAGGCTTGATAGGGTTCTCTGACTTCAAATCCATTGTTCTTTCCCACTATATCACATGTTCTGAAAGTTTTCCTGAGATGTATCCTAAATGACTTTTTCTTCTTTGTAGTGGGTCAGGGACCAGATTTTCTTGATGGTGAGGACATTATTAGTTATAGTTTAGATAAGATTAACCTAATAGCGATATGAATTATAAGAAGAAAAGACCAGAAGAAGAAGAGATAGAAGATGGTAAGACTAGAAGTCTTCACAGTCTACACAAGGTGTAATAAGGACCTAAACCAGACTGGTAACAGATGGACTGGAAAGCAGGGCAAGAGACAGTCAACAGGATTTGGGAACTAGGCAACAAATTGAAAACAAAGGGAAGAAAGGAATAACAGATAACTCCAATATTTCAGCTCTGGGTAAGAACGCAAATAGTGATTAACAGATATAAGGAAGGAAGGAACAGGTTTGGGGGGAAAGTCACATAGCGCTGTTTTAGGACACAGTCATTTTGAACCATCACAGGGAGTTGCTGCAACTATGTACATAAATTATAGAGATGTTGGACCTAGAGATTGAAATCTGAGAGTCATCTGCACAGAGGTGGTGGTTGAAGAAATGAGAATAAATTAAGTGGCCAAAAGAAAGAACATAAGGAAAAGAAAAAGGGCAGAGAGAGTCTTGGGCAGTGCATATATTTAGAGGGGTAAGAAATGGAAGAGGAGCCAACAAAGAATACAGAGGAGCAAGAGTTAAAGAAATAGAAGGAAAAATGGTAGATTCAGTTTCATGGAAGTCAGGGGAGAAAAGTTTCAACAAAGTTCAGATCAAGTGACTCAGGCTGAATTAGTACTAAGGAAAGGTAACATTAGGAGGTTATTACTGACCTCTGAGGAAGTAATTTCAGTCCAGAAATGAGGGCACAATACAGATTGTTTGGGTTTGAAGAGCAAGTAAGTAAGCAATCGTAGGAATTGTAGGTGGAAAGCGTCACTTACCACACTTGGTAACAGAAGAAGAGACTATTGTAACCATGCCAGCTCCAATCCTTGAGCATGGCATTTTTAGGTACTTACTACAATAATCTAAGCTGCCTTAAGAAGAAGTGTAGAAATGGAGATAGCCTCAGAAAACACTGCAACAATGAATGCCTCTTCTTATGCTAGCCATGAGTGCCATGACTAGAACTGTTCCTCCAACTGCACTCCACCTTTGGCAAAATCCTTCCCTTCCAAGTTTTATGAACATCTTCCCATAAAATGTAAGTTCTCTGAGGGCATGGGATGTTTAATTTTTTTTTATCTCCACTGTTTAGCACAATGCCTGGCACATCAAGAATATTTGCTTATTAATCACCCTAGGAATCTCTGCTAGGAGACTGTAAGCTCCTGGAGGGTATGGATTATTTCATTTTTGTTTTGGCATCTTCATGTATAATAAATGCAGATTGATCAGTAGCTCATCAACTAAACTATAAACTCCTTGAGGGCAGGGACATTTTGGATTTCATCTTTCAAATTCATGGAATCTAGCACAGTATTATACATATATTGAATCCCCTCTAAGTGCAAGACATCATTGGAGACAGGCACTAGGGTTACTGAAAGGGAAACAAAAGAGATCTTGCACTCAAGAAACTAACACTGTATATCCATTTACTGAATTCTTGATCGCCTGAATTACAACCTATGAGAGTGAGACAGCCATATATGATCAAGGAGGAAGAGAGAGTCAATTGCAAACTGAGTGATGATAGGGACTGTGGTCAATAATAGTAACCCAGTTCACACTGGCTGTGTGTGTCTAGGAAAGAATTAGATGGCTAACCTTCACTAAGTCTGACAGCAGAGGATGTGGAGATGACAGCATGAAGCCAGCTCTCAAGGGACTGCTGCAGGATTCTGGGAAGTGTCTAAATCTTTCCCAATAGCACTGAAAAAAGATGTGGGATTTGAGATACCAGGATAACCACAATGAGTGATGCTGCAAGAATAGGAATTGGGAAACAAACCATGGGACCTGAGCAGGAGGGGGAACATGGGTAAAACAAAGGGGAAAAAATGATAACGTGACTAAGCGAAAGCCAATCTATCTTTTGGGACTTTGGCTCTGCTAGTAGACTTGAAGCATTCCTTAGAGGTGGCCAATTTAGGATTTACGATTCAAGAGTCATGCAAAGGGTCATAGCCAGGGTTTCAGAGAAGAAACAGCAATACATTTTTTTAAATCACCTTCAACCCCTGCGACGGATCCCACGGGGATTTCATTTTTCTCACAGTTTGACTCTATGTATCCTGATCTGTGTGGAACTTCATCACCTGCTAGATGGGAAGAGATAATCACATGATTTCCTTTGCCCGTGGTCAGCCCCTTTCCTGGATGATTTGGACAATCCCAAATTCTACTGAAGAAAATCAACAATAAACCTCATTCACCTAAAACTGATCATTAAAATAAAAATGTATCTTAAGGAAATCATAATAAAACTGGAAGAAAGGCATGTATACAAGCAATTCAGAGATAAAGGAGAATGACAGAAGTAGTATGGCAGAGACAAAAGAAGACTGGCTCTGGAGACTGGGTTCAAATCCTACTTCCTACCTGTACCTATGTATCACAACCTCTGTGAGCCCAAGATTCTTAGAATCATGGAATCCAAGGATTGAAAGGGATCTCAGTCCAAGCCACACTTTAGTGTGGCTTTTTAAAGGAATTTTTAAAAAAGGAATCCCCATGTTAATATGCCGGACAAGTGTTCACCTAGCTCTATTTTTTTTTAAAGACCTGAAAAGAGGGCAATCCTACTAGCTGCTGAGGCAGCTCACCTCACTTTGGGGCAGCTTTAATCTTTGGACAGGTTTTGTTGACAGCAAAACTAAATAAGCTTCTTTGTCATTTTTACCCCTTTGCTCTTGGCTCTGCCCTTTGGAGCTCGACAGAAGCAACTGAATCCCTCTTCCATAAAACATCTACTCACATAATGGAAGGAGTACAAGGCACCACAACCATCTAAGTCAATTGGTCAATTAATAAGCATTCCTTGAGCATCTTTATGTAGCAGGTATAGGGATACAAAGAAAGGCAGAAGGCAATTCCTGCCCTTGAGGAACTCACAATTGAATAGTGATCACATCTAAGTACAGTTATCCTTTCCACATCATGGGGGTTAGGGGAGTTGCACCCTTGTGATCTGGAAAAGCCATGTAAAAATTTTTTGGTCCTCCCTTTGTACCAGAGAAGAAATCTGAATTATTACGGTATTAAAAGATAAAATACGTTTATATTATAAAATAATATACATATATTTTGTGCATTTTTGAGTTTACAAACTTTCTGCATCATCTGCTGGCCTTTGTGTGTCATATGGAACTTCCACAAAACTCCCCCAAAATTCTCATTTAATTTCTTATGCCAACCCACGATATATTGAAACCTCAATGAAGGAAGTCATGATGTGGAAGGGTAGGTGTATCCTACTGTCCCTAACACTGGACTGGATAGCCTCAAAGATCCTTTCCAGCTCTGAATCAAAGACCTATAATCCTAAGTGCAAAGGATAGAACTATGCAAACTGCCATAAGAAGTGTAGAAATAGAGACAGCATCTTCTGCTGGGTGAAAGGAGGGGAAGCATACACTCAGGACAGGCTTCATGGAGGAGGCATCAGCTGAGTTTGACCTCTATCAAGAGGACTTTAACAGGGCAGGACGTCAACAAATAGGCACAGGAGCTAGGAATGATGAGACTGCTTTGGGGGAGGGATGGCACAAAGTAGTAGAATTTTAAAACAGTATCTGGGAAGGGTAATAGCAGGAGTTCAGCCTGGAAAGGAAGGCTGCAGTCAGACTATAGTGTGCCTTAAATACTAGGATTGGAAATTTATACTTTAGTTTATAAAAATGGGGAGCCCCTTACAATTGTTGAGTAGGAGGGCCATAATAGGGCCAAAGCATTCAGAAGAGTATATCTTGCAGTGTGGTGGTTGGACTAGAGATAGAAAGGGAACAGACCAGAAACAGGAAGGCCATTTTAGAGATGAGAGCTTAAACTATGGTAGGGGCAGCAGGAAAAGAGGGGATGTGAATCCTCCATCCCTCAGCATTGTGGAAGGAATGACAAACACACACACACACACACACACACACACACACACATACATACACAAAAGGCCCAAATTACACTCAAGGATAAGAATTGGGAGATCACCTCAAGTATTTGGGTGGGGAGGGGGGAGGCAGAGAGAAGGGAGACACCTAGCAGAAGATCCTGAAGAGTTCTGAGAAATAGTCATCTAGGCTAACCAAAGCAGTTAAGCAGCTTTTGAAAGGACCTGGAAAATGATTTGTGTACTGAGTTGGTTTAGGGATGGCAAGGCAGCCTACTTTAGATTCTCAAGGGTGAAAGGGATAGGTTTAAAAAGTTGAGCTTCCTAAAGTCATCCAATCTACTTTAAATTGTTGAGATGATCTTTAAAAAACAGGCTGTACCTTGATTTCCTTTGCAGAATTTCCACCTGTATCTCTTTCTGTGTGATGGGAATACAGATGGGATAAAAAAGTTAACCTTTTAGTCAACTGCCTCTCTGAAATCCCATCTCCCTGTCAAGTATCAGCCCTGAGTGGGCTACTCTGTCTAAGAGATTCCTTCAACCCCAGCTCCATTTCGGGAATCTCAAATCTCTGAAAAGTAGCCAGCTCATTTTTAAAAGTAAGGGAGTGATAAAGATAGAATAGAGATTGCTCACAGCACTTTGGTATTCAGGTTCCAACTCTGACTCGGAACAGTGACAAGCTAACACTCTATCAGATATAACAGACAAGCAAGGGCTGCTGAAACCAATGGACCTCTTAGAATAATAGTTCTGAAACCAGAACTGTTTCCCAAACAAGAGCATATTACAAGTTTTTTTCTCCTCAAGGAAAAGTACATATTTTGACTTGTAGGTTATGAATCTTTAACACTTCTACCATAAGTCTGATGATACATCTTTAGTGAGTAATTTCTTTTATTTACTGTATTAAGTGATTGGTCTTTGTTGAATGGGGTTGTGTTCAACTGGGGGAAAACCAGGTGGTCCACAGAAACATTAAAAAAATACCATGAAACACAGCTCAAAGAGCAGTGTCAACAGGCCCAAATGCTCTGAAAGCATAATAAACCACTCTTTGCACATGTTAAAACAATGGAAATAAGTGTGGCAACTTCAAAAGAACTAACTCACTAGTCAGGGGGAGTAGGGTGAATAATTTTCTCAAGAAATACAAGGCACCAGAAATATTTTACTTAAAATGCTTTCTTTTGGTTGGGAAAAGGGTTCAAACATGTCACCTAATACTAAAAAAACAAAGAAGGTATTCCCCAGTCCTGTCAGTCACTGACAGCTGTTCCAGGCACCTGGAGAAAGTTTACAGTTTAAATCTTCCAGTTCTGTGTACCTAAACACAATAGCAATAAAGACGAAGCTGTCAAACAGAAAACGGCCTGCTTTTAAGTTGTCCATAAAATATCTCCCGCTACCAGCATTTCTTGTAGCTCGTTGAGTATTATGTTCAGCAATATTAATAGACCCATATTTACTGTATCTTAAAAGCTAACAATTCCAGTGCCAGGACTAATTAGGGAGGCAGGAAACTGAGAAGAAGCAGTATACAATTTCTTAAACATGGCCCATCTCAGGACCATAATGTTGAGTTTATTGTTTCTAGGACACTGTAAACTCTGTCAGAAGCACTGTTGGCCTCCTTTTGTTTCAGGAGTAAGACAAAGAGCTCCCATTTTTAACATCCTTTTTAGAAGTAGGCAGAATTAAGCTAATTTTCTTTTTTTGCCTGGGTGCCACCCTATCTGACTTTCCTGTTGAAGTATTCATAGCAAAAGTTGAGAAGCAAGAAGCCAACTTTCCCATGAAAAAGAGAAACCCCAGCCCATGGAGTATTGTTGCTTAAAAGTAAAAACCCACTTAAACATTCTAAAATATTAAGACACATTAATCAAAAGTATGCAAAGCCTAAAAACAACATAGTTTCCATTCTGTGGTTTTTCTTTTTGGGATGAGAGGCAGCATCATATGCATGGTAGATGGCCAACAGGCCTTGGAATCAAGAAGAGATGAAAGGTAATTCTACCTCTACCACAGCCTGGCTGTGTGACCCTGAGTAAGTCATTGGTATCTGTGTGTAGTAGGCAATGCTCTTTTAGGATGGAAAGTTTCAGAGCAAGTGGTGCTCTGTGTTGGTAGAGGGAGCTTTTCACCTGACACTCCCATATAAATGAAATTCGAGGTCCAATATTTTACAAAAATGACACTTAGAGACATAAGATGGAAGATGAGTAGGGGTACCATTCTATAGAAGAAAAACGATTTTCATAAGCTATGACTACTGAAATGGAACAATCACAGAATCACAGATCTAGAGCTGGAAGGGTTCTTCAAGGTCAATTAGTCCAATTCCTCATTTTATAGGAAAACCCTGAAGTTCTAAAATGACAAGGGGTAGCCCCAGGTTACTCAGGTACTGAGAGGCAAAGACAGGATCTGAACTCAGCTCTTCCAATCCTAAATCCAGTCTTCCCTCTATGTTATACCACAATGTCCGAATTCATGTAAAAGTAGATACCTGTTACCAATTTCAAACTAATAAAAATTAGTAATAATGACTTTTAATTTTTAAAAACTTGTTCATTCATTGAAGCCAAAATATTGCTGTTTTTCATCTATTTGATGAATCATTTGTTTCCATGACTCTAGTCATAAGATGATAGATTTATAGACAAAAGGCACCTCAAAGGCCATCTAGTCTGACCAGCTTTAAAGATAAGGAACTGAGGCCCAAGTGAGGGAAAGTGACTTGTTCAAAGTCACTCATGCGGAGAGCAGCATAGCTGGGATTCAAACCTTGGTCCTCTGACTCTCAATCAACTTCTCTTTCCATTACACAATGCTGCCTTCTATTCAAAAGGCAACTTGGTCATCATTCAGTTGCAAGAGAGAGTCCCAGGGCATAGGGTAATAAAAACATTATAATTTGAACTATGCTACCCTCACCTTTAAAACATTCATTATTATGAAAGTCTGTCTTTATGTGCAATTGGAGCATAGATTACATCAGAAGAGCATGGTAAGCAAATCATTCCTGTTAACTTTTGGTTATATATATATATATATTATATATATATATATATATATATTTTTTTTTTTTCTCTTAGGTTTTATTTATTTTAACATTTTTTAATTGAGTTCTAAATTTTCTCCCCTCCTTCAGTCTTTCCCCCACCTACTAAGAAGGCAAGCAATATGATATCAATTATTCATGTGAAATCATGCAAAACATATTTCCATATTAGCTATATTGCCAAAAAATAAATAAAAGCAAGAAACATGGAAGAAACCCCCCCCCCCAAAAAAAAATCATGCTTCAATATGCACTCTGAGTTTCTCAGTTTTCTCTCTGGATGTGGATAGCATTTTTCATCATGGATCCTTTGAAATTGTCTGGGATCACTTACTGATCCGAGTAGCTAAGTCTTTCACATTTGATCATCATCGTAACAATATTGCTGTTACTGTGTACAATGTTCTCCTGGTTGGTGAGATACATTTCAATTGATGTGTGTTCTTTGCTTGCAACAATCTAGAAGATAGGAAACAGGGAAGGAGGGAAGGATGTAGAGAGCTTAATTCTAAAAACTAGAAGACATTGAAAAAATGAACTCCACCTGACCCTTAGTGTCAACATAATACCATAGTTCCCTCCAAAGCTTCAGGAGATGCCATGTCTGGTGGGCCAGGTCATAAATGAGCAAATTTAAATGACTCCAACCTCATGGTCTCCCAGCTGAACCAGCAGCAAGCCCCTTTTCTGCTGTAACATTGTGCCACTGTTTTATGGGCATCACAAGTCCACCTGTAACTAGTTATAGTCACAAATTGGAGGCCCTTCTAATAACCTGGCTCCAAATGTTGTTTTTTAACCTATTCTCTATCCCCCAAAGGTCTTAAAGTAGGTCTTCCAAAAACTAAAAGACAGAACCCTGGCCAGATGGCAGTTCTCAGATGATAAACAAACCACAAAGAAACAATTAGATCTCAATAGACAGCAGCCTATAGAAATTATTGGTTATGGGGACAAGTTAATTATTCAACCTCCCTAGTGCTAGGTACTAATTTCATGGAAAATATTGTGAGGGGAGGGGCTGTAAGAAGCATTTAGACATGAAAATCACTGCCACGTGTAAAAACTCAGATATGAAAAAGAGGCAGGTACAACAATTTAATCCCAGAAAAATGCTTACTCCAATAAAATAAAAAAAAATACCTGAAATTTGGCTCATGGTGTCCTTTTCACCTAATGGACAACTCAGTAAAGAAAATATGATGGATTTTTTTCTTGCCAGTATTTGATTCCCAATTAAAATTAAATATAAACTGAAATGCCACCTGGATTTTGCAAAACTCTCTTTTTAAAGAAGAACTTGGGCTTACATATACAAACGTTTTACTAAATGACCCATGGCGAATTGCGTAATGCCAGTAAAAGTTGTGTTTTTTAAGTTATGAACCCCAAAGATTTTATCTGAAATAAAACCCTGATTCAATTCAGATTCTGGAGGCAAACTGTGACCTTAAATCTGCCTCTAAATTTAAAACATTTGTGTGTACAGCCCTTCAGTAATACTACTAGTAGATATAGAAATACTGTATTTATTAAGATTCTTGTTTTCTTTTCTAAAAGGGTAAATTAGTCCTCTAATTGGCTACATGAACTGGTTCCACAACCTTGCAATCCTAATTTAGAGGTCAGCCTTTAAATCGAGAGGTAGATCCCTGTCGTCTGTTCTCAGTGAGGCTTTTCCTTGCTTTCTTCTCAATGATCAATTCCTGTGGTTGCCTAAAACTGAGTTTGGTGGCAGTGGTCTTCAGTTCCAATCTTGGTGGGATTCTTGTTACTTATATAACATTAGACAGTCACTTCATGCCTCTGGGTCACAGCCTACTCATCTGCAAAATGGAGGTGGAGGGAGACGATTGAACAAGATTAGACAGTCTCTACCAGTTCAAAATGACTCCATAACTTCTCTGAATGTGAGAAGACTTAGCCCTTCAACTCAGCTGTCTGCTAGAAACACTTATGGAATCAATAAAATGAATCTCTTCTTCGTGACTCCCCAAAGCAAGGAAGCTCACTTAGAAGAGAAAGAATGTGGATAGTATGAGCGCTTGAGTATGTTTCAATATGGGGAAAAAATAACATTTGACCAGTGAAGGGGGAAAATCCAGTTTCCTCTTTCTTCCCCTTTGTGACCAGGCCCTCATGGGAGTATGGAGGAAAAAGTGTGCCCCAATTTCTACATCACCATGGTTGTAAACTCAAGAAGCTGCTCCTTGGCTGTGGCAAGAACTTTAGATTAGCCAAGGTTTCTTTGTCTGGAGTCAAAATCTTTGATTTTTATTTTAGAAAATAGAACACAGGTGTATCTTCCCTCTTATAGAGAAGTGAAGAGTTCCTCAAAATCTCTCTGTGTGTGTGTGTATGTGTGTGTGTGTGATATATATGTTGTATACAACATAATATGTTATACATAATACATTATATATGTATATGTTTATCTTGCTCCTGCTACTTAGTACTAGGGTGACATTGACCCCAGTTTCCTATATATAAAATGAGACTAAGGCATTAATGACTAAGACATTTTTAAAAAAGGCAATACACAAGGAGCATAAAATGGACTAATCCTGATATCCAAGTTGACTGCCACTCTACACAGAACTTAAAAATAAAAAGACCTGGACAAGATGAAACTTAGAGGCTATCTAGTCCAAATTCTTCATTTTACAGTCAAGTAAAGTGAGGCAGAGAAATTAAGTAACTTACACAGAGTTCTTACACCTTTTAAGTGAATGTATGAGGTGAGATTTGAACCCAGGTAAGTCTCGGCTCCAAGTCCACTGCCTTGTCCATGATGTAATCATAACATAATTAGAGTAAGAAGGGATCTAAGAGACCAGTTGGTTAGTCAATGGATATTCATTAAGCTCTTACTAAGAGCCAGGCACTATCCTAAGCACTAGGGATACAAAAAGAGGCAAAGGACAATTCTTGCCCTCAAGGAGTAGCCAATCTAATGGGTGGCAAGGAGCCAAAAAAAATGTACATACTAACTGTAAAAGAATAAAATGGAAACGATTTAAAGAGCGAAGGTGCTGGAATTGAGGGGGGTTGGGAAAGGCTTCCTGTGGAAGATGGACTTTTAGTTGGGACTTCAAGGAAGTCAGGGAAACCAGTCAGTAGAGACAAGGAGAACAAATATTCCAGGCATGGGGGACAGCTGCTGAAAATGCCGTGAATCAAGAGAGGGAGCATCTTGTTTACGGAAAAGCCAGGAGGCCAGTGTCACTGGATCAAATAGCATAAGGTGTAAGAGGACTTCAAAGGTAGGAGGGACTAGGTTAAGAAGGGCTTTGAATGCCAAAATAAGTATTTTGCATGGCCTTTGCCTCAGTTCTCCAGGGAGGAAGAACTCACTAGCTTCCAAGGCAGCCCATTCCACCTCTGGATAGCTCCAGCTGCTCGGATGCTTTTATTGACAGGTATGGTCTTTTCCACTTTGCACACAATCCTCCTAATTCTACCCATTTTTAATCTCAGTTGTCCAGCAGAATAACTGAAAGCTTTCTTTTCTGGAACAGCCTTTTGAATGTTCAAGGACAACTATCATATCCCTTGTTCCATCTGAACTACTCCAGGTTAAGCATCCCCAGTTCCTTCAAACCACATTGCACAGGGCATGAACTCAAGACTTTTCACCATTCTGGTTGGCCGACTTATTAATGTCCTTCCTAAAATTGCTCAGGACTAAATGCAATGTTCCAGATGTGGTCTGTCCAGGGCAAAGTTCAGTGGTACTCTCATCTACTGAAGCTCATGGCTCCCAATAAAGGGGAATGACACACTTCACTTGGATCAATAACATAGTGTTATTCTTCTAAATTTAGAAGCAATAACTACTCTGAAATTAGACCTCTTTATCTCTGATATTTTTATAAGTTTGTAGTACACTGGAGTAACTTTAAAAAAATTTACAAAAATTATAAATGCTAATGGCCAAATATCAAGTGTCTTCCACCTTGTCTAATCTACAATTGTCAGTCAGGCAACAGCCTATGGAGACAGATAGGCTTTGCACAATTTCCTGAAGACCAATAAATTCAGATGATTAGAGTCAGAAAAAAAAATCTATGGTGGTCTTTACTCATAACTTGCCTCTACTTTTTCATAGTGCCCATCTCATATCAAAATGGACTGAAGAAAGGCCAAGAAGTCTCTAAAGCAATTAAAACTCAAGGCATGTTAATGAGCCTAAATTCCTTTTAGATGGGACCCAGGCCAATCTCCAGTGTCTACTTCAAGTTACAATCTGATGGAAAAGGTTAATATAAATCACAAGGCGGTCTCTGCCTTCTCTAAAAACCTAAATTGCTTATTGTTTAGACCCCTCACATGGGAATTAACCATGCTAAGTGGTACAGTGGATAGGAGCTGGGCCTGGAGTCATCTGAGTTCAAGTCCAGCCTCAAACACTTACTATCTGTGTGACCCTAGGCAAGTCACTTAACCTTGTTTTCCTCAGTTTCCTGGAAAAGGAAATGGCAAACTAATCCAGTATCTTTTCCAAAAAACCCTAAATGTGGTTATGAAGAGTCGGACATAACAGAAATGACTCGACAACAACAACTGTACATTGTGTTTGTTTGTATCTCTGTGTATTATATACATGTGTGTACATATACATATGTGCATAAACAATGCACAACTGTATGTTTTTGTACAATACAAACAAGTTATTTTCTTCACCTTTTAATTAATTCCACACAATTTTTAAAAAATGAAGCTTTAATTTTAGTTCCTCCAACTACAATCAAAGTTCCTTCAAGGTCAATGACTGTGACTTCATCTTTTCTTCTCCTACTTGCATAGCAACCAAGAAAGAGCTGCTGATTTGATTCTTCTCATGAAAAAGTAAACTGCCAAAGTGTTCAGCATGTAGGTAGGAGGCTCTTCACTTTTTGTAGAGGCCACACACTCAAGGCATCCACAGACAGATTTTAGGAGGTTTGTGAACTGGCATGGGAATATATTACCATTTAATTGGTATCCTTTGTAATCCTATGGATTTCACTTTCTGCATTTAAAACATTATTCTGAGATGGGGTCCTGAGGTCTCACCAGATTTCTGAAAGGTCTATGACATACACAAAGACTTTAAAGACCCTGGTAGTTCTAACCAGCCATGTTCTCAGCATGTTGGGATGAGATCCAATCATGTACATGGTAAATTAACTTCAATGACCTGTGATCTTATCAAGTGCTGGTGTTTCAGTCACCAAAGCTGGTCGTAACAAGAGTTTTTATGATTGAAAAATCCCCTGCCCTGCCACCAATGCATGGAAAACTATTCTGGACCTTATGCAGTCTATTTCTTGGCACACAATCAAACCCTCTCCATCAATGGTAAGACCCGCCAAAGCCCAGGTTCTGCTGGCACAAGCTTCAAAAATCCAGGTTCATTTCCACAAAATGACAAGGCACAGACAGGGCTTCAGTGGAGGGCAACGAACTTATCAGATAAAAATATGACATCCAAACCCTTTAAGGAATTGTTTAAAAAAAATAAAGTTCTAAGATTGAGGCTCTTTCCACTAAGTGGATAAATGGTTAAGGAATAATGTCAAATATTTGTAGTGCACATGTTTCTTGCAGTACAGATCAGTCAAGATGGCCTCGGCCATCTCCCAAATCTGAGACACTACAATTCTCTGACTACAACATAGCTCTCAAAGGAGAAAACTTGTCAATCAACCTTGCAAAATTTGATTAAACTCTCAAATAATCAGATATATAGAATAAAATATTTGTGGGGCATTATCTTAAACCCTCTAAACTGACATAATCAAAAAGGATAAAACTCAATGTTGGTGAGGCTGTGGAATAATAATAATAATAATAATAATAATAATAATAATAATAATAATAATAATAATAATACCTAGCATTTATATAATGCTTTAAGGTCTTCCTATGGAACATCAAACATGTTAAAAGCATTGAAGAAGCTGGGAAAAGGTGAAATCCTCTTGGAAAACAATGTGGTAAGAGATGACCCGAGTAACAATATTGTTTGGTCCCTATGAGCTATTGTCCCGCTAAGACTACCAGGACTGATAACTAAGGATGTTATTAAAAGTGTAGGGAAATGGAGTGGGAGACATCTGTACAAAAACATTCATAATACCTTAATGTGTAACAGGAAAAAGCTAGAAACTACCAATGTGGACAATGTTTGGGAAATTGCTGAATAAATTGTGGTATATCAAGATAAGGGAATATTATTATACCATGAAAATGGAAATATGAATAACACCAAGAAATGAGGAAAGACTAATGGAACAGGATACAGACTGAACAGAGCAGAATTAGCACAGCAATCTACCCATCAATGAGGACTATGTAAAAATGAACGACAGTAAAAATGCAAAACAAAGAGAAGTAAAAGCCTTCAGACGGGGGCTTGGAAAAATAGTATCTAATACTATTATTTTAAAGTGATACATCAATTTTTAAAACTCTAGATAAAAGTTTTGGGCATGGTCATTTTCCCAGTGGTTTGTGTGTGTAAAGTTTTTGCTTTTGTTGAAGGATTCTAAGTTTAGAATTTTAAAAATCTTAAATAAAATACATAGAAGAGAAAGAGAGCAGAAGGAGTCAGAGAAGTCAAGAGGGACTTTTGTTATGTTTTTGTTATGGTTAAAGTGGATTTATTTCTTTTTTCACCCACAGTAAATAACTTGGTGTTTATGTTTTTTAATGTACGATCATTGTTCATTTTCTGTGTTTAACTGAATGCTTGCGTTCGCTGATAGTTACAAAAGTCAGACTAAAATTACACAGATACTACAGCAGCCTGTTCATATTCTTTGGCAGCATTTCCATGAGAGGACAGATCTTACTCAAACACTCGTTTCGAATCCTTGTATATTTTGCATTTCAGATTTCTATCAGGTATGGAATCAAGCACTTGCAACTCTGATTGAGTAACAAGTCCAAACCTCTGAATGACAGAGATTTCAGGTTAAGTAGAAAAATGAAAACTATACCATGACGTTTTAAGACGAATATAACTTCAATAGTGAGCGTGTGTGTGCATGGGGGGGTCGGATGGGGAAGTTTTTTTTTTTTTGCCATCCCTAGCATAATCACTTGCACACAGTAGTTGCTAAATAAAAGTTTGCTGAATGTCTGAACTGGAAAAGAAAGAAAGAAATGCCTCATTTCCTCTTTCCTAGAACAAGCATCTGAGCACTTTGACAGTATGTCTGAAACTGATTTGGATCCCCTACAATGTCTTGATCAATACATATTTGTTAAGTTAGATAATTTTCAAGATTCTTTTCAGTTCCAAATATTTTCAGGATTTTTTTTATTTACCACCTCTATAAGGTACATGCAACTGGTCCTTCTTCTATCGAGGTAATAGCAGTGAACCCCTCAAAGGAAAAAGATGTGGCTGCTATATATATGCAATTAGCCCATGATGTCTCCTCTCAAAGCAAAGCATTAACTTTCCATGTTGGGGACTTGGAGGCAATAAGACAGCCTCTATCCTCAATAAGCTTACCCCTGAGGAAAGAATTACGGTACGCACACAGATGACTGCACTGTCCAAGGCACTATGGCCAAATTCTGTAATCTTCTTAAAGACAGGGACAAAATTATACACTCCTTTCTATCAAAGAGTCATAGATATGGAGCAGGAAGAGATCTTTAGTCAGATCCCTAATTGTTTAGAAGATAGATCTGAGGCTCAGGGGTGTTCAAATGACTCATCCAAAGTCACAAAGGAAGAAAGTGGCAGAGCCAAAATTCTGGCCAGGTCATTGCACCATGACTTCTCCAAATTATTAGCTGGGCATAGTACCTATATTCCTTACACATAGTAGGTGCTCAATAAATTTATGTTACCTTGAGACAGGCTATTGCTAGGGCATGTCCCAATTACATTTCCAAGGTGGCAAAACCAGGCAACATCTTGCAATAGATAAAGTTCTGGATTTCAGGTCAGAGTCCTGAAAGGAGTTCCAAGAGTGCTGGAAGTGGGAATTTTTGTACACAAGACAAGAACCACTAACTGTGCCTAGGACAAGTGACACTAAGCCTCCCATTCTTTGCCTGAGGTAAAAAGGGGTAGGGGGCAGTTATTGCCTAGGCAATAAAATCCAAACAGCTTTGAGATGTAAGGTCCTCTGAAATCTGGTCCCAATCTACCTTTCCAGCTCTATCCCCACTTCAGTATCTGATAGGCTCTGAGCCCTCCTCCCAAGCCTGTTGATATCCTGCACCTCAGCCCTCCATTCACTCTACCTTAAATTTCCCTAATGACAACTGATATTGCCACACTGTGTGAATAACTTCAGAGTACTATACAGACATTATCTCATCTGACCTTCATATCAACCCTTTGAAATAGATACCACAAAAATACTGTCCCCATTTTGTAGAAATTGTTCTGATCTGCCAGTTCTTAAGAGTAAGAAATGGGATTTAAACCAAGAGCTACCTAAGACCAAGTCGAGCATACTATCCACTTAATCAGGCTACGTCTTCAGACACATCCTCTCCAACCCCAACCCAAACATCAGGGCCCAGCACAAATGTCACATCTCCCTGGACCCACCACTCGTCAGATGTGATGCCTCTCCTTCTCCGTCATACTTTGTACCAGACTTAAAGTATTTATCACAGGTTGCTTTGATATGCAGTGGGAAAGAGGCTTTGGAGTTAGAGGCCTAAATTTCAGCCTTACCTCTACCACTTATTGTCCATGTGATCTTCTGTAACTCACTTAAACTACTTAGTGCTCAGTTTCCTCAACCATAAAATGGGCTAGATGGCCTCTCAGTTCCCTTCAAGCCCTACCAAACCAATCAATCGGTCAACAAATATTTATTAAACACCTACTATACGTAGGGCCCTAGAGACCACAAGTACAATAAATGAAATTATGCGTTGGCTGCATTGAGTTTGCGTTCTAATGGGGAGACAAGTACTATACATACACACACACACATACACACACACACTCACTCATACGCATACATAAACACATTATGTGTATATCATATATATGTGTGTATGCACATATATGTATATGTACATATACACATGTATATGTACATATATAATAAATATTAAAATGTATATTTTAATGGCTATTAAGTATAAAACTGCACTAAGACAATTAGGACAGTGTGTATATGTGTGTGCATGTGTACGTGTGTGTGTATTTTTTAAAAAGTAACTAGACTACATGTTACTTAAGGGTGAGGACCTTTTTTCCTTAACCTTTGCATCTTACTCTGAGCACAATGCTTTGAAAACAATGGGTATTCAATAAATATTTCCTGAATGAATTAATGAAGTAATAAATGAGTGGATATTTTGTCCATAAAAATCTATTTCGAATAAAGTGGGAAGCATTTTAGGAACCCACCATTTGATTAGGCAGTTAGTCCCAACATGCATGCTTTGACAATTCAAGGATGTATGAATGTATGTATGTATGTGTGTGTGTGTGTGTGTGTGTGTGTGTGTCTGTCTGTCTGTCTGTCTGTGTCTGTATTTGTTTAAGAGGCTGGGAAAGTCTCAGAGATTAGAACAGTTCAATTTACCAAGCCCAGCTAAGGGCTGCTCAGAAGAGCCAAAGGAATGGGCAGTTGCTAGCATCCTCCTGAAAGGGAAAAGAAGATGCCGAGTTGAGCCGCTAGCCATTCTTCAATAAAGTTCTGTTATTCTCTTTTCCACTGAGATTTCCTAAATACCGAATGCAATACTCTCCGTATTTTACAGGTAAAAATGCAACCAATTGAATGCTTCTATGCATAAAACTTTGATAAAAGTGGGGGCTTCTTAGTAAATTTGGGGTTTTTAAGAGTTTTCTACTTTATCAGAATCATGTTCTTTTGGCTTTGCCATAGTATCCCTTCACATTTTACTCATTTTGAGTCACTGGCCTTGAATAACATACACAGCATAAGCTACATACCTCCCCATCCTCATTTAAAAATTGCTACCCATTCACCTTTTATAGTCAATTTTTTACTTGTTTCAGTTGGGGGGTTCATTTTTTTTTGTCCACACATGTGATTTCATTGATGTAAGAAATTCCCATTGAGGAAACACTCTCCACAACAGAGGTCTGTGATTATTCTGTAACTTACAGTTTTTGGCAGGGGCCTGGGCCCAGAGTCACACATAGCCAGTATATGTGAGAAATGGGATTTGAACCTCAGTCTTCCTGGATCTGAGTATAACTTTCTATCTACTATTTGCATTTGTTTGTTTGTTTTTGGTGAATTAAGCCCCAAACTGACAAATGATGACACACAAAAATCACAGCAGAGATTCACCCTGACAAAAGCAGAATCAGTCCATAATTTCTGCATACAAATTTCCTGCTGCACAGAATTCGGCCAACAGAAACAGCATGGAATAAGGTAAGTAATGTTATCACCATATTATTTATCATATGCATTAGTACCCAAAATAGTCAAGGGAAGGATGAGCATTATGTCATTCCCTCTCAGTCTTTAACCTTGGAAAAGGTTGGTTGAGTTAGTAATGAGGACCACTGTAGTCAATACAGAATGCTATAAAAACAGAAACCTTCCCCCAGTGTTACACTGAAAAAAAATTAATGCCTAGTAATTGTCATAATGAAAAATCCACTGTTACACTATATAGGTGGAATGGCTTATTTTTATTTAATTTTCCCCAAACCGTTTTTCTTTGGCTCCAACTGGCACTCTTTTCTATTGAAAAGCAAAAGACATTTTCCGCACAATTTTCCCTCTACTAGAAAGAGGTATATTGTGCCCTTCAGTGAACATAAAATTGATATTATCATCTCTTAGTTTATATCTCACTACTTAACCTTCAGATTAAAAGTTATTAGATTTGAATGACTAAAAAGACATCATGTCACCTTCTATGCCATGTGGGGAGATAAGAGAAGTTCAGGACAGGATGAGGGACGTGATAAAAACAGTAAGTGATGGCATAACATAGAGGCTGCTTGTTCTTTTTCTCATCTGATGAACAAAGGTGGCACTTCCATAAAGAAGTACATTTCACTTTGGTGGCAATTTAGGATTACAGTGCCCAGGTACTTGAGAATTTAATTTAGATGTGGCTGAGGATGGTAAAGGAAGTCACTGGGACTTTTGATCATTAGTCAATCAACAAACAAGCATTTCTTAAACATTTGCTACCCACCAGGCACTATGCTAAGTAATTACTGGGAATGAAACAAAAAAAAGAAAGTCAAAAACACAATCTTTGTCCGCAAGAAGCTCAAGTTGAAATGGAAGAGATACGTATCATCATTATCAAAGACAACCATTAGTTTAGCTTTTTGTTTTGTTTTGTTTTTTTTAATTATTAATTTTTTTGGGGGGGGACTTGTCAAGGTAATACTCTAATAACATAGTAAAAATATAAAGTTCTTAGACAGACTAAGTTCCTACCATATCCCTTCTGGATACATTAAGAATTACAAAACTGATCTTATGTCATGACTAGTAAACACAGAGGAAAACAAAATCTGTAAAAAATTCTGTATAGTAGCTTTATTTTTGATAACAAAAAACCTAGAAATAACTCATATGTTCAATAACTGGGGAATGACTAAATACTCTGTGATCTGCCAAAATAATGAATTATTAATATGCCACAAGAAACAACAAATATGAAGAATACAAAGAAATAGCTAAAGGTGGAGGTGAAGTAATATAGAGAAGAAGCAGAATCAGAACAATCAACAAGGCAACTAAAACCATATTTAGTAGAATTACTAATAGCAATACTATAAACTTCAGGAGAAAATACCAGAAGACAAAGAAGCCAGGAATCATAGAACTGAAGTGCATATTTTTCTTGTTGCTTTGTTAATGTGTGTATATATATGTTTTCAAAACAGTCTATAGATAATGCAGAGGTCATTTTACATGAAGGATCTATGTTTCAAAAATCATGTTTATTTTAATGTTTCCTTTTGTGGCTATTGAATTTAGAATTTAAAAATTATAAAAATGAAAAAGGAAATGTGCTCTCCTAAGGATTACTGAGACAAAGGGAAAGATTACCTTCCTTCCCTTTAGAGCCAAGCTAATCTCCAAGTCACAAACAATATTACATTCTGACAATCTCAGGGAGGTTAAACAATATTCTAAAGTGACTCTTTCAATAGCCCCAGCAGCTTAATAATTACATACTCTATTTTCTCTACAAAAGAAACACAACATGCAGTAATTCCACCTTATGGTCTTACAAACAAATTCACTCTAACCAGCTTGTGTCAATATGGAATAAAAGCATTATCAATGATTTAACTCAGTAGTTTTGGTCCTTAAAAGAGGTAAGCTCATTTCATGATCAATAAAAACACTAAAAAGCAATTAATCACCTATTCTCATCAGACTTTATGATACATTCATTAGTAAATAACAAGGAATAAAAAACATGTATCACTAAAAAAAAAAAAAGACAAACAAGTTGTCATTATAGTATAATGAGATAACTAGCCTGCAGTTAACGATAAAGCTTTATCCTACAGCAGCTTCTTTAAAAAAAAAAAAAGAAATTTCCTTTTTGTCCATAATTTATCAGTGGTATCACTGTTCTCTCCGTTATCCAGTCTTGAAATCTCACAGTTATGTTTTCTTTGTGTCTTTGCTCTCATCCTGCTCGTCCACAGTTGTTTTCATGCTGTCTCCCCAATCAGACTGTGAGCTCCTTCAGGACACAGACTGTCATTAGCCCTTCTTTGTATCCTCAGTACTTAGCACGGTGCCTGGCATATAAAATGTACTTACTAAACGCTTCTTCATTTGTGTAATTCCATCTCCCAATCTCTCTGTCTCATTCATCCTTTCTATTGTCACTTTCTAAAGTCACACTGTCACTTTTCCATACTAGTAAAGCTTTTCAATACTTTTGACCTGGACTAGAAATAGCCTCCCAAATGATTTTCTTACCACTTCCACCTCATGGTCTTCCTAAACTGTCCGAGACACCCTTTGCCACACTAACCCCATTCCTTGATTATGTCATTTCCGTGTTTAAACCTCGTCAATGTTTCTCCACCGCCTAAAGGATAAAATCCAGACTTCTGATCTTGGTAATTAGGGTCATCAGAAACCTTGCTCCACCTGCCATTCAAAGCACCTCTCCTAGTACTCCTCTACACCGTCCAAACCAACTAGATTCCTTGCCATCCTCCAGTGACTACCAAAGGGCCTCATGTGGTAGGCACTCAATAGATATTTGCTAAATTACTGAATTTGAGGAAATCCCATGCAAACACATGGCACCGGGCCACAATTTTATCAAATCGACTTGTTCTTGCTTAAAGCAAGGTTGTGTAATGGAGAAATGTGTGATTGAATTTCTCTCATTTTACTGAAGGAAAGGGAATGGACGATTTATGTGGCCCCAAATCAAACAGCATTTAACAAAAGTCTCCAGAAAGCTACAATTGATACTTGGTTGTTACAATCTATTTCAGTTCAAAGAAAAAAATGATGAAAAGAAAGTTTCTTCCATGAAGTTCAGTTCATTCTGTACACTTCCTTCTTGTTTTGCCACAGAAGCCCAGCATCTATGTTGTTACTCCCCTTTGTCATAAAAGCAGTCACCTTGTAACCCCTTTTTATCAAGTAATCCATGCACACTCAGAGTACAAGCCACTCCATCGGGCAAGCTATAGGGTTACATTACATAAACATTGATTCTGCCAGCTCAGCATTAGCTGTCAATGAATGCAAGCAATTGCAAAACAGCCATGTGTGGTGGGGGCTTTTCCCCCTTAAGAGAGATACCAGTCTGCTGGTTTTGCAGAATAAACTCTGTGCAATGTCTGCAGCTAGTCTGTCAACAAGTGACTATTAGAGTCATAGCTACCGCCTAAAAGTTCAAAAAGAATTTTGATGTGACAAAAGACAGGGAGTTTCAGCTCATGCGTCAGTACTTGAAATTATGATGTCCAAGTATGGGGCTTTTTAGAGAAGCTCAAAGGATCCATTTCAAACACAAAGAAATAGTGTGGGAATCAGAATTCTTATAACTCTTCAGGGTTGTTGCACTCTCTTGACTTTCTTTTATTCTCTCTGTCCACTCACAACCAAGTGCTTGGGAACAAGAAGAGCTATTGAATTTCATGAAAATATCTACTCCAGACCCAGTGCTAGAAAAGATCTCAGAGGTCAGCTAGGTGAACCCCTTCTTTTTACAGATGAGGACACAGAGACCAGAGAGTTGAAATGAGTTGCCCAAGGTCACACAGGCAGAAAATGTCAGGACTTAACTCAGATCTTCCTCACTCCAATACGAGTACTTTCCCTGTGGGACCCCGCTGCCTCCCACCTCTCAGGTTATACTGACCTTTCTTCACAGGACCTATAAGTACACACTACTTTCAAACTGACAGGATGGAAAACTGAAGCAAATTATTTTCAAAAATCAAGCCACAGTGTACTTTTCATAAAATATAACAAATAATTTCAGAATGATAACAGCTAATCTAGCACATTAAGGGTACTTTCTACAAAGCACTTCCTCCATACTAGCTCACTTGATCTTCACTATGAAAAGCCTGGACCCTCCAAGACGTTACATAGCTGCCCACTGGAAAACCTCTAGGAAGTTTTTATAAGGTGATCTGAATTCACGTCTTCCTGACTCCAAGTCTGGTGCTCTATTCATTACAATAGGCTGCCTAAAAGAAGTCAGTTGTTAGATTTTTAAAACAAATGTTTCAATGCTTCCATTTTAATGTAGCTAAAATCAACATTTTAGTAAGGGGAACAGTCTCCTATAAAATGTCACCATCTACCTTCAAACACAAAATTTCTAGCCATCAGTATTTTCTTCACTAAGGGTACATTTTAAAAAATAGTACAATAGTTAGAAATATTCAGCTTCATTTTATCCTGCAAGCCTGGGAAGGCATGAGCGACACTCTTCATGGAAAAAAGGGAATTCAAACGTTCTGCTCCTGATCCTTTCTCTTCTCTTCCAGTAAAGATGAAAGGAAAGGAGACTTCCAACAACTGGCTGCCCAGGTTACTGACAGGAAGGAACTGGTCATACACCCAATTCAAAGGACTCATGGCAAAATCCACCACCACCATTCTCCAGAAACACAGGTGAAGCTACTAAACTGAGAAGTGATGAAGAAAGGGTATCTCCCATTCCCCCAGTACCAGGAGGAGGCTATGTCAGAAAACACAGAAGCTGTATCATTCTGCCTCAACATCTGAGGAACTGAGATTTTGAGCTGCTTAGAATGGCCTTAGCAGCTATCAAGGCCAACCCCCTCATTTTACAGAGGAGGAAATTGAGGCCCAGAGAGATTATGTGACTTGCTCAGGATCACACAGCTAAAAGTGTCTTAGGCAGGAGTTGAACCAAAGTCTTACTGATAGTGGAAGAGGAGAAAATGTACAGGGGATGCTTACAAAATGGATGCAAAGCAAGAAAGGGAGAAGAGGAAGTAAAAAAGATAGAAAAAGAGAGATACAAAGAGACAGAGTGAGAGATGGATGGATATATAGAGATGATAAGTAGACAGACGAATGGATAGAGATAAAGAAAAAGGTAGAGACAGATAAACAAACATAGATGCGGAGAGAGATAGAGAAATGATAGACAAACAGATAGATGGATAGAGATAGACAGATAGATAAACACAGAACTTTTTATGCTTTCTTATTACCAGTCCAAATGCTTTATATAGTCTTTTCCATGGAAGTGAAGACTGGAAGTATCTGCAGGAAGCCTTGGTGCCCTTCTTGTACATTTGCTTCAATTACCAAGATGAGTTGAGAGTTGAAATAATTTCCATTTTTCAAATGTTTGCTTAGATTTTCAATATGTTGACGAGTATGTGAATTCATCCACATGGGCAGTCCCTGTCCCTGACTCCTCTTCCTGTGAGGCTCTCTGAGGGCCTTCTGCAAGATTCCTCAGCACACCACCTGGGCACCAATTGAGCCTCTGTGCTGTCCATCTCTTGCCCTCAGTACGTGACCAACCTATCTTTTTCTCTGGTCATATTTCTGTCTGATAACACCCTCTGTGCTGCCTACCTTGTGCAATACTTCTTGGAAATGTGTTACAACCTATTCATACCTAATATGCACCTCTCAACCCAGGAAACAAATGTTTGCTAATGAAATCAAACTTTTTTTTTCCAATTGGATCAGGAAGGGCATCTGTCCCAAATAAATTTTGAAAATGTTAGTCACTATAGACAAGGCTGAGCCACTAGTTATGCCAAGGGTTTTCTGAATACTCTAGATATACAATGGATGAATAGTTCCAGGATCCTTTAATGCTCACTCTTTTTCTTTCTTGCCTTTTCCTTTTGAGTGTGTGACCAAACTCCTTAAGATAAGGACTCATAGATTTTTTAGGTTCTTCCCCTCTTTTTTTGTGGTAACATTTCTTACAAAAAACATCCTTCAAATGTTCAGCGACACCTCCATCCTTATTCACTCTTTTTATATGCTTTTATGATTTGCCCCATTGGAAATGAGCAAAACTGTGTGGCTTCCATCATCCTCAATCTATGGAATTCATTTCCTTTAAAGAGAGCACTTCACCGGTATCGGCTTCTACCATGTACTGATTGAAAGGTCAGACATCTTGAACAATCACCATAAAAAAAGTGCTCCATTTAGTCAAATATCATAAAGGGCTTTGAAGTCAATACTCTGTTTTATACAAATCAACAAAATAAATAAAATGCAGAGCTGACTTTCCAGCACTGGCTTTGGACAAAAGTTCTGCAAAGTGCCCTCCTAGCAAACTGTAGATGCCTCTATGAACAATAGAAGCAATACTGTCTCTTCACTGAGATGAGTTACAAGAAATGTAGGCGCCAGGTGGAGGGGGGGATCCCCAACATTGAATGTAATGTTGTTAAGAAATAGCTGTTTTATTTAGCAGCTATTCATTTTTATTGAATAAACATTCTCTAGTATGCATTCTGTTAATTGACCTGACAGCATATGCTGTATACAGAGAAACTTCTAAACATTATGCTCTATGTAATATGCTTATCTGTAAATGCTCCCATCTGAAGCTGTATGGAAACAAAATTCTGCTTTCTAAAATTCCAGTCTTTTTATAAGCTTTGGATCCACACAACTCAGTGGACTGTTCTGAATTTTTTTCAATATCCTTTAATAACAAACAAATAAATAACTGTGAAACAAACTAACAGCATTTATCTCTAAGGTCTGTGTATGCACAAGTATTCCAGCAGGAAGAAAGTGGACTTTTGTTATTACATGTAGGACCTATTTCTAGGACTAAGAGGGGGCAGGCAGGGAACTAGAAATCAATTATTACAACTGAAAAGTCATGACAGAAAAAGAGCTAGTTCTTTAACTTTAAAAAAAATTCTATTTAAAAAACCCACCTGCTTTTAGTAATAGGTTTATATTCCACATAAGCATAGGCTGAAAGCAAGATAAAGACAATCCATTCAGGGATAGGTGAACCAGAGAATAAGTAGGGGTCTTGGAATATTGTGTATAAGTTTCTCCACTCCTGTGGAATGGCGCCTTCCCTTGGGTGAAAAGAATAAGAGTAATGACTGTTGAGTTATGGCGGTATCTTCTAGTCAATAAAACACATGGACATTCTCCAAAGCTGGTTCTTGTCTATGTTCTCTTCTCTGAAAAGACATTTGCTACAATACATAATTACCCTGGATAATAAAGAACAAACGTGGAAGGCCTAACATTTTTGCCTTGACAAATACTGTGTATTGGCTAAATTTTCTCCATGTATCATCAATTATGAGCGAGGTGGAACTGGAAAATTCCATAACCTTCTCATCAACACAAAGCACAATTAACTCATTTTGCTATCACATCCTTTTAAGCCAAACCTTTGTGTTGAATGCACTTCCAACATATTTTCCTGTTCTAATTCTCTTCCAGTGTCCTACATTAATCAAAGCTGTAACCCCTGTTGTCTTTGCACTATGAATCAGAATGTGCCCCTGGCGAAGAATGAGGGAAAAGTCAACAGGAATTAAGTTTCAGTGCAACTGTTTACTCAACTGTGGCCTGCAGTTATTGAAATTTTATCCGTGGTTTTGTGTGACTACCGCAGTAATGAATTCAGCATGGCTGTGATTTTCTCACTGATGGTATTCTCACTTCAAGTAAAAACCTGTAGGATGAAAATAATTGAAACAACCCAAGTCTATCACACTTGGTATCATACATTTCTTGGAGCTGTTTAATTGTAGCAGATTTTAGCTTTAAGAAACTCTGATAAACTGAGTCCCTTATGCCTTTTTAATCCTAGAGTTTTGGGTTTTGACTAAAGGTTTTTCTTATCCACACCAACTAAAAGTTTCATTGTACACTTAGGTACAACTTAAGCAGTTGCTTATATCTTATTTAAAATGCCTTAGTTAAGGCTGAGAAGTGCATGGCATTATAAGGAACTTCATAAATACAAATTTGCACAATGACTGGAAGATCACCTTTCTTCTCAAAATATACTGAGGATACAATCTATAACAGATTGTCAGAAAAACTATTCTAACTGAAAATAAACACACACACACACACACACACACACACACTCACACACATACATGCCAATAACCTACTTTAGGTATAGTTCTACCTGAAGTGTAGTAATTAAGACATAGTTGGCCATCAATATCTAATTTTTCTAACCAATACTTCTAATGGGGATTCACTTTCCTCCCTCTTTACCTGCCAAGTTCTTCCTTATCATCTTTTAAGATTTTTAATGATGTTTAATTACCAAAAAGAAAATTCAGAAAGTATGAATTTTTCACTCATTCAATTATGTACTCTTAAACAGGTTGCCAGTGGCTTATGGTAGAAGAGCGATCTGGCTGATCCCAACTGACACTATGGAAAAATGCTCCAACTTGGCCTCTGCCTGGTAAGGCCATGAAAAATGGTACCACAGAGGACCAACCACTCAGTCCCAATTGTGTAAGGTACATGTAAAGCATGTGAAGTTCCTGGCACAAATATAGACTCATGTGTGCTATGGATTGCTGTGTTTAGCTAACAAATCTCAGTAGGTAGAACTTGGCCATATGATTGACTAAAGGTGCATCACAGATCTTACAGACAGAATATATCAGATGCCATAGTTCTCTTCAGATGCAAGCAGGAGGTACATTTTTATGCTGCTAACAGGGAAAAGTCAGTAGTACTAATTAGAAGCCCTGGGTGTTTACACTCTTCCTCCTGCCTCTTCCTCTTCCTCTCTTCCTCTCTCTCTCTCTCTCTCACATACACACACTCACACAGAGCACCCTTTGTATTCCCAGTCAATAGCTGGTTCCAACAACCCTTGCTGAACTGAGAAATCAATGACTACTTAATTTCTTGAAAACTTCTTTTGAGAAGGCAACAATTAAAACATATTTTAAAGTTCCTCCCCATGACTGTATACCTCGTAGAAGAAAAGGGGAGAATATTTACCAGTCCCTTCAAGGAACTGATGATTTGGGCAATCAGGAAACCGTTCTGTCAAAGCCTGTCTTTCTCTAGTGAGATCCCATGAAAGCTCCCAGTAAGGCTCCCAAGACAGTCTTCCTGCATTTGTCCAAATGTCTAACTGAAGGGAAGAGCATTCCCTGCACTGAAGGCATCTAATAATTGCTGATCCCATAAGCAATAGCAAGGAAAAAATGACGCGTTTTTGAGCAAAGCCAATTTGTTTGTGGGGAAAGGTTTAGTTATCTTTAGCAGTGCACATCACATAATCATATTGGCCATAGTCAGCTTTGGAGTCGGGCAGTTTTTCATTGCTGTTGTCCTGCTCTAAGGTGTTTATACTCATATATATACACAGACAGTAAACAGTACTGTAATCCTTACTTGCCATCCAGGACAGTCCACAATCGTAAGTAATTGGAAATAGAAAAGAAATTTCACCATCCATGGACAAACAGGTCTAGACGACTCTGAGGTACATGGACATGTATCCATTCTCATGAACACTTGTATCTGTGGAAGGCATCTCAAGATAACAGTGCCACTGAGTGGCTTCTGAGGCAATTCTTATCTTTTGCCAGTCTCTGCCTATCTCTGTCTCTCTATCTCTGCCTGTCTCTGTGCCTCTCTTGCTGCTATTTCATTCTCTTCTTTTTGACTTCTCTTTTCCATTGCTTATGTGCGCCCACACCAACTACACTTAGAGGTTTTATCTAACCTGACTTGGGGCATATAAAGCTAAAGAAGTTAATAATCTCTATGCACACATACACACACATATACACACACGTACGTGCACACAAACACGTGTGTGAGCACATACATACAGATGCACATACACATACTCCCCTTTAAAAGCATTTATGTTGTAAAAAGCTCCGAAAATCCAAGTCTTCCAAGGGTTAAAGAGTGGTTTGTCTGGCCTCCCCTTCTGTGGCCAGAGTGGTAATATCTCTCATAGTACCTGCTGCTGCTGGATATGTGCTAAATCTGCTGCGCCAATCTCCCCCGATGGTGTCTCGCCGTTTGCTCTCCCTTCGCGTAGGCTGCCGCACTCCAGTAAGTGGTTGCCACTGCCTGCTCCATTCGGAATGGCTGAACCATTGCTTTTTGTCTCAGGCCCAGATTCTTGCATCATGACTCAAAAACCTGAAATAAGAATTGGGAGGGGAAAAAATGCAGCTGTTAAAACAGTTGCTGCGTCTAAGGAGACATGCTCTGTTTTCAATGCTGCCCCTAAACCATAAACATTTGTCATTTTCCTTCATACAATTTATCTTTCATTAATGGTTTGGGCTACTAGTTTATGTTTATGTATCTGTTGGTACAGCTATAATTTTAGAAAGACTGTTCTAAATATACCATCACTGGATCAACATCTTTTTTTCCTTTAGAGAGGAAAAATAATATTTTCATAAGAACACAGAATTCATAATTAAATCTCCCTAATTACATCGGGATGTTTTACTTGAAAACCTATGAGTCACTCTATATAACATATTAGGTATGACATAAAAAAATTAATATGTACAGGAGATAGAGGATAAAGCCAAAACATTCACTATTTAAGTAACATTTTGCAGTGAGATTCCAAAAGCTGATAACTTTCATCACTAGGAAGCACCTGGAGGTAACTTCCACTGAGAAGCCCACAAACAGGCGACCTGATACTTCTAAGCTCCAAGGTTTCATCAGTACAAGCACTTACCCATCCTTCAAGACAACTGCCACCCCCTTTCATGCCTTATAGATCTACAGTATTCAAGATACAACTGTTCTTTGACAATCACTAGAGACTGTTCTTAACAGGGTCCTCCATTATTTTCAACAAAAGAATCACTGAGGCTTCCATTCAGAATAATGATGATGATGATAGCTAACATTGATGTTACAATTTAAACTTTGGAAAGTACTTCATAAATACCTCATTTTATCCTAACAACAACCATGGGAGGTAGGTGTTGTTATTTGCCCCATTTTACAGATATGGAAACAGAGGCTGACCACAGGTTTAGTGACTTGCCCACAGTCACACAGCTAAGTAAGTATTGGAAGCTAGATTTGAACTCAGGTCTTCGTGACTCCAGGTCTAGCACTCTACCTACTATCTAGCCTCATTAGAAGCTAAAAGAATCCAAATTTTGATCTCTGCCTTTCAGATAAGCATTTCTCAAGGAAATGCCAATGGAGTCAGTGTAAAATGCATAGGGGACCTAAACCAAGTATTGGGAAATACACTTGGAACTTCTAATGTCTATTTTGAAGAAACTTTTAAAATTGCATGCCTTCAAAAGAAAGAACAGCAACAGAAAGTACAGTGGAAAGAGCCCAGTTTGTAGTCTGAGGACCTGGGTGAAAATCCTGGCTCTGCTCTTCATGACCTGCTAGAGGGAATTTCAAGAGTACTTAACATTTTGGGGCCCAGTTTCCTTATGGGTTACATGGCCTGAGAGGTCCCTCTTAGCTTTGAATCTATAACTGAATGAAAGACAAAAATGCATCCTGTATGAATTCAATAGAAGTATTCAAATCTTCTGACAGAAAAGAACTAAGGAAAATGAAACAAAACTAATTCTCCCGGAAATCTTCCTGAGCCGAATTTTGAGCCCCCTGAAATGCCACAGGCCACAGGCTACAGGCCACATTCTCAGAGCACCTTTACCCTTCTTCACAGACCTCCCAACACTGGAGGTTACTTTGCCTCTTACAAGCTCAGAGCAGGGTGATTAATTATTTCACAAAATGGAAACTGCTTAGTTTCTTGGTCTTAAAGCTACAGTGCCACAAAAATGCAAACCACCCAAAGTGCTGGGGGTCACATTTGGAGTTAGCCAACTACTAGAAAATATATTCCTAAGTAAAGTGGACAACAAAAATAATAGCGAATAATTACTGAATCAAAAAAACGATACAGAAGTTGCATTGTTAAAAATGATTCAAAGCCACAGTTGAGAAGCTTATGTATAATAATTATGAATACTAATAATATCTAGCTAGATATTGATATCTAGCTAGCTATTATTAATTTACATATGCACATGTAAACGCATATTATGTGTATTTATAATACTATGTCATGGTTAAGTGACTTATCCAGGACCACATAGCAAGTTAAGAACTAAGGTCTCTCTGAAACCAAGTCAATCACTCTATCCACTGTGTCACTTATCTACGCTAGGTACTGTAGGTATTTTTGGTGGTACAGTCTCCATTTCAATGGTGTTCTGAAACAGACACCTAATATGACGACAGAAGCCTAGAATCTCCGTTCTCTCACTGATGAGCTATTGCAGCTTTGGAAGCCATGGTGATACAGATTTGTCCACTGTAAGATGAGATGCTTTCACCAGATGATGTCTAAAGTCTTTTAGCAGCTCATAATTCTATGATACTATCATCATAAAACAGAAAAAAAAACAATGTTCAATATCATTTTTCCACTAGGATTTTTCTAATTGCTAGAATTGGTTCAGTTCTGTTCATATTAAACTTCTAAAGAGAATCCAACTAGAGACCCAAGGGATGAGAGAATTCACACCTCTCCTTTTAGTTACAGCACTAAGTCCCAACTTTGCTTAAAAGCAAAACAAAACTGCTATATAAAATTAGTCAAATTTGAAAGAAAATCAATGAGTTTTGAAGGGGATTAAAAAAGGCATTTTCCTTTAACAGATGAGAAATAACTTCAGGAGAAACAGCAAGTTTGTTACTGTCTCTTTCAATGTGGCCTTGACTACTTTTTAAAAATTGTGTTCTTACTGTTGATTCAAAAAATTAGACCTTCAGCCTAAGACATAGGAATCAGGCAACAAAAGACTTATGATAACCTGAGTAACGTCAATCCTTTATCTATGGCAAGGGGATAAAGCAATGCATCTTGGGAAACCCGAATTTTATTCCCAAAGCCATGGCCTCTTTCTTTCTTAAATTTGCCTACCCAAACAACAGAAAAAGGAAATAATGTTCATAGTGCAGTTAGGGTAGAGAACATTTGTGTTACAGTAGGAACCAAGGAAACTAACAGCTTGTGGTGGTGTCTTAACCAGAGCTAATTTTCATCAAAAAAAAAAAATTACTCTCTTTTTAAAAGTCTACATGTTGGTTTCTGGACTTCTTTGAGTTGTTATATCAAAATAACCCTTAGTTTGTTGAAAACTCAGACAATGACTCTGTACCTAGACCCCCAAATGGAACATATCTGGCAGGTTCTCATTCTGCCATTACAATCTGGACAGAAGTGTGATAAACCCAGCAATGTTACTGCCATTCAAATTCAATTCCTGAAACTGATGGTCTTAAAAAGTTGTTTCCTCAGTTTTGACATGGCAGAGGTGGCTGGAATGGGGAAGTACAATCTCTAATAAACAATTAAATGAGAAGACCCAAGATCTTTCTCCAAGTGGTTCCGAAGGATTTTGCCAAATCTGACAGTACAAGCTCTGTAGGAATAATGCCAAGCAGTGCTTGGCTTGTGAATTGGGTTTCTGCTTTGTAAAGGAAGAGGCTTTAGGACCTGAATTACATAAAGGAGTATTTTGGTCTGGATATATTCTTAATTACTCAAATACTAAACGTTGAATGTAGGTTGAAAATGTGCTATAATCTACCACACCAGTCAGAGACATAGAGCTTTCCGAAGGGCATGCAAGTATAAGTAACGTTATCAAAATTTTTGACAATTGAACACAATATCAGGACTGGCAATGCCATTAATTTCAATAAAGAACAGAAATTCATATTTCTACCAAAGGGAAGAAAAGCAGAGCACAAATTATTTATTTCAACTAATAAGGAAGGAAGCAAGGAGGAAAGGAGGGAGGGAGGAAAGGAAGGAAGGGATAGAGGGAAGAAGGAAGGAAAGGAAAGAGGGGGAGAGGAAGGAAGGAGGAAAGAGGAAAGATGGAGGGAAGGAAGAAAAGAAGGAAGGAAAGGAGGGACTAAGGAAAGAAGGAAGGCAGGGAGGAAGGGATTTATTAAAGGTCATTTGTTAAAGGCCTATTAGCAGACACTATGCTAAGCACCGAGGATACGAAGAAAGGCAAAAACAGTCCCTGTCTTCAGGGAGATGACAATCTAAGTGGGGTAGACATCATACAAACAACCATGTACAAGTAAAATGAACACAAGATAAATTAGAGATAATCTGAGGGATTTCTGACATTTCTTTTGCATTTTGAAGTCTAATGACTTGGGGCACTGTTAGGTTACCATCTACCCCCCTGCCTAAATCAACTGAATAGATTAAAAAACACGCTTCTCCAAAGGACACTGCCAAATTTTGTGAATGCTGTAAAGCTTTTAAGAAGCTAATAGCCCAGTGCTCATTTTTTCCCAGCAACCCTACAGAGCCAGTGACTTCAAAAGATTGATCTATGTATGTGTGCTGGAGGGACATGCAGGGAAGGATGAGAACTAGGTCCAGGAAGCTTATTTATTGTTGCTGTTAATATAATTGTACTCTGGAAAATTCATAATTTCTCTGCCAATGAATTTATTATTATTTCCTTGGTTACAATGCTGGTGCAGAAAACTTAAGAGAAATAAAGACCTTGTTATCATGCTTGTGAAAGATTTTAAGCTAACAAAAAGTTCAGTCTTTATTCCAGGGCAGTTAATTAAGGTTGACCAAGTCAGGCAGAAGTAAATTAACTTGGCTGATCAATTATTTATAAGAAGTAGAATAAATGCCCGTAAAGAACTTGGCCTGGTCACGAAAGGATGTGTAAATTAAACTAAACATAGATTTGTAAAATATGTTTCTAGTTCTGTAGGGAGAAAAGTAGAAAAGTTAATAGCAAAATCACTTTCAGGAGAAAAAAAGATTAAATGATTATCCCCTATTCTCTACTCCTAAAACCCACTAATTTTAGTCTCATCATATTTGTCTTCTACATGGACGAATAATAGAGGATTTCATGCAATTGTAAAAGATCACAAAAGCTCCTTCCAAATCCTAGAGGGTAGGGATACTTCAGGATTTTCATTATTTTAGAAGTTTTGTCCATTATTTTAAAATCAGCTGACCAATCACAGAGATGGTCATGTGATATATCTTTTTTTCAATTGTTCAGGATGTGCCTTTGGGGCTAAAATCTTCATAAACAATAGGCTCTAGTCTTTGATTGACTTTTTTCTTTTAATTTAAAAACATCTCTTTTTCACAAGGGAAAAAAAACCCAAAAAACAAAACAACAACCAAACCCGATCGGCATGTAGAAAACTAAAACCAAAAGTGTTAGGTTATACTCTTCATACCTAAAGCTTCTTCATGAGCATACTAGCTGCTTCATTTTTCTGTGCAAAGTTTAAGTGAAACACAACTCAAACAAAGAAGCAGTTGCAGGCAGGAAGACTGAGCAGCCATGCTTGCTGTGAGGCACAGTCCAAGCCCGAGGCCTCCTAGATCACTGGATTCAGCTCTGCCCTCGCACATACTTTGGAGATTGGGTACCGTCAAAACTAAAGATGGTTATTTTTCCAGTTATTCCAGATGAATGGATTTTTAAAATAGAAGGAATGTCAAATGGAGGCCCCAGAAGATTTCCACCCTAATTTTCCAGCAGAAGAGACATTACATAAGATCCATGAGCTGATGTTAAATACCTAAACTTTTTCAAATTGAAGCTCCAAGGTTTCCGAGATTTAGCCATTCATAAAAAGCAAGGCAATTTGGAATGGAAGAGACAAAGGATTATGCTGAAAGGACTAAAAATTATACTTGAAGGTGAAGGAAGCAAGTGTAAAAAAAACTGACTGGAGGTCCTTGGTCTCAGCTATCAATGCTGAGTCATTGTCTAAGGGTGATGGTTTCATGACAGCCATCTAGTAAGCAGAAAAAGAGGAAAAGTACAAAATGATAACAAGGCAGGGGGGGTGTGAAATACTCTAAATATTTCCTCATCAAAAATAATCTCCTGAATTTTAAATGAGTCACTAAGATCTGGGGGGTCTTCATACTGCTCCCCCCACCCTTGGGTATCAATTGATAGCACACAGGTCAAAAACAAAATTCAGGCACATGATCTAAGACAGAAGATTGTATACTCACTGTTATGCAAGCACCATCTTCCTATACTGAATTTTCATAATTATAACAGAAAGGCGTAAATTTTCTAATGCATGGCAGTTCAAAAAGTAATCAAGAGAATGAGCCTGAGGGCTATTTTAATGTATGCAAAGCTAGTGACCCACAGTAAATGGGAGGTAGGCTTCAATGAATGCAAAGTAATGCACACATACTAAAGACCTGGTCTGATGAGGGACGGCTAAAATTAACACCCAATTAATTTCCGAATTGACAAACAAATGAAACCCATAAATCTACTTTCTCATTAATTTTCTTGTGGTATAATTTAAAGCAGTAATATGAGGGCAAAAACTGAGCATTATCCATCATAAATATCAAAAAGATAGCACTGTAACACCATAAATTATGCATATTACCTGTTGTTAGAAATGATTAATGTATTATCAACTTTATCGTGCACTGTGTATGTCTAGACATATCTAAGATCTGAAATTTCATTTAGCACTTAGGAATAAAAGTCCAGGAGGAATGAAATTGTCAAGAGCCTCATTCTCCCACTGGCCCAGTGGCACAAAGGAAGCTGCTCCTATCACCATCTGGGAGATTAAGGGGCAAAACTGGACTCATCCCAAGCTTTGGGTCAACAGAGGCTGAGCACATCTTAGAGGTGATGTGCTGGCGCTCCCAGGGGAGGAGAAACAAATCACACTGCTCTAAGAGCATCCTTGCTAACTGATCCACAGAAAGGCACTGGCATCTGTTCCATAAGGGGGCTAGTCACCTCTGCTCACCCTCTGGATGAAAAGAAAGCAGCGCCTGCCCAATGATGGAGGAGCAAGGGCAAACTGGGCATGCCTCACAGGACCCTAGATTTGATAGCAAATGTTTTGTTGTTAGGCTTTTTTTTCCCTTTCTTCTTTTTCTGGCAAGTAGAGGAATCAAACAGCAAGGGAGGGATTACAGCCCTCAGCTGGCATGGAGGCATAAATGCATTATTATTAGTAGTAGTAGTATTATTAGTATTGTTATTATTGTTATTACCACCCTTGCATATGACTCTAGAGGAAAGAAAAAGGGCATCTAAGCTAATGTGGGTCTCTTGTTCTCTTTTTTTCACAGAATAATTTGTGTGGATTGAGGGAATGAAAAAAATCAACTGCAAACCCAGCGTTTCAGTGAAGTACCGTAAGGTCCATCTGCCTATTGAGCAAGTTGATCGCCAATTCATATTTTCCTAATTTTTTTTAACAGCTTGTTTCCTTTCATTGAAGATTCTGAACAGCCAATCTAGGATTTAAGCTCTTAAAACATGTAAGGAACAGTTATGTCAGTACATATGATTTAGTAACCAAAATCATTTGTTCAGAAAACAACCAAAGAAAAACTCCTAAAACTTTCATTACAGCATTATGTATATATGTATTTTCCTTTATATATGTGTGTGTGTGTGTGTGTGTATATATACACACATATATACGCACAAATTTATATATGTATATTATGTATACATATATATACATATATGTATATAGGTAAATATTTATGGTCCATTCAAACTGCATGGGAAGAGTAAAAGTATTTACTTTGCTAGTACTTTAATATCAAGAAAGGGCAATGTTAACAGGTTCCCATCGTTCCCCACTCTTGAATCAGAATGTTGTTTACTCTGAAGATACGATAACTCGCCTTTCCAAGGAGATGGGGGAAGAGTGGTTACAATTTCAACATAAAACCAATGTCAATCGAAAGCCATATTAATTTCTCTCTGGCAGGACCTGCTTTAATCCATGTTTCTTGGGCACTGTGATCCCTCCCTTAAAGGATACCAACATGTACAAATACCACATTCCCTCCTTATCACACAGAGTTGTGCAGATGTGTAACTTTTCTTCTGATTCTCATCCATCACTTTCATTATTTCCAATCTTTTTTTTTTTTACTTCCCCAGACAACCTTTTAAGGAAGTGTCCACAGCAACTGGGTACAGACTGAGCAGGACAGAAAGGCACACTACTCCAGCAAAGACAAACACAAAGGATTAAGAAGGCGAGACCCCTTGCATATTAGCTCAGCCAAAGCCTTAATAATAAATTGAATATTGAATACAAGAAAAACACTTTGTGTTTCCTTAATGCTTAGGCCTCTTGTTTGCCTTGTCATGAGAAAGGCTTCTGAAATCCCAAGCACGAGTAGGCCAGGTATTCATTGAGCCTTAATTAAAAATTGTTTTTAACAAACACAATAGATTTTTCACTTCTATAAGTAATGAAGTCTTAAGAACTTCAAAATAAATACCAAGTCTCTATAAAGATCAGAGACCAGTTTCATATCCATTCTAATTTTAACATTTTTATATGGTTTCACGCAGAAAAGATTTGATTCATAAGAGCTATACTAGTCAATTAATGACTGGCTTGTTGGGTTACACACTTCAAGTAGTTTCTGTTTCACCTCAAGCCCCATAACCGCTCTAGTGGCCATAACGAATTCTATCACTATAGCAAGTTAGTGAATACAATCCATCAGAATTTTGTTGCTTGCATTTCTCGGCAGTGAAAAGGACAATTATTTAATTTTATCCTTCAAAAACTCATATACATATATATGTGTGTATCTGAGTCATTTTCAAGAGATGAAATAACAGGCCCCATTTAATATAAGAGAGTTAAAGTTTGTCTCTCAAGGTCATTGTCTGCAAGTCTCACTCCTTTTTTTTCCCCCTTCTTCAGAGAGTGTCCTTGCAATTTATAGCAAATGCTAACAGGTCCTGGCTGGTATTGAAACACAAGCATATTCAGAAACAACAACAAACACAAGGCCTGAAAAAACAAAGATGGCCTGAGCTAATTTTCCTTAGTTGTTTGCAAAACAGCCCCAAAGGACAAACTATTGCTGAAGCCTTGTCTAATTAGGTTTTCCGTGTCCAAGGAGCAAAGAGTCACAAACAGATTCAGGAGATGTAAGCACTACTTGGATTTTAATTACAAGTACCTTTTTTTTTTTAAAGCACAATTAAAAATCAGAACTGAAAAAAAAAACAGCTCTCAAGAATTTTGAAATATTGATTATAGAGATTTTCATTTCAGTTAAATGTCTCTCCCTTAAATCCCAGAGCATTTCTTCAGAGAACATCAAAACAAAAGTTGGTATATTTTCTTTCTAAATTTGGTAGAAGGTATATGCCTCCATATCTGGCTTCAACATTTAAGCCTTCCACAAATTTTTTCAGAGAACATTAAAAGTTGGTATTATCTTTTTAAACTTGGTAGAGGGTATATGCCTCAATATTTGGCTTCAACATTTAACTCTTTCCACAAATTTCTTCAGAAAACATCAAAACAAAAGTTGGTATTATCTTTTTAAACTTGGTAGAGATCATATGCCTCAATATGTGGCTTCAACATTTAAGCCTTCCCCCAAACACCTGACTGGCTATGACTGAAAGGCTGTACCTTTTGGGGTGATCACCTCGCTCCCGGCCCTGGCCTTCTGTCCTAGGCCTGCTAGATCTTCGTTTGTACCACCCAGGTTTTTCTAGCCATCTGATGCTCTAGGACCCTGCTAGTTTTCTTTGTAGGAGAGTGTTCTCCCCTCCTGAAAAAAGCAAACAACTGGGTAGCTATCATCATTACACTAAGGAAATCTCTTCAAAAAACCAAACAACTTCTAATCTTTCGAGCCCCTTCATCCAAGTTAAAGATAAGAAAAGCAAACCTAAGGCTGCTTCAGCCACATTCCAGGGACAAGTTCCCCTTTTCTCCTTTATCAGAATCCTTGCATTTAAGTTTTTTCCAGGCCTAGCAGGATAAACTGCTGCTCACACCCTGCAAACAAAGCACTATTTGTTTAATAACTGATTGCTGCCATGGGTACAGTAAACAAGGGGCCCAGCTTTTGTGTTTATGAGCAAACACAGCATCTTGCAAGAGCAATTTAACATTAACCTGGTGGAATAATCAACAGATTTCATAGGTGACACCGGGGGCAGGAATAGCGTAAACAGAACGGGGAGGAGGAGAAAGGGGCCACTCTTAGAATCAAGGTCGAGGCAAACGCATGACAGAGTAAACAGCTGGGAAGAACTCAAGACAAACAAACAGTCATTCTTCTGACATTTAGAGAGGCAGAAAGGTTGTATGTTACATCTATCAGCTGCTGACCACCATGAAATCAGACCAGTTGGGGCCCAGCACTCCTTATTTACACAATGCCATGTTTGCTTATAAACAACAATTTGCTGTTACCAACTTAGCATTACTCATCATCATAGAAGCCAGAAGATCAAGTGAAATCCTGTTAACTCTTTAATGGTCACTCTACTGTGAAATAAAAGGGATGATCCAAATAAGAAAAAAAAAAACACACCAGAAATAAATTGGGGCCTATTTTTGACCCTTTGCTTTCCCTGCCTGCTGATGAAAATGCTGGATTTACATAGGTTAAAACAGTTAAAAGTTGGATTTGGAAGCAACTTTAAACAGTGGGCTGACCGTCTGTAGGCTTGAGAAACACCACATTCGTTTCTCGAGTGGTTCTTTTATCAATGAAATATCTGGGTCAAACATAGATTCTGATCTTTAATCTTTCATTAAGAAGTAAAAACCCTGATGCTTCTTTCTCCACATGACAAACTTCTCTTACAAGATACATTTAAGCTTGTGTTGCCTGAAAATTAACACATTTGTAGAATTCCAAATATTCACTCTAGGGAAAAAAGAAAAAGAAAAAGCCCTAAATCTCGACAATTTTGTGGTGTGGTCTTTTATATACATTGCACAGAAAAATGAATACATCCGTACATCTTTTAATGATCATTCTGTCACCTTACCAAAACAAAAAAGCTTCCTAAATTTAACAGTGAAAAACAAGATAAGACTTTGCAAGAATAAAAAGAATAAAGAAATGATATCTTTCAAAATTCATCTGGCTTAAGGATGCTAACGTCAATGTCTCCTTACATGCTGTTATGCTTTCATGGCAGAATCATAGGCTAGGGGTTACTTATACACTTGCAGATTCATTTGATGCTACTGTATAGATCAAGGGTGGGGAACCTGATACCTTGAGGCTACACGTGGCCCTCTAGGTTCTCAAGTGTGGCCCTGTGAAGTTTGGATTCAGTCAAAGGACCCCACTTGAGGACCTAGAGGGTCACTGTGTCCTCAAGACCAAAGGTTCTCCACCCCTGGTATAAATAATACAAGATTATTGATTGTGAACCTGTGAATAATCTTTCTCTACTCTTAAACTCCGAAAAGCAAAACATACTGAAAATATGTAAGAATTAGGTGATATATTTGTTAATGCTGTTGTTTCTCCAATCAGTTATCATTAAAATTCAATAGCTATTCCACCTGAAAGGTAGCAAAATATTGTCTGCTGGCCACCCAACCAAAATGCCACCGGGTAGAGTGCCCAGGGTAGGAGAAATGAAGAAATAAAAGATGAAGATATGTACAAAGAAGGCCAGCTTTACCTTTAGATTGACAATACAAAGGGTTAGGGGATCTTAAAAGTCTTGAAAGGGTTAGATATTTGTGAGAAATTTACCTAATTCTCTTTTGTAGCCCTTTTCTCTCAGCTTCTGAGTCCCTTGTATGCACCCCATAGTCATCATCTCCACCTGGATTATACGTATTTGTCTCTCTCTCCTGCTTTAGTTCCCCAATTCTTCTCCTAGAAACTCCCAAGTTGCCAATTTTGCCTTCCTTCCTTCCTTGTTCTCAAACCACATTCCTGCTAAGCCCTAAATTGCCAATTCTTTATCTTTCTTTCCTTCTTTCCTTCCTTCTTTCTTTTTCCTTCTTTCTTCCTCCCTTTCTGTCTCTGTCTCTTTCTCAAACCACACCCCTGCTAACTGTCTCTCTTTCTCATGTCAACTTGGTTACTAAATTCTTCAATGTGTTTTGAGATAATTTCCAGTGCCTAGTCAGGATTTAACTAGGGGTGGAGAAGATTTCATAGGCTCTCGGATCCTATATTCATGGCAGTGAGACACTCAGAAGCCTTCTTCCTCTACTCCCTGTAGAGCTCTCTCTGTGCTAATACTCTATTAGAACATCAGACTTGCTCAAGAGTATGTGATGATGCAAGTGTGAACATTACTGGAATAACTAACATAAATCCTTTCCCTCAATTGCTTTGGAAACTGAAAGTCCCTGAATCCACATTAAATACAGTATGTATGTGGTTAGGATAACTGGGAAGCACAGACAAGTTAGGGGACTTTTCTAAGGTCACTCTGTGAATCAGAGGGAAAACCAGGTGATGAAAGAACACTACCAAGTTTTCCAAATCCTTGTACTCTATAATTTTCCCTTGTACTAGTACTGAAGGGGAAGGGAAGATGGACAAAAAGGGGTGGGAAACAACAGAGAGTGTTTATTTTCTGCAGCTCAGAAAACAAACATTTCTGTGACTTCCCAACTTACCCCCTTTACCCATTTGCCAAATCAGACCACTTGCCAGGTGTGCTGATTTCATTTAAATGCCAAGTGCCAATCAAAAGAGTGGTACCATTTCCTCTGAAAAATGATTGGAGGGTACAATTGAGTGAGAGCTTCAGACTTTTAAGAGTTAACCAGGTACAGGGTTTGAATCATGAAAAGAAGCACAGTTTATTAGAAATCATGTTGTATTTGAAACTGGACAACCAGAGTTTGAAGACAGGAGTCAAGAGTTTGAATCCTGACTCTGAAGCCTACTAGTTCCATTTCTGTGCACAATATACTCATATGAGCTTTATTTTCATCATCTTGAAAGATGGGAAAATAATACTTGCCTTCCCTAACTCACAAAGCCCTTGTGTGAAAATAAACTTTAAGATTTTTACCAACAAATATTTATTTTTTTAAAAATGTTTTATTGATGTCTTATTATTTGCTCCTGAGGCATTTCACAATTGCCAACCCTCCGAGCCCTAAAAGGCGTTACCCACCCTCTAAACAAAGAAAAAATGGTTAAAAAATAACACACGATCGATCCCCAACCTCTCCACTTAGAGAGGGAAATACATTTCATCATGTGTTCTCCAAGAACAAGAATGGTCTTTGCATTTAATCTGAATTTGGGCATCTTTCAGGGTGGTTTTTAATTACAATAAGGCAGCAATTGTGTATATTGTCCTGGTTCTTCTCTTCCAGCTATGACTACTTCAATTTAATGTAACACATCCTCCATATATGAAATTGAAAGTAGTGATCTCACCATCACAGGTCACAGGATAGGAAGCGTTTTTACAGTAATTATGAGGAATTTCAATGTAACTATCTGTTAAGAATGAATGCACATTTGTGAGTTATACATATAGTGCATTTGTTGCTGTTCAGTCATTTTTGACTTGTATCTGACTCTTTGTGGCCCCATTTGGTGTTTTCTTGACAAAGATACTAGAGTCATTTGCCATTTCCTTCTACAACTCATTTTACAGATGAAGAACTGAGGCAAACTATGTTAAGTGACTTGATCAGAAGCACACTGCTAGTAAGTATTTGAGGCCAAATTTGAACTCAGGTCTTCTTGACATCGGGCTCAGCACTCTATCCACTGTGCCACTTAGCTGCCCTATCATGCATGCAGGTACTAAACTCCTGAATTTGGGTCTAAAATTAGTGCCTTAGTCCAATCAAGTGATACATCCAGATATGGAGATTATCCATCTTACATCTCTCCTTCCCCCAAAACACAAAACCAAAGAACATTCTTGGTACCACCAAGATTTCTGCTCATGGTATATTTGAAGCTCAAATCTCCCAAATTAGTACCCTCAGCCAAAATATTAGCTTCCTAATGCATGAGCCTCTTATTGAATGTATTCAGGCATCAGCCATCTAAACTGGTCTGCCTTTTCCGGCATGTAAAATCAGAGTTTATTCAGTACAAAGTAAGTACTACATGATAAAAACTATAAGCATATCATTCAAAGGCTTTATTGGTCAAATAGATGGATGCTTTTATTAGCCCAACCTTTTTTGTAATGGAGTGCCACTGATGACCCAGTGTTAGTGTCATTCCCTGCTATTAATCACACTTCTAAGAGCTCATTTTGCTTTAAAATCTTAAGAAATTGCTATAATTTAAAGATATGGTATCTACATAATGGCAAATGCTTCACAGATTGTATCACTTCATATAGAACAGTATTTTTATGGGAACACTGACCATGATGCCAAGGTATAACAAAACTTGAAAAAAATCTTTTATAAAGAAAAGCTAAATGCAAACTTTCAGTTGTATTTGTTGTTTCTACATCTGCATACTTTCATCTTTCCCTCTGGGGAAATGTGGAATCTAAAAGCATATGGTTTACATAGATTAAGACCACAATAATGTTCCTAAACAAATGTTTTAAAACATGAAAGGGAGAAAACCTAATGTGAACAGATAGAAAAGATGTGAAAACACATGGTGTGTTTTAGGAAAATTCAATCAGTGGTATATTCCTTATTCGTCATTTATAATTCCTGTGTCTTGCCTCCTCAGTAAATGGAACCAAAGCAGTGTCTTCAATAAGAGTGACTTTGGCATGAACTACAGGTATCTGCCAATTTACGTCTAGTATGATTTCTACTAATATAATGACACCCTTGACTGATAAATCCTCAACTCATTAGACCACACTTTGCAAATGTTTAACTGTGTTGACAAGTACTTTATGGCAGGGGATTATAATGGAGAGAGCTCTCCCCCTATATAAAATAAAAATAAAACCCTTCTGCTATTATATAAACAGATATATGACAATCACAAACACAGTCTTATAAAATAATATGGCTAGATTACGTTTCACAGTGAACATGAAAAAATGATTCTTTCTCAATACAAATATTGTTCCAACCACCCAATGTCGCTTCGCAATTGCATCATCTCGACCATAACTTACATTTGCATTGGGCTTTATAGTTTATATATATATATATATATATGAATATTTAATGTGTTGGAATTGGAACTGTAACACAGGTTGCTTGACTTCAAGCCCAGTGTCATTGACTCTACACCATGCCACCTTCTCATTAATAGATGATAACAAAACCTCAAATATTGTAAACCAATATCCAGTTAACTATTCATTTACAACCATGATGGAGAGACTCTCTAGCCTTAATTGATCTAATCTGTTTTCACACACAGGTTGAATGACAGTAGACGAGTGTTACCTGTTTACACTATCAGTAGCTACTGACTATAAGAATAATAAACCCAATGTTCATCAACTTAGAGACATAATATTAACTGTAACATTCGTTTGAGTTCCCTATTCTTCCCTGTTTCTAGACAAGAATGCATGGTGGGCTACTATTTTGAAAGTTGTGGTAAATTAAGGTCAGAGAATAACACCACTAAACCAGAATTATTCTTTTTTTTTGAAGTCAGGTATTTTGGCTCTTTTCTTTTAATCTGATTACCCTCTAAAGCAAATCATGAATTTGTTCTCATAAATTGTTCTTTTTCTAGTTATATGATATTTGTTGTGAAAGTCATGTATGCACATGCTATTAATTGCAGATAGGATTAGCCACCTGTTCCTTACTTTATGAACATCAGAGGTTAATTAGGAATGCAAGATGCCTTTTCCACTTAGGACATGGCTTTACAATGAGGAAAATGGACTGAAGAGATGTCGTATAGGGCAGATGACATTGAACAGCATGTCTTAACCACCAAGTATTCCGTTCCATCACACTGAATGGATTTTGGGTTTTTTCTGGCTAAACTAGTTTATCAGCATTTCTCAATATTTGACTGAATTCAGCAAGCATTTATTAAGCACAATCTATATATAATGCATTATGCTAGGCATTGGGGTTACAAAAATAGATGTTACATGTATATCTACTTTTCAAGGAGCTTACAATCTAAATGGAAGGGAAGGGGAAAGGCATTAAAACAGTATCATAAGTTCTACGAACAACTGGATAAGCTAGAGATCATGTTGGAGGGCAGGTTGAAATTTATACAACCAGAGAAGGCTTTATGGTAGAGAGGGCATCTGCAAGGCCTTTGAAAGGAAGAAATCCAACTGACAAAAATAATGAGCATGGGTGTAGGAGTAGGGTAGAGACCATTCAGGATATGAAGGAAAACTTAAGCTGAAGCAGAGAGAGCATACAGCAGGCCGATCAATCAATCAACACTTATTAAGCACTTACTATATTCCAGGCACTGTGCAAAGCACAGGGGATGCAAAAAGAGACAAAGATAGTCTCTGATCTCAAGTAGCTCACAATCTAAGGGTAAAGACAACAAGCAAACAAATATGTACAAAATAGCTGTATGAAGGATAAATAGGAAATAATTAAAAGAGAAAGCACTAGAAATAGGAAGGTTTGGGAAAAGCTTCCCATAGAAGATGAGATTTTAATTGGGACTTAAAGGAAGCCAGCAGGTGGAAATGAGGAGGGAGAGGATTTCAAGTATGGGAAACAGAGAAAATTCTCAGAGCTGAGAAATGGAGTGTCTGGTTTGTGGAACACTGAGGACGGGAGGGTGGGGGAGAGAAGGGGAGAGGAAGAGAGAGAGAGAGAAAGAGAGAGAGAGAGAGAGAGAGAGAAGAGAGAGAGAGAGAGAGAGAGAGAGAGAGAGAGAGAGAGAGAGAGAGAGAAAGAGAAAGGAAGAAGGAGGAAGTAAAAGTCTAGTTTGAATGACAAGGATACAAGCAGTCACCATCCCCTTTACCCCAGAACTGCAACTCACCATTGTCTCCCATCCCCTAATTCAACATAATCCACTATTCCACAGATTTTCCATTATTCATGCCAACATTCCCATCAGAAAGGTCCATTTACAACATCTATCGGTCATTTTCCTTTCCTGAGACTACTTAGCCAGTTGGGTCAGACAGTGGATCATGCCCTGTGTGTGAAGAAACCTCTAAGACCATGTACTCAGTTTAAGAAGATTATGTCAGTAGTCCAAGGTCACAGAGTAATTTGTCACAGATGAGATTTGAACCTCAGAATTGGGCCTAGAAGCCTGCTCTTCCCTGGTCCTCATGAGAGTGGGGGTACCATGCTGCCAGTAGAGACACTATTACAGGCTTGGGAGGTAGCAGTAGCTACAAAGGACAACTCCAGCATGCCTACAATGTCATCCAATTATGTACGCAGAAGTCATGGCTCCCCTGATCGGAGCAGAAGAGAAACAAGCATGCTCATGTCCTGTGATCCATGAGGCATGTAAAGAGACTGTCAGCAGTGATAATGACTTTTGTTTACTTCATCTGTTCTGCATATATGGTACAGAAAACCACAAAAAAGATGGAATCTGTAACTTTCAAAGACATATACAATTTAAAGAGTTGGCTCATGTAAAACTACTGTCAATATGCTTTATGAAATTTTCAAAATTTAACTAATATGGCTAAGGACTGAACATGTGATATAACATCATCAGAGGAACCTGCCTGGATAAGGAAAATCCTCTGCTAATTCAGGCTGGCATCTTCTCAGTAACTTATAGCCTTAGAACATTTCTTAAAGCATTGAGAGGTTAAATGTCTTGCCCAGGGTCAAAAAAGAATGTCTGAGGCAGAACTCACACACAGGTTTTAGTAATAGGAGATATTAAAATTATTTTCAAGGTAGACTGTTTGGAATAATTAATTCCCTGGGCATTCATTGATCATGAACTAAAGGTCTGTTGCTGATTGCTCTCATATTTACAGAAGTTTGTGATTTGGTTCTGAGGGATGATTTCCTATACGTGTTCATGAGAGAAAAATCTTGTCCCTTCCCACTGAAGTGTTCCTTCCTTCTTACTTTCTTTTCTTTTTTCTTCCTTCCTTTAAATGGGCAAGTACTGACTTGGTCTATGTGTGGAGAGTTAGGGGCAAATGTTGGAGCAGAAGACACGGTTTCCTTTAAAAGACTTCATGGTTATAATACTTGATGGACTGAGGAACAGATCTGCCTGAAGAATCTATTAGGCACAGACACTGGTCGTCTTCATCATAACACACTGGGCAAGACGATTTGGGTTTTCAAATGGCAATGGTGATTTGAAATAAGAGAAGGAGATGTCATAGCTTGCCTGAGGAACAAAAGATGGCAGGTTGCAGCCTGGCCCCTGGAATATTTAGTGTCCTGAGGAAATATTTGTAGGATGCAAAAGGGATGTAGATCATCCTTTTATCCAATAATTATTGTCATTTTTACTTTGGGAGCAAATCATGTTCATGCCATTCTTCTTAACTTGGTTTAAAATTATATAAGTACCAGATTACTTTAAATGCTCAAGAATTTAATTCTGAGGGGCAGCTAGGTGGTGCAGTGGATAGAGCACTGGCCCTGGATTCAGGAGGACCTGGGTTCAAATCCGGCCTCAGACACATAACACTTACTAGCTGTGTGACCCTGGGCAAGTCACTTAACCCCATTGCCTAGACCAAAAAAAAAATAGAATTTAATTTTGTAGTTTCAATTCTACTTCATTAAAGACTAGGGTATCTCAGAGAACACTTGCCCTTTCATTTTGGGAATGCAAAAATGCTACTGAAGTTTAAATCTCTCCTAAATCATCCCAGCCAATCACACTACTCACCACATATATCCCCAAGAGTGTCCAACAGATTTTCCTGCTTATCAGAAAATAAGTACATGTAGCTATGTGCACTGGATACATATTGCCCAAGGAAATAAAAACCTCCTAGGTGGTAACAATGTGATCAAAGATTTAGAGCTGGAGGAAATCTTGGAAGCGATCCAGTCCAACCCACTCAAAGGAGGAAACTGAGGCACAGACAGTTTATATGCCTTCCCCATGGCTACACAGGTAATAATTGTCTCAGGAATGATTTGAACCCAGGTCTTCCTGAGTTCAAGTTCATCCAGTGTTTTATCCAACTATTCCATACTGCCTCTGAAAGTGACCTGATGAATTGGACAAAATCTCCAAAGCTAATGGTGGAGAAAGCTATTATTTTTGTTGTTGTTTAGTCGTTTTTCAGTTGTGTCTTTCTCCTTGTGACCCCATTTGGGGTTTTCTTAGCAAAGATACTGGAGCCGTTTGCCATTTCCTTCTGCAGCTCATTTTATAGATGAGGAAACTAAGGCAAACATGGTTGGTTAAGTGAGTGTCCAAGAGTCACGTAGGTAATAAGTATGTGAGACCAGATCTGAATTTGGGCAGATCAGTCTTTCTGACTCCAGGTCTGGCACTCTATCCACTGTGCCACATAGCTTCAAAGAAACCTTTGCCCTCCCATAAACTGAACTGCATTTCGAAATTGTACAATATTTACAAAGGTTACATCCATACAGGCATTACAGAATAGTGAAGTGGAGGAAATGCCATCATTTTGCTAAAAGCCTTAACAAATACAAAAATTTTCTAAGGAGGAAAGAGAAAAGGGTCTTCATCCCCATATCCTTCCAAGCATCCCCTCGTGTTAATATTCCATGGATAAGTTCACTTTGCCTACATATATTCCACTCAAAACGGGCACGATTTCATCCATACCAAGAATTGGACTTCCTGAATCTTGCTTCATAAAATACTCAGTTCAGTGTATCTGAATTAAATGAACATCTGAAAAGGAAATAAAAGCTGATAAGAGAATTTAAGCTTTTGTGTATAATCATATCATTGAGGATAACAAGAATATTTTAGCCAACAACTCAAGAGGCAGATGAAAAAGTATTTTAACATTAAGCGTTAAGTGACGTTGATGTTTAGAAATGTTACTTGAAAAAAATTGGGGGGATTAATAATAGCTTGGTAATATGCTATGGATTTGTTCACTACAATACTCTACAGGAAAAGTCCCCAAAGTTTTGTACATTTTGAATACAGCTCTTGTAACTAACTGTATATTGAAACACCTCTGGCACTTTAATGGATGTTTTCCTACTAGAAATATTATTTTTCCTGTGTTCCTGTATCTGTCTTTGCATAGCTTCTCAGAGACAAGTTCTGGGCACAAAGTCACTCAGTAATAATTTGCTAAAATGTATTCAGTCACAGAAGCTTGCAAGTACATTTGTGAGCAAATACACATACATACACACACACACACACACACACACACACACACACTCCTTAAAAAAAATAGAATCTTGAGCTTTCAGAAAAGCAAGTGAAAGTACAGTCCCCAACTCAAAGGTGAGCTGAGGAAATGTATTTCTCTTCAGACAGTCTTAGCACTTTAAAGAAAAAGTCCAATTGCCATTCCTAAGCAAGTATCTTGACAATGTCACAGAGATGTCTGACATTCAAAAAAATAAATTCAGAAACTTCTTCTGAGATCTACAGAATTTGCAAGATGAAAATCAGCCAAAAGTACAGGAGGGACAACAATGGACTGGGGGGAGGGGGGCTGTGACTTTAGTCATAACTACTACTTTACTCGAGAAATCAAGGGTCTGACCACTTTGGCAGCTGGAGAAGCTGGAATGCCCTGGAGAAAAGTCGTTTCGATTACACAGATGCTTATCTTCCAATTTATTGTATCTAACTAAAGGCAGCACCTTCAGGAAGGCATCTGGGCATTTCTGAGTTTTTGAAAGTTACATCTCTCTGCCAAGCCAAAGACTGAGTTCTCTGGTTCCAGCCAGAGGTAGACAATGCAGGTGGAAAGAATAAAGGAACACTTCTTTCCAGCTCTATCTTCCTGTTTGAGTGCAAAAGCACTCTGCCTCCCATTCTCAGACCAATTCCACTCCACTGTCAGCATCAGAGAGTTCATCCCACTTCCCCTGGAGGATCCATTAGTCAGAATGGTGATGTCACATCACTCTGCTGCCTCTTCTTACTGTTTTATTATTATTATTTTTAATATTACAAGCACACACTGTTGCTACCAAGTATATGGGAAACTTTTTCATCTAATACTGGCATTGGCTTGTGAAGGTTGAAACATGGAGTGTGTCAGACAGGCAGCTGCCATCCTCTTTGATTGTAAGGGAGGGAAAGCCAGGAGATTTTTCTGTGGGTGGGGAGTGGGAAGGGGACTCAGTTTGGTCTGTGTGGTATTGGCGGTGTCAGGGTCTCATGGACCACATAAGAAGATTAGTAGCATTCGAAAGATGCTGTGGTTCCCACACTGTGAGTCATACCCCTGACTCACAGGTGGGTAATGACCCACTACAGTACCCCGTGTGCTACTTAGTGCATCCAAAGCCCTCCAACAGGACTGACACTGAGTCACAAAGACAAACAAGCATGCCAACATTCTACCTGTCTGTATTTCTAGAATAATAATTTCACTTGATTATGTGGCTTTAAGATTCAGAGCTCAAATTATATTTTCATTAAAACTAAAACAAAAAAAACAGGATCTTTTTACT